>NC_057725.1:64930058-64958067 GCF_004010195.1 Chiloscyllium plagiosum
ATCCTTCCTCACTGTCTACAACTCCTCCGACTTTCGTATCATCCGCAAACTTGCTCACCCAACCTTCTAATCCCTCCTCCAGGTCATTTATAAAAATGACAAACAGCAATGGTCCCAAAACAGATCCTTGCGGAACACCGCTAGTGACGGCACTCCAAGATTAATTCAGGCTGATTTCAAGTAATGTTAAGCAACCATTGTGCTAAACAGGCTCCTTAATCATCAATGTAATGTGCTTTACTTTTAACTGTAAGAAATAAAAAACGTCAATATGCAATTTCAATGAATAGATTAATGTTTGGATTAAGTTCTTCCATTTCCTGTGCAGAATTTCAGTGTTCCTTAACAGCAACAATATGCTGTAAGAAATCATTTAATATATTATTAGATGACATTTATCAATAACTTAAATTTCTCCAAATATTAACACCTAGATTTACGTTCCATTTGAATTTGTAATGCAATTATGGCTGGAAAGAATAGAATGTATTTAAAACTGACGTAACACCATATCATTTTCTTGTTTTTCAATAGTTGACTTTGATATTTCAAGAACTGAAGCTTAAGCAGAGCTCAAACTGTACAGAAAATAGTGTAATCATTCATGATGCTGCACGATCCCCTTCTGTTAATGCAGAACAGTATTGTAATAAAGTGTCACTACCATTAAACATGTCTTCTACTGGACGTGCAGTTATTATAGAATTTCAACATAAACCATCAGCTCAACATGGATTTAAAATTTCTTATGAAAGAATAGTGAGTAAGTAATCAGAACATTCATATACTCAGAAATTAATACATCCTCATTGTTATTACAAAAATCAATAACTTTAACATTAATTTTTTTATTCTTTTGTGATTTTTGTTTAATTTATTTTTAGTTACGTTTTACAGATCAGAAGTCCTCTGCTGCCAAGTAGATATTGCCAAATATGCATTTTGATAGTGACAGTGGATCAAATCATTTCTAGAAAAGTCTGGGCTATTCTCCATATTGCCAGTTCAATGCTACCATTGCAACTGTATTGAAATAGTTTGGCTTGGGATGTGGAAAGTTATAGAGCACAAGTCTTCCGTACTTTTGGAGGATTCTTATCAGGGTCTTCATCATGCGATGGATAGATATCAAGAGCCTTCTGTCATTCCATATATCTTGTTGAGTGAGATAAGGTGGCTGAAGACAATCTGCAATGCTGGAGATCTCAGGAGGAGACTGAGTTTGATCATTCAGTCTTTTGCTCCTTCTGGCGAAGATTGTTGCAAATGCTTAAACCTCGTATATCACACTGTTATAATGGGTTCCACCATTCTTGAGGATGGAGATACTTGTGGAGCATCCTTCTCCAGTTCATTATTTGGCTTTATACCACCATTCGCAACTAGATGCAGCAGGATGGCAGAGCTTAGATCTGATCCATTGATTGTGGAATCACTTAGCTTTGTCTCCCACTTAAGAGCTTGTCCGTTGTGGACTGCAGTCCATCAGTTGTGGAGATGAAGTCTAACCTTCATATTGAGGATACCCTCCATTATGCAGCAGTACCATCATGCTAAATGCAACATTTTCCGAACAAACCTAGCTATTGTTCAGGCACTGAGTCATCAGCAGCAACAGAATTGGATTAAGCCACAATTTATGACATCATGCACACAATGTTTCCCATTCTACTATTTTAAAATAATGGGTGAACAGATTAGACTGCCATATGGATTTTAAGAACATTAAGAATTATTTGTGGTCACTATTGCTTAGATTAGCTTTTAATTCCACATTGATGAATTGAATTTCATCAGCTGCTATGAATGGGATTTTAACCATGTCATCAGCCTGGAATTCTGATTGAGTCTAGTGATATTACCTCATGCCACTGCTTTCACTAATGGGATGTAATCCTTACAGGAAACAGTTTGTCAGTAAGTGTAGTTGGTGTAATGTAGATGCCTGTGGGTTCATTGTAAACATTAGTAGATAGCCTATCTTTAGGATCAGAGACCGCAGTTGAGGAAAAGAAGGGAAGAGTCTGAGATGAATCATATGACATGAAAGGGGCAAATTAAAAACAGACTCTATGACATTTCCCAGCTCTTAGCAAGAGCCAGTAGTCATTTCAATGCAAAAGGCAGAGAGTGGGGATAAAGGGGTCGTTCTCAGGGTGGAAGCTGGTGACTATTGGTGTTCCACAAGGCTAAATGTTGGGACCACAGCTATTCACCTTTATACATTAATGATCTAGATGAAGGAACTGAGGGCGTTCTGGCTAAGTTCGCAGATGACAGTGGAGGGGGATAGACAGGTTCTTGATTGCCAAGATGATCAAAGGTTATGGTGAGAAAGTGGAAAATGGTGTTGAAAATCCTATGATTGAATGGCAGAGCAGATTTGATGAACTAAATGCCCTAATTTCTGCTCCAATGTCTTATGGTCTTATAATACAGTAATCAATGAATTAGAAAAAACGATGAGGGAGGAGATCTGAGCCAGATTAGAGTAATGAATGTTCCACGTAATGTGGACCCATGCAGGTATTCATAGCTACACCTTTTATTTGGAGACATGAGTGAAGCTGACAAAGAAGTTGTTCAGAGTGTGAACACATTAAGGCAGGTGGGTGACAATGGTCATAGGTATGGCTTAGTTAGGTCTTGATATAAGAAAGTGAGGAATTCTGAGCTTAGCTTTACAAGTGTGAGTGTAGCTGGAATGGAAGTCCAGTGAAGATGAGGTGGTTAGGGCCAGGAAATTGGAAAATGTTGAAGGATCTATGGAGAGAAACAGAGTTTACATTTCATGATGATTGAATGATGGAAATGTAAGAGCTTTTAAGCCAATGGAAAGGAAGAGGGGTACTGCCTAATCTGCTGAGTGTTCCAGGAATTTTGTTTTTAATTTCACATATCCATCATCTGCCATACTTTGCTCTTGTTGTGTACTGTTCCACTTATATTAATGCAATTGTACTCTTCTAGGTGTGACATGGCCATTTTTAATTATACCATGGAAAAAGAACATCATTCTGCTGTCTATTTCTGCCACAATATTTAAATATTTTATTCTCAAATGCCTTGTTTCTTTTTTTAAAAAATTGTAGACATTAGAGAAAACAAATCTATTCTGCAATCAAACAATTCTACATTTCTGACATCAACACAAACTGCTTTTGTTCTCATCTGTTCATGGGATGTGGGTGTTGCTGGTTAGGCTAGTAATTATTATCCATCTCAAATTGCCCCAGTGAGAAAATTATCCCAAATTAGTATTCTGGTGTTAAACAAAGGTAATAACATGTGCACAAAATAGACCATAGGAGCAGAAATTAAGCTCATCGAGTCTACCCTGCTGTTCAGTCATGACTGATATGTTTTTCAACCTCATTTTCCCGCTTTCTACCCATAACCTTTCGTCCCTTTTGGCAATCAAAAACTTAACTATCTCTGTCTTAAATATACTCAATGATCTGGCCTCCACAGCCTTCTGTGGCAATGAATCCCACAGATTCACCACTCTCTGGCAAAAGAAGTTTCTCCTTATCTCCGTTCTAAAAGGTGTTCCCTTAAGGCTGTGCCCTCAGGCATTTGTCTCTCCTGCCAATGGAAACATCTTTTCCAGTATCTATTCTGTCCAGATCATTCAGTATTCTGTAAGTTTCAATCAGATTCCGCCCCCCCCCCCCACCCCCCCCATCCTTCTAAACTCCATTGAGTATAGGCCCATACTCCTCAAACCTTTTTCATATGTTAAGCCTTTCATTCCTGGGATCATTCTTGTGATCTTTCTCTGGACCTACTCCAGGGCCAATACACTCTTCCTGAACTTTGGGACCCAACATTGCTCACAATACTCTGAATATGGTCTGACCAGAGCCTTATAAAGCCTCAGCTTTTATCCCTGCTTTTATATTCTAGTCCTCTTGAGATGAGTGTCAAAATTATATTTCCCTTCTTAACTACTGACTCAACCTGCAAGTTTATTTGGAGAGAATCCTGGACTCAGACTCCCAAGTGACCTTGTACTCCAGATTTATGAATTTTCTCCCCATTTAGAAACTGGTCCATACCTCTATTCTTCCTATCAAAGTGCATTGACCTCGCTCTTTTCCACATTGCATTCTATCTGCCACTTCTTAGCCCACTCTCCTAAACTGTCAAAATCTTTCTGCAGCCTCCCTACCTCCTCAATACAACCTGCCCCTCCACTTGTCTTTGTACCATCTTCAAACTTAGCCTAAATGCCCTCAGTGCCTTCAACTAGATCATTAACACATAAAGTGAAAAGTTATGGGCCCAACATTGACCCTTGTAAAACACCATTAGTCACTGGCTTCCAACCTGAGAAGGACCTTATTATCCCCACTCTCTGCCTACTGCCAAACAGCCAATCTTCTGTCCATGCTAATACCTTGCCTCTAACACCATGGGCCCTTGTCTTACTCAGCAGCCTCCTGTGCAGCACCTTATCAAAGGCCTTCAGGATGTCCAGTTGGATAACATCTACTAGCTCTCCTTGGTCTAAACTGCACATTACTTCCTCAAAGAATTTGAGGAGCTAACAGATTTGTCAGGCATGACCTCCCCTTGATGCAATGCTGACTTTGTCCTATTTTGCCATGCACTTCCAAGTATTCTGAAATCTCATCGTTCACAAATGGCCTCCAAAATCTTACTAGCGACTGAGGTCAGACTAATTGGCCTATAATTTCACGTCTTTTGCCTCACTCTCTTCTTAAACAGGGGATTATGTTAGCAATTTCCCAGTCCTCTGGGACCCTCCATGACTCAATTGGTACCAGAAAGATCCACTATCTCTTCAGTTAGCTCAGATTTGGACTGGGCAGAAAAACTAAAAGATGGGACAGTTGATGAACTGTGGCAGACATTGAAGGAGCTATTCAATTCCTCTATCTAAAATACATTCCAGAGAGAAAGACAAATTGTATGGGGGGAGAAAGCATCCATGGCTAAATGAGAAAGTTAAAGATAACATACAGGTAAAAATGAGGGTATACCATATTGCAATGATCAATGACACGCTGGAGGATTGGGAAACTTTTAAGACAAACAGTTACTAAAGAATTTTAAAAGAAGCAAAGGTGAATTATGAAACAGATAACATAAATTTCTATCCATGAATAAAAAGGAAGAGAGTAGCTAAAATGAATGTTGGACATTTAGAGGACTGGGGAGTTAATAATGGGGAACACCGAAATGACAGAGACACCAAATTAATATTTTGCCTCAGTGGAGGGCAATGAAGCCATTCCAATAGTAACTGGTAATGCAGAGGTTATGATAAAGGAGGAACTGAAAGAATTACCATCACTAGGGAAAAAGTATTAAGTAAACGATTGGAAGAAAAGGCAAACTTGGAAGCCCAATGGACTACATCCCAGAGTCTTAAAAGTAGAGATAGCAGAGAAAATGGATGCATTCGTTATAATATTCCAACATTTCCTGGATATGGGAAGGGTTCCAGTGGATTGGAAAAATGCTAACACAACACACTTGTTCAAAAAAGAGAGAGGCAAAAAGTAGAAAACTGTAGGCCAGTTAGTCTTAACAGCTGTCATTGGGAAATTATTAAGATACAATGTTGGGGAAGTAATAATGGGACATTTGGAAAATCAAAATGCAATTTATCAGAATCAGTATAATCTTCTAAAGGTTAAATCATGCTTGACTAATTTGCTAGATTTTGAAGATGTAATATGGATAATGGGGGTCCTGTAGATGTAGTATATTTGGATTCAAGAAAGATTTGATAAGGTGCTGCACAAAAGGTTATTATAAAAGATAAGATCACATGGGTTAGGGATAATATATTAGCATGGATAGAGAACAGAAAGCAGAGAGTCAAGATAATCGGGTATTTTCCTGGTTGGCATGCTATAACTTGTGGGGTGCCAAAGGGCCTGGTCTTTAAGCCCCAACTATTTGCAACCTATATGAATAACTTGAATAAACAGATAGAAGGTATCATTGCTAGATTTGCAGTGACACTAAAATAGGTTGGAAAGTAAGTTGCGATGAAGAACTATGAAATTTACAAATTGACAGTGGAAAGGCTAGGCAGATGGACCAAGCTTTGGCAGGTGGAGTGTAATGTGGATAAGTATGAGGCTGTCCATTTTTGTTGGAAGAATAGAAAGGAACCATATTGTGTAAATTGAGAGAACTTCAAAAAGTTTCAGAGTCAGATCTGGGTAGCCTCGTGCATATAGCACAGTAAAATAGTATGCTGTTACAGCAAGTAATAAGGAGAGCAGTTGAACTTTTGACATTTATTGCTAAAGGAATAGAGTATAGAATTACAGAAATGTTCCTGCATTAGTAATACCACACCTGGAGTATTGTATACAGTTTGGTCCCCTTACTTGAGGAAGGATGTGATTGAATTTGAGGCAGCTCAGAAAAGATTCACTAAATTAATTCCAGAAATGAAATCATTATTTTATGAGATGATATTGAGCAGTTTAGACCAATACTCGCTCGAGTTTCGAAGAATGAGGAACGATTTAATTAAGGTATCTAAGGTGCTAACGGGGATTGACATAGTCAATGTAGATTTGTTGTTTCCCCTTATGGGGCAATATAGAATGAGTGATCATAATTTTAGGCTAAGGAGTGGCAGAGTTAAAACAGAGTTCAGGAAGAATTGTTTCTTTCAAAGATTTGTAAATCTGTGAAATTTGTTATCCTAGAGTGCGGTGGACACTGGAACACTAAATAAATTTAGGCAGGAGATAGACAGAGTTTTAATTTGTAATGGGTTAAAAGGTTATCAGGAATGGGCAGAAAAGTGCAAAGTCACATTGAGTCCTAGATAATATCAGCCATGATTGTATTAAATAGAAGAGCAGGGTCAAGGGGCTGAATTGTCTGCTTCTTATATGTAATAAGAGGCAATTTATTGGTCATTTAAATACCTAACTGGCATATACCTTTATTGTGAGACATGAACTATTTTCTTAAATATCTGCCATTAGTCCTCAATCATCTTTCGTGCTATACACCTTTCCAGTCCACTCCAGCTAGCTCTGCCCTCATTCCTTTGTAAATACCGTTATTTAAGGGGGTGTGGTCATTAACAATTGTTAAGGCAGTAGCAGATAGATTCTTATTCGGCAAGGGAAGGAAAGTTTATTTGGAGTGTGGAATTTGAAACACAAGCAGATTAATTGTGATCATATTGAATGGCACAGCCTGCTCAAGGAGCTGAATAGTCTAATTCTGCTCCCATTTCATTTGTTTGTATGAAAACAGATCATTTACTGAGGAAGACCTATCTATAGGAGAGATATATGAAGACTAAGGGGTTAAATGGTTTTTGAAATGTGACAGATTCTCCTCTTCTGTGCAGATGATAAAACACCAAGAAGTCGGCAAAAACAGGGAGAGAATGTCTTGATGTGAAGCCGCTGACAGAGGGATGGAAAGATGGGCTTTTATAGATGCTAATCTACGTTTCTGTGTTTTCCAGTCCAGTCCTTGTATTCTGGAGGAATGGCTCATGCCATCTTCTGTGATCCTGCCGTCCAGCCCAGATAACAGGGTTTTGGAAAACTGACAGAATGTACCATCATACATGTTCTACATACCATCTACAATCACCTTCGTGGGAACATGCTCACCTTTGGCTTAGGCTTATAATCTGATGAGGACAAGGCATGCAGTTTTTAGTGGCTGATGGAAGATGTGGCTGTTGAAGCACCTGATAGCCAGAGGAAGGCTCACTTCATGCCACGTGCTATGAACATATGAAGTAAGAGTGGAAGAAAGTCACTCAACACCTTCAAGCCTGCTCTGCGATTCAATGGGTTGATCTCATTACTCTTCTTGTTTACCTTTGATAAACTTATATCCCCTTGCTTATCAAGGATTAATGTACCTCTGCCTGAAAAATGTTCAAAAGCTCTGCTTCCATCACTTTTTTTGAGGAAGAGAGTTCCAAAGATTCATGATCCTCTGTAAAAAAAAAATCTTTTCTCTGCCTTAGATGGACAATCCCTTATTTATAAACAGTGGCCCCTGGTTATTGGTTCTACTATAATAGGAAGCATTCTTTCCACATCCACCCTTCAGAATCCTTCAGGATCTAATAGGTTTCATTTAAGTCACTTCTTACTCTTGTAAACTCCAATAGATAAAAACCTGACCATCTAATCTTTCCTTGAGACAATCTTCTCTGAGGGAGAATGGTATTTTTGATTAAAGAATACATTTCTGCTGTAACTGGAGAAGATATTCTGGAAGATCGTCTAGTAAAAATATATGGATTGAAATTAGAAATAAGAAAGGAAAGATCACTTCGATGGAATTATACTATTGGCCCCCTAACAGCAAGGGGGAAATTATATGTAAGCAGAATAGAGTAGAAATAATGGGGGATTTTAATTTTCCAAACATTGACTGGGGCTACCATATGGTTAAAGGTTTGGATGGTGAAGAATTTGTCAAATGTGTTCAAGAAAATTTTCTTTATCAATATCTCAATGTGCATACTAGAGAAAGAGCAAAACAAGACTTTCTTGGGCAATAAGGCAGGGCAGGTGTCTGAAATAAAAGTGGGGGAATACTTTGAGTCTAGCAATCATAATTCTATTAGTTTCAAAATGATTATGGAAAAGGGTAATAAGCCTTCCATAGACGTTATTAATTGAAGTCAGGCAAATTTTAATGGTATGAGAAAATAACTTGCAAAAGGCGATTGCAGTAGACTGTTCTCAGGTAAAAGGATAAAGTGAGGACTGCAGGTGCTGGAGATCAGAGTCAAAAAGTGTGGTGCTGGAAAAGCACAACAGGTCAGGCAGAATTGAGGAGCAGGAGAGTCGTGTTTTGAGCATAAGCTCTTCATCAAGAATGAGATGTCTGACAAGTGGGAGGTGTTAAAGAGTGTGATGACAAGAGTACAGAGGCATTATGTTCCTGTTACAGTGGACAATGGATGAATAAAGATATTGAGGTTCAAGTCAAGAATAAAAGAGAACCTTATTTTAGATATAGACAATTTGGTTCAACTGAATCTTTTAATCAATATAAAGAGCATAGGGGCATCCTTAAGAAAGAAAACAGGAAGGCAAAGAGGGGAATATGAGACAGCATTGGCAGATAAGGTTAAGGATAATTGAGAGATTTTTAACAATTCTGTTACTTTAAAAATGGTTATTTTGTCTTTGTTTTTTTTTAAGAGTGTCTGTAAAGGCAAAAATGTCAAAGAGTCCAGTTTAACAGTGGAAGGGGAGCGGCCAGTTCTCCCAGTTCATGTTTTTTCTAGTTTTGTTTCAGTGTAGTAGTCACAAGATGTGTGAGTCCAGGGGAGTTTCAACCTTCTGTAAAGAATGCCTCTGACTTCCTTCTGAAATCTCTCCCTGGAAATTGTTCCCTCCTGCCTGTATAAATCTGTATTTAATTTTGCCTTTCTGCCAAGGCATGTTTATGGGATGTTACTGTATTGGAACAGTTAATTAGTAATAGTTTCTGTGTCGGGTCAGTTAAGCTTTCCTGTAGTTAAGTTCTTCTAAATTCTGCTTTCTATTGTTTATGTTTCAATTGTAGTATTTAAATAAATTCTGGTTTGCTTAAAGTCGAGTGGCTTGACCAGCTACATCACACCTGGAACACCCACTCACATCTGCCTTTAAAATAAGAAAAAGTTAAAGTCCAGGCTACCTTCTTAAAATATTTTGAGAGGGTCTAGCATGGTCCATAACAGATTCTACAATTATATTAAGAGCAAGGAGGTAACTAGAGAAAGAGTAGGGCCTCTTAAAGATTAAGGAAGTTGTCTTTGTGTTGAACCCCAAGAGCTGGGAGAGATAATAAATGAAGATTTTGCTTCAGTCTTTACTGTGGAGAAAGAAGTGGTGTCCAGAGAATGAATGGAAGTAAACTTTGATGTTTTGAAAACAGTTTATTACAGAAGAGGACGTTAGGTGGGTAAATCCCCGGGATCTGATCTAATGTATTCTAGAATGTTGTGGGAAGTTCAAGAGGAAAGTGTGAGGCCCCTTGCAGAAATATTTGCATCATCTATAACTACAGGTGAGGCGTGCGATGATTGTAGGGTGGCTAATGTACCTTTGTTTAAGAAATGTTATAAGGAGAAACGGGGAAACTATAGACCTGTGAATCTGATTTCAGTTGTGGGTAAATTTTTGGAGGTGATCCTAAAAGGTAGGATTTATGGATATTTAGAGACAAATTTGATTAGGGATAGCTTGCTTTTTGATTAGGATTAGGGATAGCTTGCTTTTTTGTGAGGAAAATCATGTCTCCAAACTTGATAGAGTTTTCTGAGGAAGTTACCAAAGAAGTGATGATGGCAGAGGAGTAGATGTTGTTTATTTGGATTTTAAAAAGTGTTTGACAAGGTTCCGCATTGTGGACTAATTAATACATTTATGTCACATGGGATTCAGAATGAGCTCGTAAATTGGATATATAATTGGCTGGTGGTGGAGAGTTGCTTTTGGACTGGAAGCCTGTCACCAGTGATGTTCCACAAGGATCGATTCTGGTCCTCTTTTGTTTGTATTTATATACATGATTTGGATGAGAGTATAGAAGGAATGGTTAGCAAGTCTGCAAATGACACCAAAATTGGTGACACAGTGAAGAAGGTTTTCTATGATTCCAGAAGGATCTTGTTCAAATGGGTCAATAGGCTGAAAAATGGTGGATGGGGTTTGATCTGGATAAATGTGAGGTATTGAACTTTGGTACAAAAAACTAGGATAGGGCTTATACAATTAGTGGTAGGGCCCTGTATAGTGTTGTAGAACAGAGGAACCTAGGGGTGCAGGTGCCTAATTGTTTGAAGTTTGCAGCACTTGTAGATAAGGTGATTAAAAACGCATTTGACACACTTGCCTTAACTGCTCATTCCTTTGAATAACTGAGTTGGGAAATTTTCAGTTTTAAGCTGTGCCCTGGTAGTTTTTTTTTAATTCATTCATGAGGTATGGACATCACTGGCTGGGTCTGTATTTATCTCAGAGGATTGTAGGGGTTGGGATGTTTTGTTGAGTTTGTATAGGACATTGGTGAGGCCTCTTCTGGAATACATGTCCAGTTCTGGTCGCCCAGTTATAGGAAGGATATTATCAAGCTGGAGCAGGTTAGATGAGATTTACCAGAACATTGCTGGGTATGGAAGGTTTGAGTTTTAAAGAAAGACTGGATAGACTGGGATTTTTCACTGGAGTGTAAGAGGTTGAGAGGCAATCTGATAGAAGTTTATAAAATAATGAGAGGTATAGATACAGTTAATCATAGTTGTCTTTTCCCTAGGATAGGTTTCAAGACTGGGGACACATTTTAAGGCGAGGAGAGAGTGATTTAAAAAAAAGATATGAAAGGCAATTTTTTTACATAGAGGGTGGCCCACGTGAGGAATGAGCTTTCTGAAGAAATGGCGGATAAAGGTACAATTACAATGTTTAAAAGATATTTGGATAGGCACATGAATAGGAAAGGTTTTGAGGGATATGGACCAGGAGCAGGCTGGAGGGACTAGTTTAGTTTGTGATTATGTTTGGCATGGACTGGTTGGACTGTAGGGTCTGTTTTAATCTTGTGTGACTCTATGACTCTTAGAGTCACTTTGGTAGAATTTAAGAGGTTCTGCTCTTAGGGAAATGTTTTGGTCAAACACAAACCTATTATACATTCTCAGGGTAGCAGCATTTATAGTTCTTCCACTCCACTTCATAAGGACCCTTACTGTTCCCTACTCAGACTGATGGCATCTATGTCAAAGTTTGACGCGCAAAAACAAGCCTCAGAACACAATCCTGTAATGCCATTTTCAGTTCATCTTTTGAAACTTAGTAGACTTCTGTCAGCTATGCTACATAAGCAAAGATTTCTTGTGTGTGTGTCTGTTTGTGTCATTCAAACATTTCTGTAAATTTCTCTAAGTAGACCACGAAATGCTTGAAAGAAATGATAAATGCATCCTTCCTAGCACTGACTAACCCATCAGAGTATTTGTGTTTTTCTCTTGCTTTTTGACATTTTCAGGATTTCATTGTTATATATCTCTGCTAAAGTTTATGACCAAGTTCAAGGTATTTCAGATCTTTGAAATCTGAAAATAGTTTCCAACTTTTTTTTGCAGATGAAAATCCTCCCATGCTTTCTAGATCTTCTCACCAGGAATGTTACTACAATGGCTTTGCATTGATGTCATTCATCTCACTGATATTTTCAAGAAGAAGATAACATCTGCAAAATAATCACAATATGGTTTACTTTGTACTTTGTCATGTCTAGATAATGAAATGTTTGTGCCTGTTTTTCAGTAATGCGGAGTTCAGATTTTCCTTTGTGATTCTGTGCAAGTTTATTCATAGCATTTAAAACAGCCCTGAAAGTGCACTGACAAATTCTAAGGTAGGAATACAGATCATTCACCTGATATCTTCATCTGAATACCTCTTGCTATTTTAAACTAACAATTTAATTTTTAATGAGTTAACAGCCATGTTCAAACTGTCAAGAGGACATTTCAGATAAATCTGTTAAGTATCCCTACAGTACTTATTTTATGTTATTTCAAATATAGTAGATTCCATGTAGAACTAGTTGACTACTTGCAGGAGCGATGCAAAAAATACATTAGAGAAATAAAAGAGAACTTTAATCACCTAAATATAGATTTAGGTTCAACGGGTTGTGAAAATTTAAAAATTCTTCACCTTGAACTCAGCTCACTTCAGAACAAATCTCAGTAGATGCAGTACAGGATAGATTGCAGGATGTAGATAAGTCATTTAAATATTATAATAGGTTCGCAGACCAATAATGGGTCTGTCTTTCAGATTAAACCCAGCAGTTTAAGAAAAGTATAGACTGATGAGTGGAAGTGATAATTATATTTTAAATATCATTTTTTGGCCTGGAGGAACAGGATTGTCCCTCAATAGCTCACCAAATAAACCAGCTTCCCTTCCAGCAACATGGTGAACCATGCACTTCCTCAGCTCAGCTCAAGGGCCCCCTGCGTCAACATCAAAACTGTGCCAGGATTACATAAGTTACATTAGTTAATTGAGCTGAAGTCTTTCCCTTGACCTGCAGGACAGAATTAAGAAAATCCAGCCCAAATTTATTTTTTCCTTGATGTCTGAACAGAACCTTTTTTTCATCAGTGAGACAATAACTGCTGACCCTCAATTCTAACATAACCTATCCACGAGAATGGGATAGGTTTGTGTCAGATGCTAGTTTTACAGCCTAACAGATTTAATATTCCATCAACTTCAATGGAGAGTTATAAACAATAAGTTACAAAATGGGTTTCTGTTCAAAACTATACTAACATATTTGTATGTGAATATTTAATTGAGCCTATGAAAATATCAGAAAAATACATTTGAAAGAAAATCAAGAGGCTTTGACTCCAAAATTATATGTTCAATAACTATTGGGTCGATTTATATGCACTGTATTTCAAGCACTTACCACTTCTTTATTTCCTGAAATGTACAAACAAGATTAAAATATTGTTTCTTTTTCCTTTGAGATCATAATTTTCTTGAATAACTTTGGCTCCAAACTGATCAAATCAGAAATCTATAACTTGCAGCAGCCTTGATTGACGTGTGGACCTGAAAGCATCCCAACTGTTATGACTTACATCATTTATTTGATTCTGTACAGAGAAACAATGTGTTTTTGTAATCTTATTTGCGAATAAATGCCACTGTAAACAATGATGATCTCTAGATTGTAGAGTTTTAAAACATACACGAAGACACATGGAACAAGCAAAGCTCTTTTATCCCATTAATCACATTCCCTTCACTAGATGTATACAGCTAGTTCCACCAAGGACTCAAACATTCATGGGGTAGGAACTTTATGGGCAAGGCTAGCATTTACTACACATCCCTGATTGCCATTGAGCAGATGAAGGTGACAGCCAATAAATGTAAGAAGTTACAGCCCAACACATTTATACAACTTCTGAAGGCAGTTAAAAACTGCAGAATCTGAATCTAATATAGAATTCAACTTAAAAATCTGAATTTATCCTCAACCAAAAAAATGAAAATGAAGCCAATTAAAGTTGGATGCCGAGTTTATATAATACTGTAACTGTATTTAAAATAATAATTCATGAGATGTGTGATCAAAGAAACAGCTCCATGCAGTCCAGGACATTCGACCTCGGACCTTCAGATGACCATCCTCCAAGGTGGACTTCAGGTCATGCAGCAGCGAAAGGTGGCCAAGTAAAGGCTGATAGCTAAGTTCTGTACCCATAGGGAGAACCTCAAATGGAATCTTGGGTTCATGTCACACTACAGATGACCACCATTGCACTATACGCACACACAAACACTCCTACACACACACACTCCACGCGCTTATGTGCACACACACACATATGCACCCTCTCACAGACTTAGACCCCTTTACACTTGCGTACACACATATACACTGTATTTCACAGACACTCACAACCTCCCCACCCCAGATACACACATGCACACATACACATATATGTTTGTGGGGTGAATTTGTACTTGTAGAGCTACATTGTACTTTGCTCAAAAACTGCATGAATCCATGTAAGACTCTCAACTCATTTTTTTAGATTAGAATCAGTCTAAACATTGTGGCACAGGGACTAACACCTTCAACACATTATCTGGGCTGACACCAATTGTTAAAGTTAACCTGAGAATGTAACTTTTTAAAAAAACGTTTTGTGATTTATATATGAAAGAAGTGAAACTAACATGGTCATTCTAACAGATGAGAGACAACAAACAATCAAGGTATTTTTCAACATATAATTTCAGTTGCATCACACTATAAACTTTTGCTATAAATTCTGTGTCTCACAATTGTGTACTCCACAACCACCTGATGAAGGAGCGGTGCTCCGAAAGCTAGTGCTTCTAATTAAACTTGTTGAATTATAACCTGGTATTGTGTGATTTTTAATTTTGTACTCCCCAGTCGAACACCAACATCTCCAAATCACAGCTCCATTCTGATCATCTCTCTTTCTGACATCTCTCATATAAGAATCTGTGTTTGATTTAACCGTTTTTTTTTACCAAGGGGGTGTTTATGAGGATATTGCCAGTATTTGGAACAGCATCATTAAGTTGCGACAGTATCGATTGGGTTTTCAAATAGTTGTGTCACTGTAAATTCAGTTTTATTTCATTTGCGTGTAAACAAATTCTGTTTTGTTTAAAACTGAGTGGTTTAGCCAGCTGCATCACTGCTGGAATTTCCACTGCACATCTGCTTAAAACAACCAGACAAGTTAGGGTCTGGAATACTTTCTTGAAATGTTTTGAGGGGGTCTGACCTGGTCCATAACACTTACAAGTCCGCCAGAACCAGGATATTTGAAATCATATGTTTTGATAGAAATTTGTCTCAAGCAATTGAGCAAACCAGGGTGTATGAGATTCATCATTTGTTGCACGTGCATCTGTTATTCGTTTTCATTGCTAGAAGGAAGTGAGCACTGCAGCTGCTGGGAGAGTCAGAGTGGAGAAGTGTGATGCTGGAAACGCACAGCAGGTCAAGCAGCATCCAATGAGCAGGAGAATCGATGTTACAGACATAAGCTCTTCAGGAATGGTTGATGCCCCAGATGTCCACTGTTATGCTCCTTGAATGCTGCCTGACCTGCTGTGCATTTCCAGTGCCATACTTTTCAACAATTTCATTGTTGTTAGTTAAACTGAAAATCAAGCAAATCATAAATAATAGGTGATTAATTTAATACCACTTATTTTGCACCATTGCTCAAGATATATTTCTTACCATTATATTTTATGGCATACAAAATAAGCAACTGTCCAAATTGGCCTGCTCCTACTGCTCGCAATCCCACCTAGATTTGCATAATCAGCAAACTTGGAGATATTACATTTGGTTCCCTTATTCAAATTAATGTGTTTTTGCGAATAGCTGAGGTCCAAGCACTAATCCATGATATCCCACTTCTCACCACGTTCCACTTTAAAAATGACTCATTTTACCTCCTGTCTGTTTAGAAGTTCTCAATCTACACTAATATATTACCACTTATCCCATGTGCTTTAGCTTTCCACACTAACATTTCATCAATAGTTTTCTAAATGCAGCACTTTCATTGGTTCTCCCTCATTCCTTTCTGCTAGTTACTTCTTCAAAAATATTCCAGAGTTATCAAACATGATTTCCCTTTCACAAATCAGTACTGACTTTGCATAATTTTCAAACGTACTGTTATCACATCCTTTATAATCAATTCGAGTAATTGCCCTCCTTTTAAGGTTTGGTCATGGGATATTGGCATTGCTGGCAAAGTCAGCATCTTTTGACCACAGGGCAGTTAATAGTCAACCACACTGAGTAATATGTAGGACTTAAAGGCAAAAGAGTAGCTAGGGAGAGAATAGGGCCTCTTAAAAATTAACAAGGTCATCTAAATATGGGGCCACAAGAGATCAGTCAGATCCTAAATTAATATTTTCCATGAATATTTGCTGTCGAGAAAGGTATGGATGCTAGGGAACTGGGGAAATAAATAGTGATGTCTTTAAAATGTCCACATTACAACAGAAGAGATGCGAGAAGTCTTAAAACACATTAGGGCAGTTAAATCCCCAGGACCTGATTAAGTGTATCCTATGACTTTGTGGGAGGCTAAGGGTGAAGTTGTGGGGCCCCTATCATTGACAGCCATGGGTGAAGTGCCTGAGGACCGGCAGGTGGCTAATGTTGTCCCACTATTTAAGAAAGACTCCAGGAAATTGCCTGGGGACTACACACCAGTGCACCTAATGTCCATGGAGGGTAAGGTGTTAGTGGGAATTCTGAGAGACAGGATCTACAGCCATATGAAGAAGTAAGAACTCATTTGGGATAGTCAGCACAGCTTTGTGTCTCACAAATTTGATTGAGTTTTCTGAAGGGATGGCCAAGAAGGTAGATGAGGGCAGTGTGTTAGACGTTGTCTACATGGACTTTAGCAAGGCCTTTGACAAGGTACCATATGGTAGGTTGTTGAGTAAGGTTAAATCTCATGAGATCCAGGAAGAGCTAACCAATTGGATAGAAACTTGGTTTGATAACAGAATACAGAGGGTGGTGTTGGAGGGTTGTTTTTCAGACTGGAGGCGTGTGACCAGCGGTGTGCCGCATAGATCAATGCTCAGTCCACTGTTATTCATCATTTATATAAATGACTTGAATGAGAATTTAGGAGGTATGGTTAGTATGTCTATGGATGACACCAAGATTTGTGGTATAGTGTACAGTGAAGAAGGTTATCTGGAAATGCAGCGAGATCTTGAACAACTGGACCGATGGGTTGAGGAATGGCAGATGGAGTTTAATTTAGACTAGTGCAATGTGTTGCATCTGTAAGGCAAATCAGAGCAGCACATGCACAGTCAATGATAGGGCCGAGGCAGTGTTTTGGAACAAAGAGATCGAGGGGTAGCGGTTAATAGCTCCTCGAAAGTTGAGTCACAGGTAGAAAGGGTGGTGAAGAAAGATTTAGCATTCTAGCCTTCATTGGTCAGAGCGTTGAGTATAGGAGTCAAGATTAGAATGATGCTGAAAATGCATAGCAGGTCAGGCAGCATCCGAGGAGCAGGAAAATTTACGTTTCGGGCAGGAGCCCTTTATTCCTAATGAAGGACTCCTGCCCGAAATGTCGAGTTTCCTGCTCCTCGATGCTGCCTGACCTGTTGTGCATTTCCAGTACCATTGTAATCTTGACTCTAATCTCCAGCATCTGCAGTCCTCACTTTCGCCACATTGAGTACAGGAGTTGGGAGGCCTTGATACAGCTATACAAGATGTTGGTGAGGCCACGTTTAGATTACTGCATGTTATTCTGGTTGCCCTACTATCGAAAGAATGTTATTAAAACTAGAAAGAATGCAGAACAGATTTACTAGGATGCTGACTGGAACATTTGAGTGATTAGAAGAGGTTGGATAGGCTGAGACATTTTACCTGGAATAAGGGTAAGGTCCTGAGGAGTGTTGTGGAACAGTGGGACCTGACAGTACAAGTACATAGTTTGTTGAAAGCAGTATCACAGGTAGACAAGGTGCTGAAGAAAGCATTTAGCATGCTGCCCATCGTCGGTCGAGGCACTAGATATAGGAATTGAGAGTTGCATGTTATAGTCTTTGGTGAGACCATAATTAGAATATTGTGAACAGTTTTGGTCACCTTGTTAGGAAAGACATAAGTAAACTGGAAAAAGTGTAAAGAAGATTTACAAGAATGTTGCCAGGACTAGTAGGCCTAAGTTGGAATGTGAGAGAATGAGGGGTGACCTTATTGAAGTGTTTAAAATCATTAGTTAGTTAGATTACCTACAGTGTGGAAGCAGGCCCTTCGGCCCAATAAGTCCACACCGACCCTCCGAAGAGTAACCCACCCAGTCCCATTTTCCTCTCACTATTGCATCTAACACTATGGACAATTTAACGTGGCCAATTCACCTGACCTTTGGACTGTGGGAGGAAACCAGAGCACCTGGAGAAAACGCACGCAGACACGGGGAGAATGTGCAGACTCTACACAGACACTCACCCAAGGCTGGAATCAAACTTGGGATTTTGGTGCTGTGAGGCAGCAGTGCTAATCACTGAGCCACCATGCCGCCCATAAGGGGTATAAATGGGATGAATGCATATGGTCTTTTTCCCAGCGATGGGAAATTGAAAACTAGAGGGCACAGGTTTAAGGTGAGAGGGGAAAGATTTAAGAAGGACCTGAGGGGCAACTTCTTCACGCAGACACAGTAATGTGTACATGGTTTGGACTGCCAGAGAAAGTGGTTGAGACAGGTACAATAGCAACTCTTAAAAAACATTTGGACGAGTACATGGATAGGAAGGCTTTCAAGGGATATGGATCAAATGCGGGCAATTGGAACTAGCTGAGTGGGCCCATGGTCACTATGGACCAGTTTGGGGCCAAAGGGCCTATTTCCGTACTGTATTACTCTATGACTATATGACTGAGGGGTGACCGTATCGAGGAATATAAAATCCTGAGATGCATATAAAAGTTTGATAGTTAACAGCCTTTCTCCAGGATAAGGGAATCTAAATCTAGAGGGCATAGTTTTAAGGAGAGGGGAGAGATACAAAAGGGTTCAGAGAGGCAATTTTTTCATGCATTAGGCGGTGAGTGTCTGGAACTACCTGAGGTAGTGGTTGAAATTTAGGCAGGTACATGGTATGGAGGGCCATGGACCAAACGCAAGCAAATGTGACTAATTTAAATTATGAAAACTGGGTGTTTGGAAAAGTTCAGCCATAGGGCTTGTTTTCATATTGTTTGACCGTCTGCGTGGGTTTCCTCCGGGTGCTCCGGTTTCCTCCCACGATCCAAAGATGTGCAGGTTAGGTGAATTGGCCATGCTAAATTGCCCATAGTGTTCAGGGGTGTGGAGGCTAGGTGCAATTGTCAGGAGTAAATGTAGAGTAATAGCGGAGGGGAATGGGTCTTGTTGGGATCCTCTTTGGAGGGTTGGTATGGACCTGTTGGGCCAAAGGGCCTGATTCCACACTGTAGGGATTCTATGTACCGATGTTCTTCAGCTCTTTTTGTTTTTATCTTTCTTGGCTAACACACTTTTTAAAAAGCCAGACATAAGGATATTGATAAATTTGGAATGAGCTCCCCTTTTCCAGAGAACCTCACTGTTTACAAATAAAGCTCAGTTAGCTATGTCAGGCAGCTCCTCTGATAGCTGCATAGATGTACCCTTGTCAAGTCATGTCCTGCTGACCTTGACTCAACGATTTGATTCCTGTATAATTTTCTGAGGACGAATTTTGAATTGCAAATGCATCTCAGTTGCAGTTAATGAGGAATTAATTGTTAAATAATCCCCAGTCTTGTCACAGTAGGGAGCGTAAATTGCCAGCTACACCACAGCTCCTGGATCAATCAGAAATAGAGCCCTCCTTTTCTGGGTGTGGTTTCCAGCTCAGCTCATTTCAGTTCAGATTGTGGTCTGCTTGGATCAAATCCACCACCAACAGTGCATGCAGGATTTTATTCCATTAACTTGCACTGCAGGTTTATTCTGAATGTGGAACAGAAATTGTAGCTGGGGTGACACAGAATGGCCTGTAGCTCGAGTGAATGGGCAGCATTTGGAAACATGAAGGCCATCGTCAATGAATATCAATTACAAAGGATGTGTGTGGCTGCATTTATTAAGGAGAGCTTTGTAGCGCTTTATACAGAGGATATCCGTAAAGGTCAGGGACAGTGTTTATTTAGTTAGATCTAAGAAACAATTCTGGGCTTATTTCTCAGTCTGCCACTTGGTGAAAAAAGACAGAGAAAAGTATATTCGCAGACAAGTACAAAAGCTATACTACAGTGATGGTGGAGTTCAGTGATTAGAGTGTAAACCGGGATAGGAGAAAGAGGTTCTGAATTACATTCCAGAGAATTTTCTTGATCAGTATGTTTCCAGTTTGTGAGAAAGGAGGCAGTGCTAGATGTGATTCTGAGGAATGAGGTGGATTAATTGTCAGCAGGAAATATTGAGGCAATAACAATCATAACATTTAGCCTAATTGTAGAAAAACACGAGAAATCTTGACTAAAAATAGAGTAGGCCAATTTCAGAGGGTTAAAACAGACCTGGACTAAATAACATGGGAGTTCTGATGACAGGTCACTGAACTCAAGATATCAACTGTTTTTCTCTCCACGGATGATGCCCGACCTGCTGAGTTTCTCCAGTACTTTCTGTTTTTGTTTGTTTCAGATTTCTACTGTGTACAGTTCTTTGTTTTATGTTATTCTGGGCTAAGTACATTGGAATCAAAGATCGGCAGACAAAGCTGTAATGGAACAATGGGCAGCATTTAAAGAAGAGATTTCAGATTACAAATCAGATCACCAGTGTAGAGTCGCAGGTAGATAGGATAGTGAAGAAGGTGGTTGGTATGCTTTTCCTTTATTGATCAGAGTATTGAGTATAGGAGTTGGGAGGACAGGTTGCGGCTGTACAGGATGTTGGTTAGGCCGCTTTTGGAATATTGCATGCAATTCTAGTCTCCTTTCTATCGGAAGGATGTTGTGAAACTTGAAAGGGTTCAGAAAAGATTTACAAGGATGTTGCCAGGGTTGGAGAATTTGAGCGATAGGGAGAGGCTGAATAGGCTGGGGCTGTTTTCCCTGGAGCATTGAAGGCTGGTGGTTGACCTTGATAGAGGTTTATAAAATCATGAGGGGCATGGATAGGATAGATAGACAAAGTCTTTTTCCCTGGGGTGGGGGAGTCCAGAACTAGAGGGCATAGATTTAGGGTGAGAGGGGAAAGATATAAAAGAGACCTAAGGGGCAACATTTTCATGCAGAGGGTGGTGCATGTATGGAATGAGCTGCCAGAGGGCTGGTACAATTACAATACTTAAAAGGCATCTGGATGGGTGTATGAATAGGGAGGGTTTGGAGGGATATGGGTCAGGTGCTGACAAGTGGGACTAAATTAGGTTGGGATATCTGGTCAGTATGGACGAGTTGGACCAAAGGCTCTGTTTCTGTGTTGTACATCTCTATGACTCTATGAATCTATGACTAACCAGGTAAAGGTAGTTGATTTCATCCCCTAAAGTACATTAGTGAACCACATGGCGTTCTCTGACAATCAGGAGAAAGTGAGGACTGCAGATCAGATTAGATTCCCTACAGTATGGAAACAGACCCTTCAGCCCAAAAAGTCCACACCAACCTTCCAAACAGCAACCCAGCCAGACCCATTCCCCTTCCCTTCTATTTACCCCTGACTAATGCACTGAACACTATGGGCAATTGAGCATGGCCAATTCACCTGGCCTGCACAATTCAATCGTGGGAGGAAACCAGAGCACCCAGAGGAAACTCACACAGACAGTCGCTCTGAGTCTGGAATCGAACCCAGGTCCCTGGTGCTGTGAGGCAGCAGTGCTAACCGCTGAACCACTGTGCTGCCCCATTTGAAAGCAGTTGTGACCGTTCTACTTCAAATGGCTAAAGTATTCGAAAGAGAATACGACTGAATTTTGAATTAAATTGGTGGGCAGTGGGGGAGGGATGGGGGGGGAATTAGGCTGCACCAGAGACCCGAAGACAAATTCCAGCCTTGGGTGACTAGCTGTGTGGAGCTTACACAGTCTCTTCAAGACTGCATGGTGCACGGGTTTCCTTCCACAATTCAAAGGGGTTAGGTTGATTGGCACATGGTAAACTGTCCACATTGTCCAGGGCTGCGCAGCGTAGGTGAACCAGCTATGGTAAATGCAGGGTTACAGAGATAGGAAGGGAGGCCTTTGGATGTTCTTTGGATGGTCAGTGCATTGGGCCAAATGGCCTCTTTCAGCACAGTAGGGATTCTATGATTAGGGTATGCAGCACAGAAATAAGCTATTTGGCTTAACCAGTTCATTTGACCTCAAGCTCCTTTAGCTATCTCCAGTTTTTAACTACGACAGCATAAATCATCTGGCAATGAAAATAGAAACAATTGAAGAGGATCCGTCAACAGTAGACAACATGATATTGTTTAAATTAGGCAGGTGTTGGGATTGATGTGTGGTATGTGTGGTTAGCTATGCTAGAGACCATAAAAAGGATGAGAGGTATGTGATCATGTATCAGAGGCATGGAGTATATAATTTGTAAAATTACAGTGAAATGCCATTTGATGCAGCCAGTCTATGCTAGTTGATTTGCATCTCCTCCCATCTTGCATTTAACTGAGCAAGTTATTTGCCTGTATTCCTTCTCCATTTATTGAGTATCCTACCTCTTCTGCAAAGCAACAAGTTGTTTACCTCCAGTTATCAGTTGTAGTGATTTTCACATTCTTCATAAAGAGCTTGTGTCTTCATTCCCTGTTTGATTTCTCGGTGACTCTTGGAAATTGATGGCCTGTAGTTCTATTGACTTCCAAGAGTTAGAGTAGACACAATGTGTTTTCTATCTCAGAGTCAAGAGTGTGATGCTGGATAAGCACAGCAGGTCAGGCAGCATCCGAGGAGCAGGAAAACTGATGTTTTGAGCAAAAACCCTTCGTCAAGAATGAGGCATTCCTAATGAAGGGCTTATGCCTGAAATGTTGATTCTCCTGGTCCTCGGATACTGCCTGATCTGCTGTGTTTGTCCAGCATCACATTCTCTGACAATCAACAGTGGTTACATGGTTACAATTACACTGGTGTTTAGTTATGAATTTTTATCAAAGTCAAATTTCACCTCTCCCATGTCCACAAAAGTTTGGCTTTGGATTCTAGTAACAAATGAGATTGAAACATTTAAGATTCTTAGGGGAATGGACAGGGTAGTTGCAAAGAGGTTGTTTCCTCTTCTGAGAGCATCCAAGACCAAAAACACAATCTCAGAGGAAGAGGTCACCCAATTAAGACAGAGATAAGGGAAGATATCTTCTTTTAGAGGGTAGTGAATCTGTGGAATTGTTTAATATAAAGGGCTGCAGAGGTTGAGTCAATATGGATATTCACGACTGAGATAAACAGATTTTTAATCAGTAAAAAGAATCAAGAGTTATGGGGAAAATGTGGGAAAGTGAAGTTGTAGATTATTAGGTCTGTCATGATCTCATTATTTGGCAGACTTGATGTGCTGAATGTCTGCTTCTAATGCTTCATCTTATGGTGTAACTGTCTGAATATACCTGAAATTTTAACTCCTGAATAAAGGAAGCCTTTCTGGGCTGCCATGTTAGACCTTGTCCAATGTTTTACTAAATTCCAAATGTTGACTACCTGCACTTCACTCTCCTCATCAATTTTTCTTGTTACTTCCTGAGATGTCTCTGCAATGAGGAAGCTGTTCCATGATGTCAGGCTAAGTTAATTGGTACTCTCTTCTCTGCAGCTTAGTAGAATGAGAAATAGTTTGATTCAGAAATGCAAGATTCTGAAGTGATTTGATAAAATAGATATTGAGAGACTGCTTGAGAAAACTAAAACACCATGGCAGTCTTAGAATAAGGCCCTAACAATTTAGGGATGAGATGAAGATTAATTCCTGCAAAGGGTTGTGAATCCATGGAATGCTCTACCCTAGACATTTGATGACAGTCTATTGGTAATAGTTTTGGTCGCTTAGGGAATTGTGGCATATGGAGAATGACACATAAGAATAGCCCTAGCATCTTTTATAACTGACACTGATGATCCAATTGGATGCCATGACATTGACCCGGAAGATCAATTGGCTTAGGACCAATGAATATTCTGGAAGGCTATTCCTTCAGCAAAGACTCGACCTGGTCCAGCAGCGGAGATCCGAACACTTGGACAGAGAGTGAAGATGAGCAATTGCGAGACTAATTAGGGATAGTCAACATGGCTTTGTGCATGGGAAATCATGTCTCTTTAACATGAGTTTTTTTTTAAAGAGGTGACATAGAAGATTGATGAAGGCAAGTGGTAGACATTGTCTATATGGGACTTCAGCAAGGCATTCAACAAGGTACTACATGGTACACTGGTTAGCAAGATTAGATCACATCAAATCCAGGGAGAGCTCGCCACCTGGATGCAAAATTGGCTTGAAGTTAGGAAACAGATGATGGTGGTAGAAGGTTCTTTTGTAGATTGAAGACCTGTGATCTGTAGTATGCTGCAAGGATTGGAACTGGGTATATTGCTTTTCATTATTTGTATAAATGATTTGGATGTGAATATAGGAGGTATGGTTAGTAAGTTTGCAGATGACATCAAACTTGGTGGTGTATTGAACAGCAAAGAAAGTTAACTCAGAGTATAATGGGTGTTTGATCAGATGGGCCAATGGGCCAAGGAGTGGCAAATAGAGTTTAATTTAGAAAAGAGTGAGGTGTGAACTTTGTTGGTCAAACCAGGGCAGGACTTATACACTTCATAGTAGGGCCCTGGAGAGAGTTGCTGAACAAACAGACCTAAGGGTGTTGGTGCACAGTTCCCTGAAAATGGAGTTGGAGGTAGACAAGATAGTGAAGGTTTTTGGCACATTTGCTTTCATTGATCAGTGTACTGAGTATAGGAGTTGGGACACCACGTTGCAGCTGTACTGGACATTGGTGAGACCAGAATACTGATCAATTCGGATCAATTCTATAGGAAAGATGTTGCTAAACTTGAAAGGATTCATAAAAGGTTTAGCATGTTGCTGACATTGGAGGGTTTGATCTGTAGGGAGAGGCTGAATAGGCTGGGGCATTTTTCGCTGGAGCGTCACCTTATGGGGTGACCTTATAGAGGTCTATAAAATCATTAGGGGCTTGGATAGGGTGAATAGTCAAGGATTTTTCCCAGGGTTGGTAAGTCCAGAGGAAGTGGTGGAGGTAGGACAATTGTGACATTTAAAAGGCATCTGGATGGGTATATGAATACGAAGGGTTTAGAGCGATATGGGCCAAATGGGATTGGATGAGTTTAGGATATCTGGTCGGTGCAGATGAGTTGGACAAAAGGTATACTGTATAACTGTATGACTAATCTGCACTAAGTTCATCAGAGTTAACTACACATCTTGGCCAAGTTTAACTGCACAGATTGTAACTGGTTCTAGTGTGGTAGCCAGTAGCAGTTTAGATAAAAAAATTGCACCCAATACTTAACATTGCAATGTTAAGAGTGATTGAAAGTAAGAATGAAGAATGTTTTTGGGAAACAGCAGGGTTTTATATAATATTCGGCCATACGGCACCTTTGATGTTTTTGGTATACAGCAGTCCCCCTGTACCCACGGGGAATATGTTCCAAGGCTTACCGCGGAAGCCTGAAACCGCGGATAGGAGCAAACCCATTCATTTCAATGGGAAATCTACCTTCCAGGCAGCCACCTGGACCTTGGTTCTGGAAAGTTCCCCATAATACGTTTGGCTGTGGTAAACCGCGGGTAACTGAAACCACGGAAAAGGATTCCGCAGATACGGGGTCGCCCTGTATTTTGCGAATAAAATTTCATTGAACTGCAGTGTTGATTCTGACCCATTGTTTGTTTCATAAACATATAATCCTATTAAAACAAGTTTATGTAGAGAGTAGTCTAAGTGTCCAAAGCACAGACAACATTACTTAATGATGGAACAGTCTTGATGTGACAGGGTTCATTTACTCTAGCTGCTATTCCTAAACTTTTTAAGTCTTTTTTGTTTTAGGACCAAAATCAACAGCCTATTGTTCTCTTTGAGATGCTCACTGACTTGCTGTAAAATTCTAATTTTTTTTTCAATTCTGTGATTGAACATTGTGGGTTGATCCTATTCAAATCACTGGATCAATGAGGTTAAACTACAAGAACATGACAAGGTCTAACCACTGTATGAAGTAAGCTATTTGCATTGTAGACCACTCAGTATTGCCAAAAATCAGTATTTTCCATTAAAGAATGAGTGTCTCATATTTAAATAATGAACAACCATGTATCCCTTTTGAAGCTCCTGTCCAATTTGATGGAATATTTTTACTTGCCTAATGCAGCTCCAATAACACTCAAAAAGTTCAACATCATTCAGAAATTTTTAAAAAGCCTGCTGAATATCATCTATCCACTACCTTAAACATTCATTCTTCCACAAACTGCACAATAGTTGCTGTGTGCACAATCTACAAAATGCAATGCTGCAACTTATCAAGGCTTCCTTGACAGCACTCTACCACCCGGAAAGCAAGTACAGTCAGTGCTTGAGGAACATGTGCAATTTCCACACCAACCCCAAACAGTCCTAATTAATTAATATTGCAATTCCTTTATTGTCACTGAGTCAACATACTTGAATTCTCTCCCAAGCATTTTGTGTACCAACACCACACAGGCTGCAGCAGTTCAAGGAGGTGGGTCACCACCAGCTATTCAAGAGCCAGTAGAAATGAGCAATAAATGCTGGCCTTGCCAGTGACACTCCACATCACATCATGTGAAAATAAATGTCAGGGTACATTTGCATTACAAATATGTCAAGCAATGACTAAAATAGATTTAGAGACGTGATTACTCAGCAGCATCAGTCAGACACATGATGAATGTCAGGAAAGATAGGAAGATAGTTCAGAAGGCACATGTGGTAATTCCTCTCTCAAACAGATACTCAGTTTTGGGTACTGTTGAAAAGGATAGTTTCTCAGAGGAAAATAGAAGAGACAGTCAGATCTTGGGTATTGTCACAGTGACCTTTGAGAGGCAATATATTTCAGGAGAGAAGCAGAGTTCAGACATAATTTATTCAAGCATTCGCCAGTACAATGCAGGGAGAGGCCAAAGACCACCTTGAATCTGGCCTCAACATGGGGGTTAAATTACTCCTTAATCTTTAGATCAAATTGCAAGAAAAGTCAAGGGCACCCTGATTTTAAATAAAAGCAAATTGTCTTTTATACATTTTCTTGTATCTTTAATATTTCAGCACATACTCTATGAAGGGCTTATGCCTGAAACATCAACTCTCCTGCTCCTCAAATGTTGTCTGACCTGCTGTATGTTTTCAGGGCCACACATTTTGACTCTGATCTTCAGCACCTGCAGTCCACTTTCTTCCAGCACATACTCCCTCCACTTGTATACTATTGATTAATTCATGCTGGGTTGTCCAACTTTGATTGGATATTTAGTGCACCACTCTGTTTTTTTTCTTTTACTCTTTTCTTTTTTTTTTCAAAATGACTCCTGGTTATTTTTTTTCTTTCTTTTAACCCCCACACTACCACCTAAGTGCAGTAGTGCTTTTTTTTTCCAGCACCCATGGTGTGTGTGTGCAGGTGTGAGACACAGTGAAAGACACAAAGTGCACGAATATTTATTCAAATTCCACCACCAGGAAGAAAGGAAAACACCCGGGTGGCCAGTGACAAACAGTGCCCTTCACATCAAAGGGCAGTGCTGTGTGATCAAAAACAGTGAAGGGGAGGGTAGGGACTAAATCAAAATAGAGTTGGAGGGAGAAATAATGCACTCCACTCCCTGCGGCCCCCACCTCTCCCTGAACAACTCCAGGGTGTTGGTCGACACCGCGTGC
>NC_057725.1:64958161-65001291 GCF_004010195.1 Chiloscyllium plagiosum
TGAACCACCGCAATCTGTGGTTGCAAGGGACTGCTGCGTGCAGCACCCTCCACCCCAGATCCCCGACAGAAAGGGGGAGGACTCCCACATAGAGAGCCCTCCACTGGGGATCCCCACCGCCCGGTGGCAAATGGGCACACCAAGGCGTGTCCGGACGGTGGATGAGGGAGAAGAGGTGGACAGTGTGCAGCAGCAGTCTATACAGGACCCTCCTTTTCACCTCCTTAAACAAAACTAAATTAAAATTTCGGAGGCGGCTCAGTGCACCACTCTGTATGAGTAATTGCTTGTTGATCTGATTGGGACATTTTAGTATGCAAAAAATTGAACTCTGCAATGGTTACTTAGTAACCATTATCTCTCAACTATGACATTTGTATTCCGTTATTCTTCTAGCTCCTGTCCTTGCTACGAGATAAACCTTTCTTTCTAATTATATGTAAATATACATATATATGTATAAAATATCTTCCTATAACACTTCGGAATCTATATCTATGATTATCTTAAATCGTAATTAAAATTTACTGAAGTATTATAATTGATTGATCAGATAAAATTTAAGATAACTAATTGGTATGAAATGTTCTTATCTTTAAGATAGCACAGAGTGTTGCGTATCAATCTCATGGAGAAAATAGACAGTCATTGTTTCACACACTGAGACCACATTAAGTAAGTGTTTTCCACACAATTTCTATTACTGCAAAGCTTGTTGGGGCTTTTGTTGGTCATTTTATGCTGTTCTGCCATGGACTGCCTTAACAGTCCCGTCTGTTAGCCCATGGCTAGATAATGGTCGTAGGGACACCAGTTAAATTATGATGATATTCATGTGTTTGTATCTTTCCCAATTCTCTCATGGTCAATATCTTCCATTTAATTTCTCATCAATCCCTTCAGGCTGCAGGAATATCAGCACAAAATAATAATTTATTCACAATTAGAATTGTTTTTGAAAACTCATTTTCTTTTTAAAAAAATAACTTATGGTTAATATCCAGTAGCATGATGATTTCTTGTGCTTCTTTGGTAGGCTTTATTCAGTCTTCTCCTGTAATGGGGTCGGCGAATTCTAGTTGCTCGTCCCTCAGTTCATTTGTGAATTTAGATACACTTGTCGAGTTGCTCCTCCAGCTGCTGTATAAAAAATAATGATGACAATAAAAACAATCACGATTCCTTGGACCATTGCATTGAACTGGGAAGACCAAAGATTTTCCTAGGAATCCCAGCCATTCTAACTCCAGAGGTTCGAGATTGGGGGTTATTTAAGCTTGATTACTTCATTGTGAATGTGATCAGCCAAATCAGAAATGTCCTCTGAGGTGTATGAGATACTCTTTGCCAATGAGTGCACATGTACCTCCTTTTTCAGCCAGTAGCCAGTCAAGTGCCATTCTGGTCTGTAATGCAGTGGATTATATGACGACCATTTTAGCATTAATCTTATCAAAGGCCTGAGAGGGGTCATTTGAACCTGTTATAGGATAGTTGCCATATTGATAGACAGCAGGTCAGGCAGCATCCAAGGAGCAGGAAAACCAATGTTTCTGGCAAAAGCCCTTCATCAGGTATGGTGAATTTCTCTCATCAGGAAATACCTGATGAAGGGTTTTTGCTCGAAATG
The DNA here is from genome assembly GCF_004010195.1 of Chiloscyllium plagiosum. Taxonomy (NCBI): domain Eukaryota; kingdom Metazoa; phylum Chordata; class Chondrichthyes; order Orectolobiformes; family Hemiscylliidae; genus Chiloscyllium; species Chiloscyllium plagiosum. The sequence continues at coordinate 64,959,792 of NC_057725.1, forward strand.
TCGATTTTCCTGCTTCTCGGATGCTGCCTGACTTGCTGTGCTTTTCCAGTACCACTCTAATCTTGACTCTGATCTTCAGCATCTGCAGTACTCACTTTCGCCTAGATTCCCTGATTAGCTTGGCTACACCATATCAAGCTATCAAGATGGTGAGGAACCTTTCTGTTTCTGACAGCAGGTTTGTGCCGTCACAGTGATCCCTTCAGGTGGGATGATGTATGGCATACAAATGGCACCACGTAACTTAGGTAACATGACCCTGTGCAAGATGGTAGTAGCTGTGCGCATGCTTTGTGTTCACTCACAAAGTAGGTACCATTGTACAGGTTAAAATGAGATACATATTCAGAAAACCAGATGTGAGGTTAGATTAGATTAGATTCCCTACATTGTGGGAACAGGCCCTCCAAAGAGTAACCCACCCAGACCCATTTCCCTCTGACTAATGCACTTAACACTATGGGCAATATAGAATAGCCAATTCACCTGACCTGCACATCTTTGGACAGTGGGAGGAAACCGGAGCACACCCATGCAAACACGGAGAGAATGTGCAAACTCCACACAGACAGTTGCCCGAGGCCGGAATTGAACCTGGGCCCCTGGTGTTGTGAGGCAGCAGTGATAAGCACTGAGCCACCGTGCCGCTCATTGAGCCACTTTGCCACCCATTTATTGTTGATAAAATTAAATTTAGATGTAGGCAAAGTGACATTAAAATATTGAATGCAACATCTCTGACATGCAGGCCAACTTCCCTGCTCAGCTCTAATAAGACAATAGAAGCAATCGGTCTTCCTAGCCTTTATGTATTGGTAATGGTAACAAATGGTGGTATATGGGAGGTATTAAATTGGAGTTGGAACCAGCCTTCAAAAGCAGAAAAGTTGTACCATGCAGATTCCCACTTATCTTGGGTACCATTAATGTCCGCCAATATAATGCAGTCTCTGCAGAAGATTTGACAGCCATGAGAACAGCCATTCGGGATTCATTCTGGTCAGTAATCCCTTCTGCCAGTTCAGATACGTGGAAAGGAATAGGTCTCAGAGGGATACACTTTTTGAATGTATGGGAATGTGCTGGGAATAAACCCAATAACTGGGAATATTAATACATTTGGCACAAATATAAATGTGTTAACATTAAGTTCCCATTTTACCATGTGCCAATCTGTTCTCAGTGAGATCAAAATAAAAGAAGCCCACAGAGGAATAGCATTTTCATGTTTATGCTACTATCAGTGTCATTCTTAATCACAAATTACCTCTGCACAACCGAGTCACAATCTGTTTTTCAAGGTCCTTGGAGTTGTGTTGGTTGTTGGTGATGTTCTGAGATGATATTGCTAGGAGTCGGCTGGTGGGCAGTAAGTTTCTACATACTTTTAATTGTACAGGATGTCTCCATTTACCAATTCCATTTTCACTAATGAACACATTCCTATTATCTGTTAATATTACCTCATGTGGTCCATCCCATTGTGGGGATAAGGCTCCCTTGCTTGAGATTATTTTTACCAGGAGCTTTGATCCTGGGGCTGGCACTCCTGTTTCTCCTGGGTATCCCTCAGACTTTCAGATCTTGACAAGCTGCCGATCTCGTGCTCATCCATAATGTGTAAATGCATACAGAGGGATTTTGTGCAATCCCAGACTTGCCCCTTGCTCTTAGTGAGTTCTGCTCCCTCAGTGATCAGGTTTGGGGGGAGTGTCTTCGCCTGTCCTGTTATGAGCTCAAAGGATGTTAGTCCAGTGGCCCTAGAGGGTGTTGATCTCTGAGCCATTATAAAGGCTGGTAAGGATTGGGTCCATTTAACTCCTTCTCCTATCATTGTGTCAATCAGGGTATTTTTCAGATTTCTATTCATTCTCTCTACTATACCTGAGCTTTGTGAGTGTTAGGGGATAGGATATTCTGTGTTATTCCCAAGAGTTTGCATGCTTCTTTCAGGTGTCTGCCTGTAAAATGGGTCCCTTGGTCCAAGTCCAATTGTACGGGAATTCTCCAACTAGCTATTTCTGTGGCAAGTATTCTTGCTACTGTAGTTGCTGTACTATCCCTCATGGGGAAAGCTTCAACCCATCTTGTGAACTGGTCAACCATGGCCAGGCAGAAACTTTGTGGGAATGGTCCTATAAAGTCCATTTCAGTGTGTTCTCATGGTCCACATGGAAGGGTTCATTTTGATTTTAATTCCTTGTTCTGGTTCTGTCTGTGCACATATGGTGCATCCCTAACAAATTTTAACTATGTCTCTTCCCACTCCTTTCCTCCACCAGCAATTGGATATCAGTTGTATCATCTTATTCCTCCCTACATGTGCCAGTCCATGGTAAACATTGCATAGAATCTGTTGACCGAATGTGGGAGCTTTCACCTTACCTTCCTTCCACCAAACATCATATGCTCCTAACACTGCCCCATCTTTAATCTATTCTTTTTTTTCCTTTTAAACAAGCTGCTGCTCGTAAATTTGCAATGTTCCATTCATCATCTTTGGCTTCTTGCTTTTTCACAGTTGTTACTGTTATCACTTCCTGTTCTAACATTGTTTTTGCTGCGCTGTCTGCAGTATTTATTTCCTCTCTATTCTTGCATTTGGATCTTTCTGTGCACTTTAAATTTTAATTACAGCTGCCTCTTTTGTTTCCAAAGCTGCTTCTACGAGGTCCTTGACGAGGGTCTCATGTTGAATTGTACTATGACTCCAGGTGATATAACTTAATGTTGCCCATGCCACCCAAAGGCATATCTACTGTTTGTGTAGATATTAACCCTTTGTCTTTTTCCTACCTGGAGTAAGTGCTTTTAGTTCAGCTGCCTATGCAGAGTGACATCCATCTATCATTTCTCCTGCCAAAAGTTCCCCTTTTAAATTAACCATGGTCCACCCCATTCGGGCCTCACCATCATAATACTCCCATGCTCCATCTACAATTATGCATTTTACATCTGGCCCTTCTAATAACTCCTCCTTAACTCAATCCTGTCTCTCTTCTTCCTGTTCCATGAAGATGATACAATTGTGCATCTCTCATTCCTGATTGAGAAAGTTTGTTGGGTTTTCTCTATTATCTTTAACCACTTCAATGTGCTTATCTCCTGGCAACAGTACAGCTTCCCATTTAGCTCATCAACTGTCTGTAACACCTCTGTCTACCAGCTTCTGATAGCTGGACTACACTATGTAGGGAGTGTAGTATCACCTTCCCCCGTTGTGTCAGGGGGAAGAATGCCATTAGTGCCCAGGTAGTAAATTAGATGGCTCGAACACATGACTGTTATCCTACCATGGCCAGGTCCATTTGCCTGAATAGTATCTCACAGATTGGAACTTGTCTCCGCAACACTCTAGTATTACTGTAGAATGATTGCCATTGCTTTCACTGCAAAAAAATGGAAAGGCTTTTTCAGGTCAGGGACCCCTAGTGCTGGTGAGGAGGTCAGTGACTGTTTGATTTTGACAAAGGCCATCTCCTACTTGGATCCCTATTCAATTTTCTCTGAGCCAGCTCACCTCCCCCCACCTCACCCCAGCTCTTTTGTAAGGTTTTGTAAGGGTCCAGCTAGTTCACTGCAATTTTCAACAAAATTCCTAGAGTATTAAATAGTCCTAAAACTTGACACACTCCTTTAACAGTAACTAATTTCCTTCATTTCCAATACTGCAGTTTTCCTTTCCGGAGGAATGCTACGGCTGCCTTGTATCACTATCTGTCCTAGGTACGACACTTCTGGTTGGCCTAACAGTGCCTTCTTCGTGGTTATTTTTAGTCCTGCAGCTTTAATTGTTTTTAATATTTTCAGTATGGTCTTTTAGTGTTATCCCCACTAGTAGATGCACTCAGGATGTCATCTACATATTATAATATTACACACTCTGTTAGGGGACTTTTGCTATCACTTCTGTCATTGCCTGATCGAACATAGCAGGACTATTGTGGAACCCTTGTAGTCATCTCGTTCCACGTGTACTGTCTGTCACCTACTATAAAGGTCAATTTATATTGGCATTCAAGATCTATAGGGACAGCTCAAAATCCATTTGCTATGTCCTGGACCATAACGATCTTGGTTTCTGACCCTATATTGTTCATTATAGTGTTGGGGTCTGCCAGTATAAGCATCGTTCTACCTGCATATTTGCTTAGGCTAGTATCGTCAATTGTCAACCTGTATGATCCGTCGGGTTTTTCTACAGGCCAAATTTGAGAGTTGATATTGAAACAGATTTCTTTTATTATTCCCTATCTCTTTCACACAATCTTCCTAACAGCCTCCACGGCTTCAGTTCTAATGGGGTATTTTTTTTTAGGTGGATCATACATCCCCAGGTGTCTCAATCAGTTTTATATCCATTCGGTTTTGATGATTGCCCACAATTTAGGTCCATGATGTGGAGGTGCCGGAGTTGGACTGGGGTAGACAAAATTAAAAATCCCACAACACCAGGTTATAGTCCAACAGGTTTATTTGGAAGTACAAGCTTTTGGAGCGCTGCTCCTTCATCAGGAAGCTAACTGACGAAGGAGCAGCATTCCGAAAGTTTGTACTTCCAAATAAACCTGTTGGACTATAACCTGGTAACACAATTTAGGGCACATTATTGCCAACATGTGATAGGGGTTCTGGGGATCCTATTCCCATTCTATCTTGGCAGCAGAGATACCCTTAAGGAGAGATGCAATCTTTGACTTTCTAGATCTAAACTGGCAAGTCCATTTAATTTTGGCTTCTCGCACATCAATTAGGGTTCCCAATTGTTATAATAAGTCTATCCCCAGTACACAACCTTCAGTATTTTTATACAGATAAATACTGGGCATTAATTACACAATCAGAAATTCTTATTTCAATCAGTTGGCTGAGAGTGGCCGGTTGAGTCCCAACACTCACACTCTGTACTTTCAGTTTTATTTGTTGAAGGTAAATCCAGATCTGTAATAGATATAGAGGCTCTGCTATTGACTAACATACTTCACTGCTAGCCGCCTAACAGGCTATCAATATATGTCTGGGTTATCTGTTTTGCATTTGTCTAAGGGATGCTACTAGTCACTTGTCTCTTATTAGCTTCTGAAATTCTTCTGCAGTAAATTGTATTATATCTGTTCACTACTGTTGCCATTGGCAACCGACTGGAGAATATCTGCATCTGTCTGATATTGCTTTTAATTTTCCCCATTTCCAGTAAAGCCACCAGACTAAAGCGACTTGAATATCATCTACATTTTCTTTAGTTAATCTATTTGCATGCTTTGCTCAAAAGTTCAGTATTGTTGAGATCCAAATTCCTGAATTTGTGTCTTTTTTTTATTTACAGATTACTTCATCCAGTAACCGTAAAATTTCATACATGGACGTAAAATTTCTCTGGCTCTCTCTACCTGTATCCATCTTGAGGATACTTTGTCAATATATTTTCCTTAATTTGCCAATTTTGTGAATGGTTGTACCACAGTGTGGTACTATTTCCATATGCAAATACTCCATTCAGCTGAAGTTTTATGGTCTGAAACAATACTGCTCTAATGTTCATCTGGACTTGTTTGCGGGGAGCAATCGGAGAAGTAGCAGTAGCACGAAGAGAGTGTAAAACTCACTGAGCTCAGGAATTATGGCCAAGTCTATGTGGAGCGGTGGGAGAAGTAGCAGCTGCACAGTGTGAGTATAAAACTCACTGAGCTTGGGGAGCGTGGCCTAGTCTGCGGGGAATGAGTATAAAACCCGGGGCACATTGCAGCTGCTAAAATACTGGAGTGATGTCACAGGGAAGCTGTGACTTGATTGGCTGGTATGAAATCTGCACAAAGTTTGAAAAAGAACAGAGCAGAGAAGTATTAAGAAATTAATTATCTCATAATTTTATATACATTAATAAAGTAACTAAGTAGAGATGGCTGGGCAGGTGATGTGCTGTTTCTGTATGATGTGGGAGCTGGCCGATCCCATTGCGAGCTGCAGTGACCACATCGGCAGCAAGTGCTGGTTGCTGGAGGAACTCCAGCCTCAAAATTGATGATGTGGAATCTGAGCTTCAAACACTGTGGCACATCCGGGAAGAGGAGAAGTACCTGGACACTTTGTTTCAGAAGGCAGTCACACCTGGTAGATAAAGTACGTGAAATTCCAGAAGTGATCAGGGACAGCAGGGTGTGACTGCAAGTGAGGCAGGGAGATCCTGAGTTCAGGAACAGAGGAGCTTCAGCTCTTGACCTTGTTCAACAAGTATGAGGTACTTGCTCCCAGTGTGGATGAGGAAAAGGGAGGATAATCCAGCTAACCACAGACCATGGTGCAGGAGGCCATTCAAGAGGGGGAAGCAAAAAGACAAGTGGTAGTTGTAGGGGATTCTATAATTAAGGGGATAAATAATATCCTTTTTAAGCAGGACCATGAGTCCTGCATGGTGTGTTGCTTGTCTGGTGACAGGGTGCCGGATATCTCTGACTGGCTTGAAAGGATATTGGAGTGGGAGGGGAAGGATCCAGTTGTTGTGGTCCACACTGAGACAACTAACATAGGGAAGGCTAGGAAGGAAGACCTGTTTGGGGATTATCAAGCATTAGGAACGAAACGAAGGAACAGGTCCTCAAGGGTTATAATCTCCGGATTATTACCCGAGCCACATGCAAATTGGTTTAGGGATAAGAAAATTAGGGAAGTAAACATGTAGGAGTATACTTAAGAGGGAAATCAGGAGGGCAAAAAGGGGACATGAAATAGCTTTGGCAAATAGAATTAAGGAGAATCCAGAGGGTTTTTACAAATACATTAAGGACAAAAGGGTAACTTGGGAGAAAATAGGGCCCCTCAAAGATCAGCAAGGCAGCCTTTGTGTGGAGCCGCAGAAAGTGGGGAAGATACTAAATGTGTATTTTGCATCAGTATTTACTGTGGAGAAGGATATGGAAGATATAGACTGTAGGAAAATAGATGGTGACACCTTGCAAAATGTCCATATTACAGAGAAGGAAGTGTTAGATGTCTTGAAATGCATAAAGGTGGATAAATTCCCAGGATCTGATGAGGTGTACCCTAGAACTCTGTGGGAAGCTAGAGAAGTGATTGCTGGGCCTCTTGCTGAGATATTTGTATCATCGATAGTCACAGGTGATGTGCCAGAAGACTGGAGGTCGTCAAACGTGATGCCACTGTTTAAGAAGGTTGGTAAGGACAAGCCAGGGAACTATATATCAGTGGACCTGATGTCGGTGGTGGGCAAGTTGTTGGAGGGAATCCTGAGGGACAGGATATCCATATATTTGGAAAGGCAAGGACTGATGAGGGATAGTCAACCTGGCTTTGTGTGTGGGAAATCATGTCTCCACAAACTTGATTGAATTTTTTGAGGAAGTAACAAACAGAATTGATGAGGGCAGAGCAGTAGATGTAATCTATACAGATTTCAGTTAGGCATTCGACAAAGTTCCCCATGGGAGACTGATTAGCAAGGTTAGATCTCATGGAATACAGGGAGAACTAGCCATTTGGATACAGAACTGGCTCAAAGGTAGAAGACAGAGGGTGGAGGTGGAGAGTTGTTTTTCAAACTGGAGGCCTGTAACCAGTGGAGTGCCACAAGGATCAGTGCTGGGTCCTCTATTTTTTGGCATTTACATAAATGACTTGGATGCGAGCATAAGAGGTACAGTTAGTAAGTTTGCAGATGATACCAAAATTGGAGGTGTAGTGGACAGCGAAGAGGGTTACCTCAGATTACAACAGGATCTTGACCAGACGGGCCAATGAGCAGAGAGGTGGCTGATAAAATTTAATTCAGATAAATGCGAGGTGCTGCATTTTGGGAAAGCAAATTTTAGCAGGATGTATACACTTATTGGTAAGGTCCAAGGGAGTGTTGCTGAACAAAGAGACCTTGGAGTGCAGGTTCATAGCTCCTTGAAAGTGGAGTCGCAGCCAGATAGGATAGTGAAGAAGGCGTTTGGTATGCTTTCTTTTATTGGTCAAAGTATTGAGTACAGGAATTGGGAGGTCATGTTGCGACTGTACAGGACATTGGTTGGGCCACTGTTGGAATATTGCGTGCAATTCTGGTCTCCTTCCTATTGGAAAGATGTTGTGAAACTTGAAAGAGTTCAGAAAAGGTTTACAAGGATGCTGCCAGGGTTGGAGGATTTGAGCTATAGGGAGAGGCTGAACAGGCTGGGGCTGTTTTCCCAGGAGCATTTGAGGCTGAGGGGTGACCTTATAGAGGTTTACAAAATTATGAGGGGCATGGATAGGGTAAATAGACAAGGTCTTTTCCCTGGGGTTGGGGAGTCCAGAACTGGAGGGCATAGGTTTAGGGTGAGAGTCGAAAGATATAAAAGAGACCTAAGGGGCAACCTTTTCATGCAGAAGGTGGTACGTGTATGGAATGAGCTGCCAGAGGAAGTGGTGGAGGCTGGTACAATTGCAACATTTAAAAGACATTTGGATGGGTATATGAATAGAAAGGGTTTGGAGGGATATGGGCCAGGTGCTGGCAGGTGGGACGAGATTGGGTTGGGATATCTGGTCGGCATGGACAGGTTGGACTGAAGGATCTGTTTCCATGCTGTACATCTCTCTGTCTCTATGACTAAGGGAGTGGTGTGGGAAAGAGGCATTCTATTTCACGGGGCATTGGCATCAGCTTTGGAACAGGAGGGATCTGTACCGATGGGATGGTCTCCACCTGAACCAATCTGGAACCAGTGTTCTAGTGAAAAGGATAAATAGGGTGGTCACTAGAACTTTAAATTTGTGAGTCGGGGAGGGAAGGAAAAGGGAAAACGACAGGAAGTATGGTGGTAGATAAAAAGGAAAGCAGAAGGCTAACGTGTTCAGGAGGGTTTAACTACATGACAGACTATGAAAGAAGTAAAAAGGAAGGATAATTCAGGAAATATTATTATTGGAGATGCTGGAATTCATAGAGGGTACAAAAACTAGCATAAGGGCATTTTACTTGAACACTCATAGCATTCAGAACAAGGTAGATGAGTTAATAGCACAAATCATCAGGAATGAATATGATTTCGTAGCTATTGTGGAGACATGGTCACGACTTGGAGTTAAACATCTAAGGATATCAGACTATTCAGAAGGAGAGACAGGAAGGTAAGGGAGGTGGTGTAGCTCTGTTATTTAAGGACAACATCAGGATGGTGGTGAGAGATGATATCAGTTCTATGGAGAATAAGGTTGAATCCATTTGGGAAGAAAAAGTCACTGATAGGTGTATTCAGCAGACCACTAAATATAATACTGTACTGGGGCAGGCAATAAACAAAGAAATACCTAATGCTTGTCAAAATGGTACAGCAATTATCATGGAGGATTTTAATTTACATGTCAATTGATCGAACCAGGTTGGTCAGAGTCTCCTTGAGGAAGAGTTCATTGAATGTATCTGCAATGGTTTTCTTGAACAGTATATAATGGAACAGGCGAGGGAGATCTGGTTCTATGTAATGAAACAGGAATAATTGATGCTACTGTCAACACAATCTGGAGCACTTCTGCCGTTTCTCTTCTGCACTCACCTGCTGTAGTCTCCATTTTCATCTTAAGATTCTATCTTTAAGATAACAACCCTCAGGAATACATTCTGATTCCTTTTCCGAATATGTATTTATATATATATATATATATATCTTTTGTTGTCTCGTCTTTCTGTTGTAAATCCATTAGCCTTTCAGGACTAAACATTTCTGCCTGACCTTCTTCCTGTTCAGGATTTTCCTGCCCCATTACATCAAACAGAGTGTCTAGTAGCTGAACCTCAACGTCTTTGTCTTTCTCTTTAGTTTTTGTTTCTTGCTGTGACTTTTGATAGTGGGATCTTGTTACTACACAGTCCGGAAAATTCCAGGGTATTTTTCTTTTAACTTCCTTCAGTTCCCTGGTCTTCCTTTCGCTTCTCCACAACAAGGAGTGTCACTCCTACCATGGATTCTGCTAAATCATTCCCAAAAACAAACTGTATTCCTGGAACTGACACTCTGTCAATTATTCCCACTGTTACTTCCCCAGTCTTGATTTGACACTCCAACCCAATCTTGCACAGGGGAACACTACATTTCTGTTCATCTATTCCACAAATCACTAATTTGTCAGGTTACATGTCAGAACGAGCGCAAATGTTAATCTCTTACTATTAGAGACTGATTAGATCCTGTATCTTTCCCTTCTCCCCCTGTTCTTCCTGAGTAAACTTTACCCACAGAGGCGACATCTTTGTAGAGATCAGGAACTAACTCAATATTCAACCCCTGCCTAGTTGTGCACTCTCTTGCAGCTCCTCAACTTTTCTTGGGTTTCCTTTACTACTTTCACTGATGCCACTGGCTTAGCCTCTTTTATCACACCTTTTCCCACAATGCCTATCTTCAACGAACAACACAGTGACTTTATATTTCCCACGTTCAGGCAGTGAAAACATTTTTTCCTAGTGCCTTTCTTAAACCATTGGCACTGCAATTTTCTGTGCCCCACTCCATTACTATGAAAACACCTGAAGCCTTGCACCTCCTTTTCACCCTCGTGGGCTTCTTTTTTAACCTGTGGTAAATTCTTACCAGTATGCTCTACTCTTTATTTTGTAGTGTAGGATCTTCCCTTTTCCCAAATTCTATCCCTCACAGGATGCAATGCTTGCTGGAATCTAATTTTTGCCTTTTGTACCAAGGCATATCATCTGCCATCTCTGCTGCTCTTCTCACTTCTTGAACTTTCTGTTCATCCACATGAACTCTTATCATCTCTGGAAGTGAGTTTTTAAACTCCTCCAGCAGGATCATCTCTCTTAAAGCCTCATAGGTCTTGTCTACTTTTAACGCTTGCACCCAGCTATCAAAATTACTGTGTTTAATTCTTTTGAACTCAACATAAGTCTGACCTGGTTCCTTCTTTATGTTATTGAACTACTGTCTATATGTTTCTGTAGTACATAAGTACTCAAAATAGCCAGTCTGATATCTGAATAATCTCTTGACCCCTCATCTAACAGTGGTACAAACACCTCACTAGCTCTGTCTACCAGCTTAGTCTGAATTAGTAAGCTCTCTGACCACTCCATCTGCCTAGACAGTTTTCAAATGAAATAAAGGCTTCGACATTTTTCTCATCAAAATGTGGCAATATCTTAACACATTTGTATAGATCACTATCTTCTCTCTTCATTTCCATCCTGTTAACTTGACTTTCCTGACTAATTCATAACTTCTGAAATTCAAATTCTTTCTCCCTTTCTCTGACTTCTTTCTTGGTCTCTTTGCTCTGCTAATAACCTTCTCTCTCTTTCTTTTTCCTTTCTTTTTCTTCTCTCTCTCCCTTTCTTTCTCCCCTCTCTCTTTCTTCTCTCATGGCTCTTCTTTTCCTTTCTTTATCTTCTAACTCCATTTGCCTCAATTGCAATTGTGAGTTTTCTAACTCTACTGCACTTGTTTGTTTCTCTGATACACCTGAGTGCTTGAGCAACTCCATTACAATTTCAGCTCTCCTTTTGTCCCTGGTTAAACCCAATTTTAATCTATTTGCTAATTCTAAAAGTAGGTCCTTCCTCTGTCTTAATAAACTTTCTTGGCAAATTTGGGAAGCATCTTCAAACCCCAGAACCTCTTTAGCAATCTTAAGAGCCATTTCTCTCACTTTTAATTTAATCAACCACAAGTAGCTGAAATTAAACAAACGGTCTCACCTACATTTTATTTAAAGATCTAGGACACTAATTGGCAAGTGCTTAAATCTGCTGGGATCTTTTGTACCCCAAATCTGTTCAACTCTCAGACTGGATCTGCCTAAACTAGTCCAAATTATGGACCCAAGGCCCCAAACTGTTATGACATGGCAGTGAACCCCTCTCTTAACTAAACTAAATATCCAGAAAAGCTCACCTCACCTTGTAATCTGTTAAAATATGAGTGACAGAGAACTCCCAAATTTCACTATTTAAAGAAAATGATATCAATTTATTATTTAACTTTAAAAGTGAACATTAAACAACAACTATTCACAACTCTTTCTCTTAACTGCTTATTACCTGCCTCAACTCTATAACATATTCTTCCAATAAAACACTTATTAAAATTACATCAACTTAATTTCAAAATCATACAATGACTGTCGTCTTCAGTTTCTTTCTTCTTCTGGCTGAAGATCTCCCTGGGTTATCTTCTTTCTTTTACTGCTAATATGTTTCTCATGAAAAGGTAACTTTGATAGAGAGCATTTCAATGTCTTGGGTCTCTCTCGATGGCAGTTACACTGTGAGTTTCAAAATGTTTGCCTGTTTTATATCCCCAACATCAGATCATCTCAGTGGTCTGATGTTGGCAAAATAATACATTCAAACTAGATTGGGCTTTAGTATCCTGAGGCATAATTTAAACTGCTATTTTGACAACAAATCGAATTTAACCAATCAACTTAAGTAGCTACTTCACAGCCAAATGTTACATATCAATTTTACAGTACACTCTGAGACTGCTCTTGTAAGCTCTCAGTGCAGAACAGCATTCACTTTCTCTTAAATGTACAGTACACACCTTCAACTTCTTAAATAATAGACTGTATCAGTTCAAGAAAGCGGCCCAATACCACCTGAAATAACTTCACAGAGGTCGGTATCCAGTCACCCTTTAATTATCAGTACAAAGTCCTTGACACTGGCCCAGCTCCCTCACAGCCATATCTTCGGAGTCTCAGAATGTCTTGACACTCCTGTTTTTATGTAACAGCCCAAGCATGAACCCATATTCTATGATGTCCACTTGGCTGACCTCATTACAATCACTACATCTCTCCTACTCCCCTCCCAACCCACATCGCCACCACTTCAGACCAAGGACATAGGACAGTCCTTTTTCCTCTAGTGCCTCCTTGGACCTGTAACATCAGATCAGGTTCCTCTGAATCTGTGTCAGTTTTGGGCAGCATGTAACACACAGGAGCCCACTTCTTGTGCCCAGAGCATCTTGGTCAATACTCACTCTCTTGTTCCGGCAGCAAAGGTGAATATGTGGCAAATATTGCCGTGTCCATCTCAGATTCAGAGGTCTCTTCAATACTTGACACAGAAGGAAAGGCTGAAAATGTGTTGCTGGAAAAGCGCAGCAGGTCAGGCAGCATCCAAGGAGCAGGAGAATCGACGTTTCGGGCATGAGCCCTTCTTCAGGAATGAGGAAAGTGTGCCAAGCAGGCTAAGATAAAAGGTAGGGAGGAGGGACTTGGGGGAGGGGCATTGGAAATGCGATAGGTGAAGGAGGTTAAGGTGAGTGGAGTGGGAGGGGGAGTTTAAGTGTTGAGCCACAGGGTGGTTGGGTTGGTTGGTCCAGGTGTCCCAGAGGTGTTGTCTGAAACATTCCACAAGTAGACGGCCTGTCTCCCCAATATAGAGGAGGCCACATCGGGTGCAGCAGATGCAGCAAATGATGTGTGTGGAGGTGCAGATGCATTTGTGGCGGATATGGAAAGATCCCTTGGGGCCTTGGAGGGAAGTAAGGGGGGAGGTGTGGCGCAAGTTTTGCATTTCTTGCGGTTGCAGGGGAAGGTGCCAGGAGTGGAGGTTGGGTTGGTGGGGGGTGTGGACCTGACGAGGGAGTCACGAAGGGAGTTGTCTTTTCAGAGCGCTAATAGGGGAGGGGAGGGAAATATATTCCTGGTGGTGGGGTCTGTTTGGAGGTGGCAGAAATGGCGACAGATGATACGATGTATATGGAGGTTGGTGGCGTGGTAGGTGAGGACCATTGGGTTTCTGTCCTGGTAGCGATTAGAGGGGCGGGGCTCAAGGGCGGAGGAGCAGGAAGTGGAGGAGATGCAATCTTCTTCCTGACCTCTCCGCCCCCACCCCCACTCCGGCCTATCACCCTCACCTTAACCTCCTTCCACCTATCACATTTCCAACACCCCTCTCCCGAGTCCCTCCTCCCTACCTTTTATCTTAGCCTGCTTGGCACACTTTCCTCATTCCTGAAGAAGGGCTCATGCCCAAAACGTCGATTCTCCTGCTCCTTGGATGCTGCCTGACCTGCTGCGCTTTTCCAGCAACACATTTTCAGCTCTGATCTCCAGCATCTGCAGTCCTCACTTTCTCACAGAAGAAAAAGCTACATGTTCCAGCAGTTTTCCAAATATTTCGAGGAGCAGGGCATCGTTTGCAACTTTCATATGGTCCATGTGCTTGTTCAGAACCTTTGCTCTTGCCCAGAATTTATATGTCACTGGTGCTGACCTTTCATTGACCAAGCCTCTTAACGATGCAGGGCCATTTCCATGGTTCCTATAGTAAACTTTGACACCTGTAGTAAAATGTTTCTCAGTGGAGTCTGGCATCCAGCGCCTGCATCTTTGATGCTGTTTCACCTTTCTCCCCCAGGTGGTATATAGTCTTCTCCCCATCATAAACGCTGCTGGATCTATTCCTGTAGTTGCATGAGTGGAGGTCCTATAATCAAATAGAACCAGGATAGTTTGGTGTCTAGCGAAGCTGACAGTCTCCACCCCTACTCCCAGCTCCAGCCCTATACCAGGTCCCAGCTCTGCAGAGTTTTCACCCATCCTGCCAAACCTATCTTTCACTGAGGATAAACGATCAGTCCTCAACAAAGGCCTTAACTTCAACCCCCTCCACTCCCGGATCAATGAATTCAACACACGTTGTGACATCAAACACTTCTTCCACCTCTGAGCTTACTTTTTCCTTCATGACTCCTGCCCACCTTCCGAGGACCCTTTCACTTACCTCCAACACACCCCATCTGTTACCCACCCTCGACCTCTTTGTTTCCAACTGCTGCCAGGACATTGACCACCTCATCCTGTCTACCCCGCTCACCCGCTCCAATCTTTCACCTTCACAAGGCGCAGCCCTCCACTCTCTCTGCTCCAATCCCACCCCCACCATCAAACCAGTGGACAAGGAGGGTGCAGTGGTAGCACTGACCTCTACACCACTGAAGCCAGGTGCCAACTTGAAGACACCTCTGCCTACTGTCCCCTCGACCACAACCTCACCTCCCATCACCAAACCATCTACCTCCAGACTGTACAAATCTCATCACCTAAGGGGATCTCCCACCCACAGCTTCTAACCTTATAGTTCAGGAATCTCTCATCAGTTCTGCATCCTACCCAATATCTACAAGCCTGCCTTTCTCGGCCAACCCATCGTCTCAGCCTGCTCCTGTCCCATTGAATTCATCTCCACCTACCTTGATACTGTCCTATTCCCCCCCGGTCCAGGAACTCCCCACATACGTACGGAACACCACCCACATCCTCCACTTCCTCCAAGACCTCCGTTTCCCTGTCCCCCAATGCCTCATCTTCACCATGGACACCCAATCCCTCTATACCACCATCCGCCATGACCAGAGCCTTCAAGCCCTCCATTTCTTTCTCTCCCGACATCCCCACCAGTACTCTTCCACTGACACTCTAATTTGTTTGGCTGAACTGGTCCTCACCCTCAACAATTTTTCCTTCGAATCCTCCCACTTCCTCCAGATGAAAGGGGTAATCATGAGGATTTAAAATTTGAATTTAGGCTGTTGTCAGGAGCAACAAGTATATGTAGGTTTTTATTAACAACAAAGTGGCTTTTCAATTTAAAATAACACAACAAAATGGCTTCAAGTTATGATTTGACACTGTGCACCTGCATTTCTGATTTGCTGAGTCAGCTGAACTAGAAGATAAAGCAGACAATGGAGTCTTCATAAAATGAATCATAAGACATTAACTGACCATTCAAACTAACCTTGAACTGCAAGTGTGAGATGATGATTTAGGTGAGACAAAACCATTTCCCAGGAAATATCATTGGATTAATCTGCTGTCAATCATGTCACCTTATTACATTTTATTCGTCTTTCCTTGTAATTAAGGCTGTACTGTCTCTTAAAAAAACATATAAAAATTGCTTATTGTTTAATGTCATTGCGCAATTTCGGCATGGAACACAGAAGTTTTAACCTCTGTGTTGCTGGACAAATATACGCCAAGCTGCCTTATTTCATTAAACTGATAGGAAGATCATTCCTGAAGAAGGGCTTATGCCCGAAACGTCGATTCTCCTGTTCCCTGGATGCTGCCTGACCTGCTGCGCTTTTCCAGCAACACATTTCCAGTTCATTAAACTGATAACCTTGCTTTAAACAGTCAGTATTCCTAGCGATTCTTTTGACCAATCATTGAACTGAGAGGTCCCTTCTAATCCAGATCTTCAGCCATGGGCACCCGTATGGGCTCCAACTATGCCTGTCACTTTGTCGGCCACGTGGAACAGTCTATCTTCCTCAGTTACACTGGCACCACTCCCCACCTTTTCCTCTGCAACATTGATTATTGCATTGGTGCTGAGACAGAACCTGCATAGTCAGTCAACATGGAACTGAGTACTTTTGATTGCCTTCACTTTATCTTACAATGAGTGTAACCTGGTCATGTGGACTCTGTAGCCCAAGTAGGTCACTTGGATGAGCCTGGAACAATATGTTTCTCTTCTAAGGCACATGCCTGCCTGAGAGAAATGTTTAAGTGCTATGTCCAAGTTCTCTAAGTGTTTCTTAGTGTCTTCCCTGTTATTAGCATGCCATCTGATAAAATCTCGATAACTTGCAACCTGGGGTAGATCTTGCAAAAGGTTCTCTATTGTCCTTTGAAAAATTGTACATGAAGATGATACTCCAAATGGCAGTCTCGTATGTTGGTACAAACCTTTACGAGTATTAACTGTAGCATACTTCTGAGAATTTAGTAGGGCTTCACTGAGGCAGCCATTTTCTAATTGAAAAATATTGAATCAAACTAGGTGAATCTCTCTCAAGCAATTTCACCTTAACAAGCCAGGACGCGAGCCTTTTACTTCAATCAGTGGTAACTGAACCAGCTGCTTTCTCACAAGAGAACAGAACCAAAGTTGCACTCTTAATCTGTAAAGGTTCCTCATTGCAGGTTCCCAGTATAGCCGAGATCTTGCCCAAACTTAAAGGTTGCAGCCCAGAGCAAATTTAGTTAAAGACAGGTTCTGCAATCACTGAAACGGGTATGCTGTTGTCGACCTCCGTCAAAACCAGATGACCATTTAATCCAGATGTTTAATTTCATTGATTCTGATCTAGATGTTGCTGAGCAATTTAACTGTTGCAAGCCAGATGTAGATGGACTTTCCAGGGTGGGCACTCTTCTAGATATTGACTGATGAGTTTTCTTACTCAATTTGGGTCCAGTAGGAAACCTTTGCTGGGCTGAGTCCACAGACCGGCAGCAAAATATAATGGCTTACCTGCCCAGATTCTGGAGAAAATGTTAACTCTTTGGCTGAGACTTGGTTTTGTTTTGGGGTTTTGCTATGGGCTGTCTGTTCAGAGTATGCCCTGAGTAAAGTAATGCAATTAGCTTCACTCAAGTATGGTTCCCAAGATCATTCAGTCTGGCAAGGGTGTCCATTTCCATCAGAATACCCTGCAACTCATATATTCTACGTGCCACCTTTTCCAATGATAAAGCCAGTTCTAGTGTCCTTTTGAGGTCCAATAGGGCCTAAGCTAGTAGGTGCTTTTGTGTGGTTACATAATTAATCCCATATACCACCAATGGTCTCTCAGCATCTCATAAAAGATTAAACCAAAGTCACATGCCTTTGCCAGTCATCTTAACCTCGTCAAGAATGCTGCTGCAGATTCCCCAGTTTTTGAATTGCTGAGTAAAAATTAAAAGGAGGTTTGGGGTCTTAATACTCCTTAACTAAATCCATCAATTCTTGAAAGGTTCTAGATTCTGGTGCCTCAAGGAAAAGTAGGCTCCTAATAACCTACAGAGCTGCAGGTCCATAAGCTGTCAGGAGAATCACTCATTGCTTTTCATCTGCTCGGAAAACACAATACATTTTCTCCACATTCTCAAGGATGACTGTTGTGAGCTAATTTTTTCAGGACTATGGTTTACTCTCATCACCACTAAACTAACTTCACTGAGCCAGTATCCCATCACCAAGTTACTCTTTATTTAGGCACAGAAAACTCTTGACACTGGGCCAGTTCTTTAAAGTATCAGAATGTCTGTCCCTTCTGTTTTCTTTTAATTCAAAATTTCAGTAGGAAGACACCAACAGCAGTAAATAATATACACTGACTGGGTGGTTCCAGGCTGTTCAGAAGTTCCTCTCCTCTTCAGAAAAGTGAAGAGTCTTTCACTCTCACTGGTCCAGCTCCCTCAGAGCCAGTTCTCAGAGTGAACAGAACCTCTGGCACTCACATTTATTTGTTTCTTTTAGAGTCTTTGACACTAATCCATCTCCCTCATAAGACTGTAAGACATAGGAGTGGAAGCAAGGCCATTCAGCCCATTGAGTCAACTCCATCATTTAATCACAGCTGATGGGTGTTTCAATTCCACTTACCCGCACTCTCTCCTTAGCCCTTAATTCCTTGCGGGATCAAGAATTTATCAATCTCTGTCTTGCAGACACCCAATGTCCCAGCCTCCACTGCGTTCTGTGGCAATGAATTCCACAGGCCCATCACTCTCTGGCTGAAGAAATATCTCATTTCCGTTCTAAATTGAGCCCCTCTAATTTTAAGGCTATGCCCATGGATCCTAGTGTCCCCACCCAACAGAAACAACTTCCCAGCTCCACCCTTTCTAAGCCATGCATTATCTTGTAAGTTTCTGTAAGTTTGCTCAGAGCCAGCTCAGAGTAAACAGAATCCCTGACACTTCTGCTTTTTTTTGAACCTGTGACACTCCCACCTATTGTTTTTCTCCCCACACTACTGCCTGACAGCAGTAATGCTTATTTTTCCCCAGCACCCATACCGTCCTTTTTTTTAACCCGCACACTACCGCCTAACTATGGTAGTGTTGTATTTTCCCCAGCATCCGTGTTGTGTGTGTGCAGGCGCAGGACACAGTGAACGACACAAGGTGTACAAATCTTTATTCAATTTCCACCATCAGAAAGAAAGGAAACACACATGTGGCCAGTGACAAATAGTGCCCTTACCCTCCTGTTTGTTTTTGGGAAGACACCAACAGAATCAGTCTCCTCTCCTCTTTAATACAAGGGTGTAAGAAAAACAGAGTCCTTCACTCACACTGATCCAGCTCCCTCAGTCAGCTCTGTGTCCGAATATCTGACACTTTTTTTTTAAAGTCCTTTACCACTGATCTAGCTCCCTCAGGGGCAGCTCTTAGAGTGAGCAGAACTTCTGACACTCCTGTTTACCTCTTTTTCCATGTTATGTGTGTGCAGGTGTGGGACAGTGAAAGACACAAGGTGTACAAATCTTTATTCAATTTCTACCACCAGGAAGAAGGAAAATGCCCAAGTGGCCAGTGACAAGCAGTTCACTTGTGCTCCTTTTTTTTCTTGACCCTGACCCAGCTCCCTCAGAGCCAGCTCTCAGAATGAACAGAACCTTCTACACTCCTGTTTATTGTTTTTTTCTTTTTCTTTTCTCTTTTGTAGTGCTTATATTTTCCCCAGCACCCATGTTGTGCGTGCAGGTGTGGGACAAAGTGAAAGACACAAAGTTTACAACTCTATATTCAATTTCCACCACCAGGAAGAAAGAAAACACCCAAGTGGCCAGTGACAAGCAGTGACCTTACCCTCCTTTTTTTTTCTTTTACTGATCCAGCTCCCTCGGAGGCAGTTCTCAGAGTGAACAGGATGTCTGGCATTCCTGCTTTTTTTATTACACCCACACTACCACCTACTGCGGTAGTGCTTATTTTTTCCCCAGCACCCATGTTGTGTGTGTGTGCAGGTGTGAGACAGTGAAAGACACAAGGTGCACAAATCTTTATTCAGTTTCCACCACCAGGAAGAAAGAAAACACCCAAGTGGCCAGTGACAAGCAGTGACCTTACCCTCCTGTTTTTCTCTATCAAACAAGGCTCCATGATTGGATTAGATTAAGAGCCCAATTAGGGAACTCATATTATTCATAGTCATAGAGGTGTACAGAATGGAAACAGACCATTCAGTCCAACTAGTCTATGCTGACCAGATATCCCAACCCAATTGAGTTCCATTTGCTAGCACCTAGCCCACATCCTTCTGAACCCTTCCTATTCAGATATCCATCCAGCCTTTTAAACAGTATAATTATACTTGCCTCCACCACTTCCTCTGGCAGCTTATTCCATATATGCATCACCCTCTTCGAGAAAAAGTTGACCCTTAGGCCCTTTTATATCTTTCCCCTCTCACCCTAGACCTATGCCCTCTAGTTCAGGACTCCCCCAACCCAGGGAAAAGACTTTGTCTATTTATCCTATCCATGCCCCTTATGATTTCATTAATCTCTATAAGGTCCACCCCTCAGTCTCTGATGCTCCAGGGAAAACAGCCCCATATTCTATGAAGTCCACCTGGCTAGAAGCACCAGGTCATCTTTTCAATGACAATTAGGAACCAAAACAAAATGCTGGCCTAAATATGGTCAAACATAGACAATTCCAGACATTTACAGTTCTGCTTGTTGAAGCCCCACTACCAAATGTACCTTGGCTCAAGGCAGTAGTGTGGAGACCATGTATTGTTCATGCACAGCCTAGTTATTGTGTAAATTACTTAAAATTCATACCTTATTTGTGGCCTTGCGATTCATTTAATACCCGCTGGTCGTGATATAGAGGTCGCTTCCTGGGCCATTTGTCACTCGTCCCGCAATTACCCTGGAAGCGATGGAGATGCACTGATTCCACCTACCACTTTAGCCGAAGTCATTTTTCTGCCTCTTCCCCGGGCAGTAGGGAGCTGCTGGTGCCGGCCGCCAGTTTCGGCCCGATGGAGGTGGCAGCTGCTGAGCCCACGCGCCGGTGGCGGTTTCTTTTTGAAAACAAAAGCGGTAAACGGCCGTGAGCGAGACGGCGGGAAACAGCGGGAAGCGCGTGTCTGAGAAAAGGAGGAGGTGGAAGAGGACGAGGAAAGTGAGTCCAGTCCCAGTGAGTGAGAAACCTCGGGTGGGATGGGGACTTTTCTCAGCTCTGTACGGCCAGCGGCAACTTGAGTTTGTTTTTGTTAGCGCTGTGTGGTTTTAAAGTCTACTTGGATTGTTTTCTAGCTTTTTCTCGTGTCAACAGAAACACCCGAAAGGGTCACATCTTCGGTTAAAGTGTCTCAGCTTCTCCTCCATCCGTCCTTCTCTTTTCCACTATTAACTAGCCTCTGCGAAAACAAAACAGGAGTTTTTTTTAAGTTATCTCACTGTCCCAATTTCTTGTTTAGGAATTGCAATTTGGGCCGCCCTCGGCTAAAAATCTGCTGCCTTCTCCGGACTATCATTTTAGACCCATAAAGATGAATATTCAGACGGGAGAGCTATCACCATGATGTAACCTAATTACATCGCAGCCCCAGCTCCAAGTGGTCCGAGGACTCTTGGTCAGGAGAACCCCCCCCCCCCCCCCCAATATCTCACAGCAGCGTAAATTGAGCGGCACTCCAAGCTGCTTAATATAATGCTTTATTTTGTCCCACCGTTAACCTACAGCTACGGTTTGTGTTGCTTTCTCTGTAATATCTCTGCTGTTTTGTCTTCCAGACTTTACTGACAATTGAAAGACATACTAACATCCCAGCATCTACAAATCAAAGTCCCAGAGTCTGCACCAATGCTGATTAATTGGAACAGCATAAGGGACTGAAACATCATTCTGCCTTTCACTGGAATCATGTTGGATGTACAGCCGTTTACCTATACCTTTGCCTTTGCCCAAAATCTGTTCATAAGTTAATCATAGTTTTACAGCACTGAAAGAGGCCCTTTGCCAACTATTTCGGTGCCTACCTACTGTTGTTCCAGTTTCCAGAACTTGGCATGTAGTCTGTATGAAGAAGAGCTTATGCCCGAAACGTCGATTCTTCTGCTCCTTGGATGCTGCCTGACCTGCTGCGCTTTTCCAGCAACACATTTTTCAGCTCTGATCTCCAGCATCTGCAGTCCTCACTTTCTCCATGTAGTCTGTACGGTTTGGAATGTAAATACTTAAATGTTATGTTTTCAGCCGCCATTATCTTTCACGGCAGTGAGTTCCAAATGCCTACCATCACGACGGTGAGAAAAGCTTTCCTCGAAACCCCTCTAAACCTCCTGCCATTTACCTTAACTCTCTGGCTCCTGGATATTGATCATTCTTCTGAGGGAAAAAGTTATTTTTTTCCCCTCTCTGCGCCCTAATAATTTTGTACATCTAATTCAGGTGTCCCTCAGCCTTCTGATGAAAACAATCCCAGCCTATCTAGTTTCTCTTCAGAATTGAATCGGTCAGGCCCAGCCAACATCCTGGTGAATATTCTCTGCATGCTGCCTTACACCCAAACCATTAACTTCTCCACCTCCTGATACTGCCTGGCTTGCTGTGTTCTTCCAGCCTCCCGCTTGTCTACATCAGAACTGTGCAGACCACTCCAGCTTTGGCCTATCTAATATCCTGTACAGCTCCACCATAACCTCATTGCTCTTGTATTCAGTGTTTTGACTAATTAAAGGCATTAATCCTGTGTACTTTCTTAACCACCTTGTCCATGGTCCTGTTAACTTCAAGTATCAGTAGACATGCACACCAAGGTTCCTTTGACTTCCTGGGCTCCTATCAGTCAACACATATTCCCTTGCCTTGTTCAACCTACCAACATGTGTTACATTTTTCTGGATTAAATTCTATTTGTCATTACCATTAGACTAGCCTGTTAATATTAGCCTGCAGTCCAAGGGTTTAATCCTCACTACTTATCGTACCACCAATTTTCATGTCACCTGCAAACTTACTGATGAAACTTGCAACATTCATATAGATATCATTAATATACACTAAGCAGGTGTTAAATGCCCTGGATCACAACATGTTACCTTCTTGACCAGTTTTCTATGCAGGACACCTTGTGAAAAGCCTTACCGAAGTCCCTGAAGTAGACTTCATCCACTGCAATTCCTCACTCTCATATGTAGTCACCTCCTGGAGAAACTCAATCAAATCTGTAAGACACAATCTTCCTTGACAAAGCATTGCTGATTGTTTTGGATTAATTTTTCCTTCCTTTCACGTAGGTCCTTACCCCCAATAAATAGTCCCCAAATCTCTGAAACATACAAGATTCAAAGGGGACTTAGCAGGATAGATATGAAAAATTGTTTCACTTGGGGGAAAGAGTGTAGGACTGGATTTCAGAATAAGGGGTTGCACATTTTAAAACAGAGGTGGGAAGGGATTTCTTCTCTGAGGGTAGTGAATCTGTGGAATTTGTTACTAAAGAGGACGGCAGAGACTGGGTCAATAAGTATATTCAAGGTTGAGTCATAGTCATAGAGTCATACAACACAAAAACAGACCCTTCAGTCCAACCAGTCCATGCTGAACATAGCTGAAAATGTGTTGCTGGAAAGGCGCAGCAGATCAGGCAGCATCCAAGGAGCAGGAGAATCGACGTTTCGGGCATGAGCCCTTCCTCAGGCTCATGCCCGAAACGTCGATTCTCCTGCTCCTTGGATGCTGCCTGACCTGCTGCGCCTTTCCAGCAACACATTTTCGGCTCTGATCTCCAGCATCTGCAGTCCTCACTTTCCCATGCTGAACATAGCCCAACTAAACTATTACCACCTGTTGCTCCTGGCCCATATCCCTCCAAGCCTTTCCTATTCATGTGTTTATCCAAATGTCTTAAACATTGTAATTGTACCCACATCCACTACTTCATCAGGAAGTTTATTCCACATGCAACCCATCCTCTATGTTTAAAAACAAAATTGCTTCTTGTGTCTTTTTAAGATCTCTCTCCTCTCACCTTGAAAATGTGCCCCCTAGTCTTGAAATCCTCCATACTAGAGAAAAGACAACTTTCTTTAACTCCATCCACACTCCTTGTTATTTTATAAACTTTTATAAGGTCTCTCAGCCTCCTACTCTCCAGTGAAAGATTTTTTAATCACTAAGGGGAATCAAAAGTTATGGGAATAAGGTGAAAAAGTGGAGTTTAGGGTTATCAGACCAACTGTGATCTTATTGAATGGCATAGCAAACTCGATGATCTGAATATCTATTTCTGCTCTTCCTAGCTCAGGTCTTAAACATGCTTCTGCAGGTATGTCAATGGTTACTCCATGTTTTAATGGTCTTTTGCATCATATTTGGAGCAGATTTCTTCTCTTAATTCTTAAACCAGATTTTCACTAGCATTGAATTTGCTGACTGTAACTTCAAAGCAGCTTCATGCTTCATTCGTTTTGCTGTGGAAGTAATTGTTATCCATTACCATGCTATGTATGGCCTGCTTTGAGTGCAAGTGTCAATGAGAGATTAAAAATTTCAGAAATTTCTATTCCAAAATGGAAATTTGCCTTTTAAACTTTTTCTGACCTCCAACCTCCAATACCTTCTGTTCGCATTTTGTGTTAGAGTTTTCATATACATTATTGAACGCAGAGTTAGCTCTTCTTGTGCTGATCCCACCCATTACCTCCACCGATTGGCTCTTTTAGAGACTGCCAGCATAACATTAATCATTAATTGGGTAGCCTTTCAGCTGCAGTGGTCTACTGTACACTTTGCTGGTTTTGGACAACAACAACAATCGTTGAACAGTATATACTTTATTTTCCTACTCCCTCCTTTTTTGTTGACCTCATGTGAGGAGAATTCTGATTTTTACAAAATAGTAATAAGATTGGTTGTAGAAGAGGCATGGGACATATCAGGTAATTTCTTCAGATTAGAGTGCAAGTTAGACCATTAAAATACCTGTCTCTGCATGGAGAAATTGACTGCATAGTTCAGAGATTCATAATCATGGCATTTAAAAAGCAGTATGGATGCAGACCTGAGGCAGTTTTCACATCATGAAAATCAACTGTTGAAGCTAGCTGAGATGCTCTTGTAAAAGGTTTATGTAAAGCAGAGAACTAACTATACAGCACAGTACAGGCCCTTTGGCCCTTGATGTTTTGCTGGCCTTTTATCCTACTCTTAAGATCAGACTAATTTACAATTGCTTCATTGTACTAACTTCCATGTGCCGATCTAAGTCACTTAAATGTCCCTAATGTACAATATCTGACTCTACTACCACTCTGAGTAAAGAACCTACCTCTGACATCTCCCCTATCCTCCAATAACCTTAAACCGCCATGGGAAAAAGTCTCTGGCTATCCACTCCATTTATGCCTCTTAACATCTTCTACACCTCTATCAAGTCACCTCTCATCCTTCTTCGCTTCAATGAGAAAAACCCTAACTCCCTCAACCTTTCTTCATCAGACATGCCTTTCAGTCCAGGCAGCATCCTGGTAAATCTCCTCTGCACCCTCTCCAAAGCTCCAACATCTTTCCGATACTGAGGTGACCAGAATTGAACACTTTACATCCAGATTCCTGTTGGAATGCAAATATAATTTCAACAGTACCTATTAAAATGAGTAAAATTATTTTGATTCATTGTTCATAAGTTAACAAATCTACTAAACATAAAACACAGACACATTTCCTTCAGGTTTATAGTTTAAATTGTATCACCCAATATGAAAAAGAGAAATGAGTAAATCTACAAGAGCAACTATGTCTTATGCAATAACCTCAAATATTACTAATAGCTTTTCAAAAAATATTTTTGTGGCATTTTTCCTAATCTTTACATAATATCCCAGAGCTATCCAAAAACACAGCTTCTCAAAAAGGAAAATTTACATGTGAATTAAGCTGCAATTCATTTTAATTTTTTTTAAATCAGAAAAATCAGTATTTTTACATGCTGCAGTGTCACTCTTGTGTGTAGACAATTAACAGTACAGCCAGCATTTACGTTCTGTAGTCAAAAGCGATATTGGAATGCACAAGTGATTCTTTGCCAGATTTACAAGTGTAGTGAAACACTGTGTGTTTACCTTTCACCTTTCCAAAGGACTGTATTCCACTGTTTGTTAGTGACTCCTAAAGTAAGTTTCAAACTCATTTCCCACTGCTTTATCCTCTTCTTCAGAGTAATCTTCACGATTTGACAGATTCCCATCTAACATATGCTGTTCTGTTAATCAGCATAGTTACCATGTACTTCTGCAAAATCTGGCTTTCCAAGTCCCAATTACCACTGTTGTGTTTAATTTTTCAGCCAAGTTTTTCATTACGTATCATACTTGTAGTTGAAGACTAATAAAAAATACCTTTAACATGCTGTAAAAGGTATGTAAAACGTACAATTCTAGGGTGAAGAATTGGGCAGACTACAATTTGAATACAGTGAACATGAGGACTACAGATGCTGGAGATCAGAGTCAAGTTTAGAGTGGTGCTGGAAAAGCACAGCAGGTCAGGCAGCATTTGAGGAGCAGGAAAGTCAATGTTTCGGGCAAAAGCCCTTGTTCAGGAATGAGGCAGGGAGCCTCCGGGGTGAAGAGATAAATGGGAGGTGGGCTGGGGAGAGGGTAGCTAAGAGTGCAATAGGTTGATGGAGGTGGGGATGAAGGTGATAGGTTGGAGATGAGGGTGGAGCGGATAGGTGGAAAGGAAGATGGATAGGTAGGTCTGTTCAAGTGGGCAGTGCTGAGTTGGAATGTTGGGACTAGGATAAGGTGGGAGGAGGGGAAATGGGGAACTTGGTGAAATCCAGCTTGTTCCCCCCAGCCTCACCCCCCCTTCCATTTATCTCTCAGCTCCCTTGAACAATAAGCCTCAATCCTGATGAAGGGCTTATGCCTGAAGGGATTGTCTTTGCCGAAAGTGGATGGGGGTGGGGTCCGTTTGTAGGTGGCAGAAATGGCAGATGATGATGTGATTTATGCGGAGGTTGGTGGGGTGGAAGGTGAGGATGGGGGGGGTAATGTTGGTTGTTGTTTCAGTCCTTGTTGCGGTTGGAGGGGTCTGAGGGGGAATGTGCCGGACGTAGATGAGATGCGTTGGAGGGCATCTTCAGGCACGTGGGAAGGGAAAGGTCTTGAAAGAAAGAGGCCATCTGGTGTGTTCTGTGGTAGAACTCGTCGTCCTGGGGAGGAAATACGATGGAGGCAGAGGAATTAGGAATACGGGATACCATTTTTGCAGGAGGTAGGTGGGAAGAGGTGTAATCCAGGTAGCTGTGGGAGTTGGTGGGTTTGTAAAAAAATGTCAATGTTGAGTCGGTTTTCATTGATAGAGATGGAGAGGCCAAGGAAGGGGAGGGAGGTGTCAGAGATGGTCCAGGTGAATTTAAGGTCGGGTTGAATGTGTTGGTGAAGTTGATGAACTGCTCAGTCTCCTCACGGAGCATGAGGTGGCGCCGATGCAGTCATCAATGTAGTGGAGGAAGAGGTGGGGAGTGGTGCTGTGTAACTACGGAAGATGGACTAATCTATGTAGCCAAAGAGACAGGCATAGCTGAGGCCCATGGCTACCCCTTTCATGTGGAAGAAGTGGGAGGATTCGAAGGAGAAATTGTTAAGGGTGAGGACCAGTTCAGCCAAACGAATGAAAGTGTCAGTGGAAAGGTACTGTTGGGGATGTTGGGAAGAGGAAGAAATGGAGGGCTTGGAGGCCCTGGTCATCGCGGATGGAGGTGTAGTGGGATTGGATGTCCATGGTGAAGATGAGGTATTGGGGGCTGAGGAAACTGAAGTCTTGGAGGAGATGAAGGGCATGGGTGATATCCAGAACGTATGTGGGGAGTTAGAACGAGGGGGGGAATAGGAAAGATGGACAATGGTTCGGCAGGAGTGGTCAGGCTTGTGGATCTTGGGAAGGAGGTAGAATTGGGTGGTGTGGAGTTCCGGAACTATGAGGTTGGAAGCTGTGGGTGAGAGATCTCCTGAGGTGATGAGGTTGTGTATGGTCTGGGAGATGATGGTTTGGTGATGGGAGGTGAGGTCATGGTCGAGGGGGCTGTAGGAGGATGTCTTCGAGTTGGCGCCTGGCTTCAGTGGTGTAGAGGTCAGCGCGCCAAACTACCACTGCAACCCCTTTTTCCACTGGTTTGATGATGAGGTTGGGATTGGAGCAGGGGGAGTGGAGGGCTGCGCATTGTGAGGGTGAGAGGTTAAGTGGGGGGAGGTCTGGGGAGGGTCAACAGGTTGAGGTGGTTAATGTCTCGGCAGCAGTTGGAAATGAAGAGATTGAGGGCGGGTAATAGGCCAGCATGGGGTATCCAGATGGATGAAGTGTGTTGGATGCAGGTAAAAGGGTCCTTGGAAAGTGGACGGGAGTCCTGATTAAAAAAGTAAGTTCGGAAGAGGCGTAAAAAGTATTCAATGTCACGACGCGTATTGAATTTCTTGATGCATGGCCTGAGGCAGGTGAAGGTAAGGCCTTTGCTGAAGACTAATCATTTGTCCTCAGTGAGGGGGAAGTCTGGAGGGGATGGTGAAAACTCGGCGGGGCTGGGAGCTAGGACCTGGTATTGGTGTGGAGCTGGGAGTGGAGGCAGTGCCTGTAACTGGATTGGGAGTGGTGGTAGGGGGAATGGGGGTGGAGTCATTAGCCAGGGGTGATGTTCCCCTTAGGGTTCTTGGGGGTGGGGATGGTGATGGTGACAGTGGAATCCGTTGGGGGGGGACGGGTCGGCAGTATGCAGGTGAGTGGTGTTAGTGAGGGCGAAAGTGGTGGTGATGATACCAGTAGGGGTGGTGGAAGTTGTGGAACGTGTGACGTCTGCGGTGACATGAGGGGCGGAAGTGATGTCACGTGTGGTGCATGTGAAATTGTTAGAGGTGGAATGGCTGCAGAAGTGCCCGCAATGAGACAGAAGTGACGTCATCGATCACCGTGGGGATGGTGGCTGTACCGGCCTAGTGGCTAATGGCGGTTAAGTTGTTCCGGAGGCCGGGGAACGCTTCTGGAATGTTTGAGGAATACTGGTTATGGAGATGGTTATATAAAAATTTGTTGTATTTACAGTTTTTGATGTTTGAGATGGTGTGGAAATACTGTTTGTTAAGAGTATGAATTCTTCTTTGGATACAGTACAGAAGGGATCCTTTGCAGTTCTGAGAGAGTGTGGCCCTCACTTGAGGCATAGCTGACTGTAGAGAGGTTAGGTGGCGGCGCATTTCTACGAGTGTGGAGCGGAGAATCCTGAAGGAGAACCATAGCTGGTGGTTTTAAATTTGTAGTCTGTACTGGTTGTTCTTTTCGGATCCAAACTGTGCTGGTTTGAATGTCGTCTGGAGTCCATGTGGGATCATTGGGTTGCGGAGGCAAGCACTGAGGAAGCAGATGTGGCTGTGATAGCGAGTTTGTTTCAGGACATGGTTAAAGAGCTTCAGGGCAGAGGAGATGACCTGGGGGTTGCAGTGTGAGAGAGAGACTCACTGAGTTCTTTGTAGAGAAAGGAGAACTTCTTCAAACGAGACAACCTTGCAAGAGGATTCGCAGTAAGGTTAAAATCAACTAGGCGAAAATGAGGACTACAGATGCTGGAGATCAGAGTCAAGATTAGAGAGGTGCTGGAAAAGCACAGCAAGTCAGACAGCATCCGAGGAGCAGGAAAATCAACATTTCGGGCAAAAGCCCTTGTTCAGGAATGAGGCAGGGAGCCTCCGATGTGAAGAGATAAATGAGAGGTGGGCTGGGGAGAAGATAGCTAAGAGTGCAATAGGTAGATGGAGGTGGGGATAAAGGTGATAGGCCGGAGAGGAGGGTGGAGCAGATAGGTGGGAAGGAAGATTGGCAGGTATGACAGGTTATAAGGATGGTGCTGAGCTGGAAGGTTGGAACTGGGATAAGGTAGGGGGAGGGGAAATGAGGAAACTGGTGAAGTCCACATTGATGCTGTGGGGTTGAAGTGTTCCGAGGCGGAAGATGATGCTTTCTTCCTCCAGGTGTCAGATGATGAGGGAGTGGTGGTGGAGGAAGCCCAGGTCTTGTATGTCCTCGGCAGAGTTGGGGGGCGGGGGGAGTTGAAACGTTCGGCCACGCGACGCTGGGGTTGGTTGGTGCAGGTGTCCCGGAGATGTTATCGGAAAAAGGTGGAGTCAACTTATATATACCAAGGATATGCCAAATGATTTGGATGTGAACATAGGAGATATAGTTTGTACATTTGCAGATGACACCAAAATTAGAGGTTAATGGAGAATGAAGAAGGTTTCCTCAAAAGTGCAAACAGGATCTTGATCAGATGAGCCAGTTGGCGGAAGAGTGGCAGATGGAGTTTAATTTAGATAAATGGGAGGTGCTGCATTTTGGAAAGGCAAATAAGGGTTGGACTTACACACTTAATGGTAAGGTCCTGGAAAGTGTTGCTGAACAAAGAGAGTACAAGTTCACAATTCCTTGAAAGTAGAATCGCTGGTAGATAGGTTAACGAAGGCGGCGTTTGGTATGCTTTCCTTGAAGGCGACGTTTGATATGCTTTCCTTTATTGGTCAGTGCTTTGAGTATAGGAATTGGGAGGTCATGTTGCAGCTGTACAGGACATTGGTTAGGCCACTTTTGAAATACTGCATTCAATTCTGGTCCCCTTTCTACAGGAAAGATGTTGAACTTGAAAAGGTTCAGAAAAGATTTAAAAGGATGCTGCCAGGGTTGGAGGGTTTGAGCTATAGGGAGATGCTGAATAGGCTTGGGTTATTTTCCCTGTGTTAAAGTACAGATATGAGACAGCCCAGGGAATACCTTGTGGACTCAGACCTGTAAGCCTCTCTCAGTTTGTCCTGGAGATCATACTTTTTGGAAGTCTGGAATAAAAAAAATTCTTACAGACAATTAGCTTAATTTTAATTATCCCCTTCATTAATAGCATCATTACTGTTAGAACATAACACTGATACCTAGAAGTCAAGCTAACTGGATTCTATTAACCCAGATGAGTAGAAATCACTCTTCTTTTAAGACCCCCACCAAAATTGCTAGAACACCAATGATAGATTCAATTTAATTTGTCACAGGGCATCACAAGGCTGAAATTTTACCCACCTCTTTATATTGCTATCATTCAAGTGCAATATCATGTAGTTATGCACAGGGCAAAGACTTCAGATTTAGGATTTATTGTAACGTGCACTCAAGTACAGGGTCCAAGAATATCGTGAGAAGTATACACTGTCACTATACATGGTGCCACCTTACAAATGAAGTACAAAGGTACAAAATCTGTTACAGAAATAGAAAAATAAAGAAATAAAAGTTAGTTCAGCACTACAGTCTGAACTATAAAAGTAGAAAAATAAAGTTAAATTGTCAAACATTTCAGTCCTTTCTTTAGTCATGGGCCTGCAGGTGCTCCAATTGGGCTACCCTAATAGGGCACACTCTCCCCCACATTCAGCATTCTTTCACCTGTCCTGGGCTACAATTAGCCCAGCATGTCAGGATTCGCTACTGCTCACAAGGCTTTGGCTCTGACTGCCCCAATGCCGCTATCTGCCAGTGCCACCATCCTACACTGTCTCGCCCCTGCCGCCATCCAAGCTTGACGTGGGCCACAGCTGCTGCCACCCTCAATCGCTAGTGCTGTCTCAGTGTTCTCCAAAAGGTAAGTAAGAAACACTCAAACATTTAAAGAAAAACTTTAGAAAAGAAGAAAAAGAGAAAAGGAAAGCATTTAGTATGGATGAGATCCATGCTAAAACCCAAATGCTCCCTACCCCACCACCGTCATCTTTCAGGGTGAATGCTCTGAAGAAGAGTCATCTAAACTCAAAACGTTAGCTTGTTTTCTCACCATGGATGCAGCATGACCCACTGTGATCTCCAGCATTTTTTTGTTTAAAGTTCACACTTCTTTTTTAGTGTCATAGCCATTTTACAAGGATTAGTGAAGCTATTTGGTATGATACTGGCAAGATAAATTTTTGTCTTTTGATAGGAATAATTGTTTGAATTTTGAAAGTCAATTCAAGCCCATAATGATGAGGAAAGATATTGGGACTGTTCACCACGGCATTTTGCCAGCGATGGGAAATTAAGTGGTTTGGGTGGCAAATTGAGTCACTCAGTGGCCTAATAGATGCCACTTCCTACCCACATTAGAAGGGTACAGGAAAGACTGCCCAGGTAAGCTATTGTAGCCTGCCAGCTGTTTGCTGGATTTGGGCAACATTGAGGAGCCTGAGTAAATTTGGAGCCAATGGAAATCAAGGGGAAGTCTTTCTGGTGTTTGAAGTCATGCATAGCACATGGGAATGTGGATGTAGGTTTCCTCGTTGAGCTTGAAGATTCATTTCAAGACGTCTTGTCACCCTACTAGGTAACATCTTCGGTGGGCTTCAGGCGAAGCACTGCTGAAAATTCCTGCTTTCTATTTATATGTTTGGGTTTCTTTGGGTTGGTGATGTTATTTCCTGTGGTGAAGTCACCTCCTGTTCCTTTTCTCAGGGGGTGATAGATGGGGTCTAACTCGATGTGTTTGTTGATGGAGTTCCAGTTGGAATGCATGCATCTAGGAATTCTCGTGCGTGTCTTTGTTTGACTTGTCCTCGGATGGATGTGTTGTCCCAGTTGAAGTGGTGTCCTTCCTCATCCGTATGTAAGGACACTAGTGAGAGATGGTCATGTCGTTTTGTGGCTAATTGGTGTTCATGTAGCCTGGTGACTAGTTTTCTGCCTGTTTGTCCAATGTAGCCACTCCTTGAGAAAAAGAACAGGAAGTGACTTCACCACAGGTAATAACATCACCACAGGAAATGACATCACCAATTCAAAGAAACCCAAACATATAAATAGAAAGCAGGAATTTTCAGCAGTGCTTTGCCTGAGGCCCACTGAAGATGTTACCTAGTAGGGTGATGAAAGGTCTGGAAATGAACCTTCAAGCTCAGTGAGCAAACCTACATCCAAAACCTCAACCTGAGCTATAAACCTTCTCAAAACTCACTAATGTGGGAATATGTTTGTGGTTGTTAGAGGTCAATTATCCCAGTTCAAGGGCACCACTGCTGGAGTACCTCAGGGGAGTCCATTGTGCTGCTTCATCAAGAACCTTACCTTCATTGTGAGGTCAAAATTTGCTGATATTGCACAATGTTCAGAACCACTTGCGATTCAGGTATCAAAGCAGCCTAGGGCAGCACGGTGGCACAGTGGTTAGCACTGCTGCCTCACAGCGCCAGAGACCTGGGTTCAGTTCCCACCTTGGGCGACTGTCTGTGTGGAGTTTGCACATTCTCCCCGTGTCTGCGTGGGTTTCCTCCGAGTGCTCTGGTTTCCTCCCACGTTAGGTGAGTTGGCCATGCTAAATTGCCCATGGTGTTAGGTGAAGGAGAATGGGTCTGGGTGGGTTGCTCTGCGGAGGGTCGGTGTGGACTTGTTGGGCCGAAGAGCCTGTTTTCACACTGTAAGTAATCTAATCTATATCCATATGCGGCAAGCTCTAGACAACTTCTAAATTAGAGTGATAAGTAGCATGTAATATTCACACCATAAATTGACAATGAATGTCTCAAACAAGAGAGATTATAACAACTGTCAGTTGATGTTCAGTGGCATGACTATTGCTGTAAACCTCATTGTCCACATCCTGGGTGTTACAATTGGCCAGACACTGAACTGGACGAGCAATGCAAAATTGTAGTTACACGTAAGAGGCTAGGAATTCTGTGGTATCTAACTCTCTTCTCATGTTTCCTTATACCTGTCCACCATCCAGAAAGCACAAGTGTGTCAGGAAAGTAATGAAAAACTCGCTCTATACTGGATGAGTGCAGCTCCCAACATACTCAAGCTTGACACTATCATGGACAAAGCATTCTACTTGATTGACACCCCCTGCACATATGCTAACTCCTTTCATCACCAACACACAGCGGCAGCAACGTATACCACCTCCAGGATACACTGCAATAACTCCCTAGGCTTCTTTGACAGCAACTTCCAAACCTGTGACCTCTGCACCTCAGAGGAACAACAACAGCAGAGGCATAAGAAGAAACCTCACCTTGCAAAGTCCCTTGCAAGCCATCCCGACTTGGTACTATATTATTATTCATTCGCTGTTGCTGGTTCAAAATTGTTTAATTCACTTTTTAATAGCATTGTGGATATCCATATATCTCAAGAACTACAGCACTTTGTCCAGAGCAGTTAGGCATGAGCATTGAATGTTGGCCAAGCCAGTGACTCAGTCATCCTGAAAATAAATTTTACAAAAAAACTTGCCTCCTTTAGACCTACATCTGAATGTTGTCAAGGTCTTTGCATGTCCACAGCACTTTAATAAGCTCTGTTTTATTCTATTCAGGTAGAACTAGGTGCTCATGCAGCACTGAGAACAAAAGATGAACTTAGTTGTAGTGGTGTTGGTCTTCATCTTGACAATAATCCATTTACAGTTGGTAAGTGACTACCAAGACAAAATATTATTTGCTTATATCTTGTTTTACTCTTATAACACTTCCTTCTTTTCCTGCAGGTGGACAGTATGAATTCAACCAATCAAGGTTTGTTTTTTTGCAGGAAATCATATTTGTTGTCAGATTTGAAAACAAAATAACTGACTGTATATGTGAATTAAAAAGTGAAGACAAATCATGTGGTATGGTACAATTGAGTAAAAATTAGTTCTTGACCCATTTGACCTGGATTTCAAACCATCAACCACCTTGATATGAAACTTTCCTGGCCTAATTCTTGAAGACATTTGAATTGTCTGGTTCTTGGGATTGTATCCAGACTACTGAATTGGTTGTAATTTTCCAAAAGTTATTGGATTCTGGAGACACAGGGGATTAGAAAACCGCTGATGTTACATGCCTAATCAAAAAGGGAATGAGGCAAAAGGCAGCTAACTATAGGCTAATTAACCTAAAATGTTGAAATCAATTATTATGAAAATAATAGCAGCACATTTGGAAAATCATAATCTGATCAAGCAGAGTCTAAATTGCTTCACAAAAGGAAAATTGTGTCTGACAGTTTTTCAAGTAAATCTCAACCAGACTAGCTAAAAGGGAATCAGTAGATGTATTATAATTCGATTCCCAGAAGGCGTTCAACAAGGTACCTCACAAAAGGTTAACTTATAACATAAGAGCCCATGCGATTTGAGGTATTGTATTGGCTAATGGTCACAGTGACTGAGAATAA
Source organism: Chiloscyllium plagiosum (assembly GCF_004010195.1). NCBI lineage: Eukaryota > Metazoa > Chordata > Chondrichthyes > Orectolobiformes > Hemiscylliidae > Chiloscyllium > Chiloscyllium plagiosum. The sequence continues at coordinate 64,994,769 of NC_057725.1, forward strand.
CTTTTAACCAATGGGGTTCCACTGGTAACTGTCCCTGAACTTCAACTGTTTACAATATCTATTAATGAGTTGGGTACTTTTGCCCAATTTGCAAATGACACAGAATAGGTGGAAAAAGGCAATTTGCAAGAGGTATGCAGACAGTTTATAGAGAGATATTTATAGGTTAAGTAAGTGGGCAAAAAATTGGCAAATGGAGTCTAACGTGGGAAAATGTGACGTAGTCATTTTCGAAGGGTGAACAAAAGAACAGATTATTGAAAGGGAGAAAACCTGTAAAAAGATGCAACACAAAGTGGATTTGGGGGATACTTGTGTATGAAACACTGAAAGCTAGCACATGATTCCAGCAGGTAATCAGGAAGATGAATGGAATGCTGGCACTTATTTAAAGGGGGTTGGAGTATAAGAATAGGGAAGCCTTACTGCATCTGTACCAGGTGCTAGTGAAGCTACATCTGGAGTATGTGAGCAGTTTTGATCTCCTTATTTAAGGAAAGATATAATTTCATTGGGGGCAGTTCAGAGAAGATGAATGATCACTAAAATGATTGCTGGTGTGGAGGGATTGTGTTATGAGCAAAGAATAATAGATTGGGATTTTACTCACTCGAATTTAGAACAAAGAAAAATTTACAGCCCAGGAACAGGCCCTAAGGCCCTCCAAGCCTCAGCCAATCTAAATCCACTGTCTAAACCTATCATCCAATTTCTAAGCATCTGTATCCCTGTGCACCCCACCTACTTATGCATCTGTCCAGACACACCTTAAATGATGGTGTCAATGAATTCTTGAGGTACTTGACCGTAAATGCTGTTCGGGTATTTCCTGTCATGGGAGAGTTTAAGACCAGAGGGCATAGACTCAGAATAACGGGGTGCCAATGTAAGACAGATGAGGAGAAATTTATTTTGAGGAATGTGTGTCTTTGGAACTCCTTGCCACAGATAGCTGAGGGAACACAGTTCTAGTGTATGTTTAAGGCTGAGATAGATTATTGATTGATGGGAAATCAAGGGTTATGGGGAAACACAAGAAAGTGGACATGAGGAATATCAACTAAGCTATGAACCTATTGAATGGTGGAGCAAACCTCAGGGGCCAAACAGCTTGATGATGCTCTTATTGAGAGACTTAGGATGGTTGTCTGTGTAGAAAGTGGAAAATGTTGTTTTGATGTTGGAATTTTCATAAGTTATGAAAATGTATAAGCCTCACAGGCTAATACATGAGCTGAAATGCCTGCTCTACAGGCTAAGTACAATAAAATGGCAGTGTCTTAATATTAATATCTGCCAGGAGTCACTCAGTTCCTGTCCTTATTATAGCCTTGATCCAAGTTTGAGCTGAACACTCAAGACAAGGTGAGTGACTACCCTAGACATCAAGGAAGCATTTAGCGGAGTACACCAACAAGGAGCCTAGAAAAACTAGTCATTGAAAATCAGGGTGAAAATTTTCCACTGATTGAAATATATAGGAAGATAATTGTCTTATTGCAACCTTCGGAGGTCACAACAAAAGTATTTCAAGGCAGTGTCCTAGGTCCAACCTTCTTCAGTTGCTTTAACAATTACCTTTCATCTAAAGTGAGATAATAAGTGGAAATATTTTGTAATTATGCAACATTCAGAGCACCATTCACTACCTTCCAGTTACTGACCCAGTCTGTGTCCATGTGCAGTAAGACCTGGATAATATCCAGGTTTGTGATAATACATGGCAAGTAATATTCACAGTACAGAAGTGTTACGACACTGGGTAAACTCGCCTGCTTATTTTAAACCAGCAACACAGAAAAGATTTATCCTGTACAATAATCTGTGAAAATTCGAGGCGCCAAGAACTATTTAAAGTAAAATTAACAACTTTATTTCTTAAAGTATAACAGAATAATTAACTAACAGCTATTTACAACTCCTTCCCCTAACCTTTTTTTTTAACCTTCCTCTTCTACAATACTAGTCCAATAAAACCCCCATTAAGATTTATAAAACAAACCTTCTTATCTCAAAACCAGGCAGCTTTCAATTCTTCTCTGTATTTCTGTCTTTTCTTCTTCTTGGGGATTTGGTTTCACAAGTTACTGAATGATAAAAGTACCTTGAAGATAGGTATTTTTCAGGCAGTCTTCACATGCTGGTAGCTTGGCAGTTCTAATCTCAACTGTTCAATTTTCCTGGCCTATACCTGCAAAGCATTGGATTGTGTCTTTGGCTTTTAAGATTATCAATGTACTAAATTCAAACTAGAATGAATGGTATTTTTGGGGTATAATTTAAACTTATTGCCCAAATTCAAATTTGTTTTATCTGATAGCAACTCAGCCAGTGCTATCTGTTCTAAACCAAATGCGACTTGTAAATTCTCCAGCACTGTGTGCTTCCTAAGTCCTTCACTCTCTTAAAGGTACAGTACACTTCTACACCTTCATAACATTAGCAATGGCTATCTCAAACAAGAAAAAGATGTAACTATTGCCCTTTGGTCAGTGGCATGATGTGCAACATCCTGGGGTTCCCATTGTCCAGACACTGAGTGGATCAGTCACAAATATTTAAATTCCTAAGACAGAAAGAATACTACTATTATTTGAGTATATGGAGAGAGTTAAACATTTTCAGGCAGTATTTTCAAGAAATTGTATGTGTTAATTTCCACAATTGATAAATATCAAGCCTAGTTCTGAATCAAACCTTGGTCTTGTTCCACCTTTATCAATAACTGTATAGATCGAGACCTAATATCTTTTTGGATCCTGCTGAATATTTGCTTCTAACATGGTGTATTTTTCTGTAACTGATCTTGAGTTCACTTCATTAGAATACCTATGGTCAGCCCAGGAGTACACCTGCCAACTAAAGTGAGGTGAAGCTGTGAAGGAAAACAACAAATTCATTTAAGGGTGGTTCTAGCATTGAGGGATTGTTGGGACAGATTGAGACAAAAAGGTATTGGATTCTCACAAAAGATAAACAGTAAAAGGAGTCATGTGAACAATGAGGAATTTCTGAGTGTTGTTTTTACTCAGGCCGAAAGACCAATGATTAAAAGTAATCCAAATTATCTAATACAGATAGTTAAGAAATCCACCATCTCTTCCATTCACTTTAATTGTAAGGAAATTTCCTCTCCACTACTTAACTGGGATAAAAGTTTATCATGCACTGTGGTACAATAACTTTATAATTCTTAGTATGTATTTTTAAGCCCTTCCCCTCAAAAACTCTTGCAACAAGTCATTGTAATTTTATGTTTTAGAGTCCTTTTAGTAATTGTCCACCACAAAATATTAGTATTTTTATGGGAAAAACACTCAAATTCTTGTCCTCTCCTTATATTGTTGTTGCCAGAGGAACATCATAGAATAGCAGGGAGAAGGTAGAGTGCCTGAAACATAAAATTGCATTTGTTTCTTTTGAGGCAAGGTTGTGATGTTATTGGGGAGATAGAGCATTGACTAACTCAGAACGAAGAGTTTTTTTTGCCTCAAGTTGAATTGCAGTCCCTCACGTTAAATTATTGCAGCTGGAGCTGTGATAATTAACTCTACCAATCTGACAAAAAAAAACTGTAGGATATCGGTTTCCACATTGGAAAAGTGGACTGATTAGGAGGGACTTTAGATCATTGTTCCGAATGGATGCTGAAAAGATTACGAACATTGGCTAAGGATCCCATAATCTAAAGTCTCAGAAATTTTGTATTTTTTGTAGTCACTTTTCCTGCAATATAGATGAACATTCCATTTGCCTTCCTAATTTTTTGTTATAACTACATATTCACTTTTTGAGATGCACAAAGTCTAATAAGGACACCCAAATCCTTTGGTACTGGAGCAGAATGCAGTCTCTTTCCACTTAAGTAACATACGTTCTTCTATGCTTCCCACCAAAACAATCATATTTTCCCACATTGTACTCCATGTGCCAGTGTTTTTGCATATTCACTTAAACAATCCATATCCTTTTGTGGACAAAAGGTCTCACAGCTTGCTTTCCTGCCTATCATTCCTTATGGTAAACTTCATTTCAGGCACCTGCCCCCTTCTCTCCCGTCTGTTGAGCCCACACACCTTCTGGTGAATCGTATACCTCGCTTCACTTGTGTCCAAGGTTTTAGTGTTATGATAGATCACTTGGAGAAGAGAGAAGTGGAAACTCCCTGTCCTATCAGCATCACTAATCTTGTAAGGTCAGCCAAAGCTTTATGTTTAACTCATCTGCTCAAAGTCGCTGGCTTATGAGAAATTTGCTATCTCTTATTTAAATATTGGTATTATAATTTAATTATCGGGAGTGTGCTTGCCCCAATGAATGTGAATGTGCAATATACCAAACATTTTGGGAGGATCACATTTGTTGAACCTTAGAGTAATAAAGAAATTAGGGATTGAATCAAAGGGAAGATCTTTATAGGCATGTAGGTGACTTAATTAGGCAGCATACAAAGTTTTGATCGTAATGGCAGTTAAGATGCAGAGATGAAAATCAACGATGTATTGAAAATTATATTGAATTCATATTTGTAATACTCCACATAGTAATCAGCTCACTTGTTCCACATTGGTACACGTACATATTAATCACACGCATCGACCCGCATACAACAACCATCAGCCCCTCTAGTCCCCCAAACATGTAATGATCAGCCCCTCCCTAGACCCAAAATTGATATCATCCTCACTTCTTTCATTGCACACTATAATCAGCATTTTTTCCCTTCTCGCACACTCTCTGCAATCAGCTGCTCTTCCCCTTCAAATATACAGTTGTGTTCACCTCTCCATCCCTGCACTATCTCCCTTGTCTCTCTAATCAACCCCATCCTGCCATTTTGGTCTAATTGGGAATGCGTGTGTAGCATTTACTTGTCCGGATAAGAAAAGTGTATAAAAGGAACAGGAACATAGTAAAGTTTGAAGCCACCACACTCCTTCCCTTGCTGCATGACTTTGTTTCCTCTGCTTTCAGGACACACGATTCTGTCTTTGCTGCCATCAAGTTAGCATACTAGCATCCTAAGTCTCCAAAGCCTACCGAAAAATATCCTTGAGAACTTGTATTATGAGATTTTTGAGTTGAGTGAAGAGATTACAGTGTACAGAATGTAAGGTTGTGAAGTTTGAGATTCATTCATTAAACTAAACAATATTTTAACCTTCTCTATATTTACAGCTGTCTTGAAAAGGAAACAAAAGGACACAAATGAAACAGATGTGTTCAGTATAATTTTGAAAGCCAATGAAGAGCTATGTAAGAAAAATATTTGCTTTCTAGTAAAACAATGTGTATTTTAATACTTAAATAATATTGTGTTGATATAATGGTTAGAAGGATACTGTGGATTTATAAGGCAGCTTTTTTTTATTGCTTTAAGTTTAAGTGATATTCAGTGGGAAGTGATTCATGAAAACAGTTAAATGGAATGGAGGTTTTAATTAATGGGTGAAACTGGATTACTTCCATTAGAACAAAGAAAGTTGAGATCTAAAAAAAACAATTAAAGTGATGAAAAGGTTTAATTCGATAATTAAGGAAAGATAACTGCTGTGAGATTAGTAATATAGAGTATAAATTCAAGATGATCAACAGGATAGTGAAAACGTTTAGTTTTTTTAGTTGTAGCAGATTTTCTCTCTGGGCTACATGCTTGTATTAGGAGAAAGTGAGGACTGCAGATGCTGGAGATCAGAGTAGAGAGTGTGGTGCTGGAAAAGCATAGCAGGTTAGGCAGCATCTGAGGAGCAGGAGAATCGAAGTTTTGGGCAAGAGCCCCTCATCAGGAATCATTCCTGAAGAAGGAGTCTTGCTCGAAACGTCGATTCTCCTGCTCCTCAGATGTTGCCTGATCTGCTGTGTTTTTCCAGAGCCACATTTGATTCTGCATGCATGTATTTGTTGAGTAAGTATAAATTAAAATGTAGACATTCTTAGAGTGTCACCGTTTTACAGAATGGAAAGAGGCCCTTCAGCTAATCATGTGCACGCCAGTCATTAAACACCTATTTACTCGAGTCCATTTTTCCATCAGTTGACCTGTAGTCTAACCTGTTAAGTAGGTTTGAGTAATCATCTAGATACTATTTATATTTTGTGATGGTTCCAACTTCTACCATCCTTTTCAGGCAGTGTGTTCCAGATACCAACCATTGTGAATAAAATAATTGTAGCTTAAGTTCCCTCCAAACTTCTTGTCCTTTAAATCTGTGGCCTCAGTTATTGATCACTCTACTAAGGGAAAAAATACTCCTGATATTTTTGCAGACCTCAAACAGGAACCCACCTTTACTTTCTGGTAATCAACCCTAGCCTATCCAGACTATCTTCATATCTGAAACCTTCCAGCTTAGGCAACATCCTAATGAATATCGTCTGCACCCTTCCTAGTACGAACACATCTTCCTATAATGTGGTAATTCCCGCCTCAGGCGACTAACTGTGTGGAGTTTGCACGTTCTCCCCGTGTCTGCGTGGGTTTCCTCCGGGTGCTCCGGTTTCCTCCCACAGTCCAAAGATGTGC
>NC_057725.1:65001314-65003036 GCF_004010195.1 Chiloscyllium plagiosum
TAATCTAATCTAAAATCTAATCTAATCTAATCAGAAATGCACACAGTACTCCAGCTGTAACCCAACTAATATCTAATACAGCTCTATCATAACCTCCCTGCTGTCATATTCCATGCTACAACTAATAAAGTTAAGTATCCCATATGTCCTGTCCACCTATCCTGCTGCGTTCTAGGATCTGTGGACATGCAAACAAAGAACATCTGATCCTCTATTTTCTAGGATCCTACTGTTCACTATGTATACCTTGCCTTGTTAGGCCTCCCAAAATGTATCATCTCATACTTACCAGGATTAAATTCCATTTTCCATTGTTCTCCCATCTGATCAGCTTGTCTGTTTCTTCCAGCAGTCTAAGGCATGCCTCATTTTTTACCATGCCATCAATTTTTGTGTGACTGCGAATTTACTGAACAAACCTACCCATTTACATCTGGATCACTAATGTTAGGTACAACAAGTAAGAACTCAGCACAAAAACCTACACTATGCTATGAGGCACAGGTTTTCAGTTCGTAAAACCACCTGCGGTCATAACCCTCTGCCTCCTGCCACTTAGCCAATTTTGAATTCAGTTTGGCAAATTGTCCTGGGGTCTTACCTTTTTGACCAGTTTCTGATGGGAGACCTTGTCAAAAGCTTCACCGAAGTTCACATACAGTACTTCCCTCATGCTACCCTTGTCCACTAAGCCATTCGTATCCTCGAAAAACTTGATCAAATGTCAATCTCACTCACTTCTGTACATTGTGCCCAATAGTTTCACTACCACTGTTAGATTCCTCCTTATTCCAATAACCGTTCTTGAATTATTGCATCACATAGCCGTCCTCCTATAGCTCCTTCCTCTGCTGTATTTTGTTGAAAAACCTCAGTTCTCCATATACTTACATCAATTGTTCTCTATCTTGAACACAAATGTAAAATACTCATTTGTCTTTTGTCTCCACCTACAATTTGCACTTGCATCCCTAATGAGCTTCTCTCCATGGTTATCCTCTTGCTCATCATATACTTACAAAATGCTTTTGGATTTTCCTTTATTTTACCTGCCTATTCATCCCTCATCTTCACTTTTCATAGTTACAAAGTAATGTGCTGCACTTTCTAAATGCCTGTAGGGCTATTAGTATTAAGTGTCCTGGGTATATAACATATCCAAGCCTCGTATGTTCCTGCACATCCAGGGATCTCTGGAATTTATGATTCCACTGTTTACTTTTACATGAATATGTTTGTCCTGCATTTCCTCAGTTTCCTTTTTGAAAGACTCCCAAGGCTTTGATGTATATTCTTCTACAAGTAGCTGCTCCCAATTCACTTTGGCTAGATCCTGGCTTATCAAAGTAAGATCATCCTTTCTCCCAATTCAGAACCTTTATTTGTCCTTATCAATAAGTACTTAGAGCATGGATCAGTACCTGGTGCTATGATGTTGTGTCCATAAAAGAGACATGGGTTTCTCAGGGGCAGGAATGGTTGCTGGATGTTCTAGGGTTTAGAGCATTTAAAAAGGATAGGGAGGGGAGAAAAAGAGGAGGGGGTGTAGCACTACTAATCAGAGAGGGTATCACAGCTACAGAAGCTTCCATTGTCGAGGAAGATCTGCCTACCGAGTCAGTATGGGTGGAAATTAGGAACAGCAAGGGAGCAGTCACCTCGTTAGGGGTTTACTACAGGCCCCCCAATAGCAGCAGGGAGATGGAAGAAAGCATAGGTCAG
>NC_057725.1:65005114-65012261 GCF_004010195.1 Chiloscyllium plagiosum
TTCATTAACAGGGGTATTGAGTTTAAGAGTCGTGAGATGTTGTTGCAGCTCTATAAAACTTTGGTTAGACTGCACTTGGAATACTGCGTCCAGTTCTGGTTGCCCTATTATAGGGAAGATGTGGATGCTTTGGAGAGGGTTCAGAGGTGGTTTACCAGGATGCTGCCTGGACTGGAGGGCTTATCTTATGAAGATAGGTTGACTGAGCTCGGACTTTTTTCATTGGAGAAAAGGAGGAGGAGATGGGACCTAATTGAGGTATACAAGATAATGAGAGGCGTAGATAGAGTCGATAGCCAGAGACTATTTCCCAGGGCAGAAATGACTAACACGAGGGGTCATAGTTTTAAGCTGGTTGGAGGAAAGTATAGAGGGGATGTCAGAGGCGGGTTCTTTACACAGAGAGTTGTGAGAGCATGGAATGCGTTGCCAGCAGCAGTTGTGGAAGCAAGGTCATTGGGGACATTTAAGAGACTACTGGACATGCATATGGTCACAGAAATTTGGGGGTGCATACATGAGGATCAGTGGTCAGCACAACATTGTTGGCTGAAGGGCCTGTTCTGTGCTGTACTGTTCTATGTTCTATATTCTACTTTGAATCTTATGGAGTTGTGGTCAGTATCACCCAAATATTCTCCCGTTCACGTCCACCACTTTCTCAGCTTTGTTCATTAAAATTAGTCCAACACTTACTTCCTTGTCTCTTGTAAGACTTCATATGTGCTGGCTTTAAAAAAAACTCTCAGAGTCAAACAGCATGGAGAACAGACCTTTCAGTCCAACCAGTCCATTCTGAACATAATTCCAAATTAAACTAGTCCCACCTTCCTGCTCCTAGCCCATATCCCTCCAAACCTTTCCTACTCATGTACTTGTTTAAGTTTCTTTTAAATGTAGTAAATGTGCTTGCATCCACCACTCCTTCAGGAAGTTCATTCCACACGCGAACCACCACCCTCGGTGTAAAAGAAATTTGCCCTTCATGTTTTGAAGTCACCAATCTTCGGGAAAAGACAACTACTATTAACCCTATTTATACTCTTCATGATTTTATAAACTTCTATAAAGGTCACCTCTCAACAGTGAAAGAAGTCCCTGCCTTTCTTTATTGTTCATACCTTCCATACCTGGCAACACCCTGGTAAATCTCTTCTGAACCCTCTCTAGCTTAATAATACCCTTCCTACAGAGTGACCAGAAGAGGCCTCAATGTTCTGTACAACCTCACCATGACTTCCCAACTCCTATACTCAAAGTACCGAGGCATGAAGGTAAGCATGCTGAATGTCTTTTTAACCATTTCTACCTTATGTGATGCAAACTTCAAAGATTTAATGAGCCTGAACCCCTAGGTCGCTGTTCTACAACAGTACCATAAACTGTATAATTCTTGCCTCCTGTTTATTTTACCAAAACTCCATACCTTGAGTTTATCCAAATTGAACTCCATCTGCCATTTTTCAGCCCATTGATCCATTTGATCAAGACCCCTTTGTAATCTTAGAAAACCTTCTTCATTGTCATCTGGTGTCATCTGCAAACTAGCTAACCATGCCTGTGTTCTCATCCAAATCATTTATCTAAATGACAAAACAAAAAAGGACCCAAAATTGATCGCCGTGCAACACCGCTGGTGACAGGCTTCCAATCTGAAAAGCAACCTCTCCACCACCGCTCTATCTCCTGATGTTATATCCAATTGGCAAACTTGCACTGAATCCCATAGGATCTAATTACATAAATTAGACTTCCTTGTCAAAGGCTTTACTAAAGTCCAAGTAAACTATGTCTAGCGCTGTGCCCTCAATCTTTTTGGGAACCCTCCTCAAAATCTCAAAGTTGTGAGACATGATTTTCCTCACACAAAACCATGCTGACTGTCACTAATCAATTTTTGCCTCTCTAAATGTTTATAAATCCTATCTTTTAGAATTACCTCCAACAACTTAGCACAACCAAAATTAGACTTACAGGTTTATTGTTCGCCAGTTTCTCTTTACAACCCTTATTAAACAAAAGCACGACATTAGGCACCTCCATTCATCAGGCACATCACCCGTAGTTATAATGATACAAATATTTTTCCAAGGGGCCCCACAATTATCTCCCTTACTTCCCACAGCATTCCGTGGTACATTAGATCAGGTCCTGGAGATTTATCCACCTTTTATATTCTCCAAATCCTCCAAAATCACTTCTTCTATAATGTGAACTATTTTTAAAACATCAAAATTTACTTCCGAGTTCATTTAAAAGCTCTATCACCTCCTAGGGTTCGGCACAAAGGCAACCTCTTTGATCTTTAAGGGGCTCTATTCTCTCTCTGGTTACCCTCTTGCTCCTAATATTCTTGTAGAATCACTTTGGATTATCCTGCACCTTATCTGCCAATGCTATTTCATATCCCCTCCTTTTCTTTTCCTGATTTTCTTCTTAAGAATACCCGACACTGTTTATACTGTTCAAGAGATTCATTTGAATCCAATTGTGTACATCTAATATAAAGATTCTCTTATTCTTGACTAGAACCTCCATCTTTATTCATCCGTTGCTCCTTAATCTTACCAGTCTTACTCCTCACTTTAACAGGAACATAACACCTCTTGAAAGTCTCCCACATGTCAAACATAGTTTTACCTGTGCTGAAAATGTGTTGCTGGAAAAGCGCAGCAGGTCATGCAGCATCCAGGGTACAGGAGAATCGACGTTTCGGGCATAAGCCCTTCTTCAGGGCTTTTCCAGCAACACATTTTCAGCTCTGATCTCGAGCATCTGCAGACCTCACTTTCTCCTCATAGTTTTACCTGTGAACAGTCTACTCCAATCAACTTTTCCATAACCATTTTAAACTAATTTAATTATGATTGCTAGACCCACAGTGTTCCCGTACTTTCACTTCTGTCACCTGCCCTGCCTAAATGCCCAAAAGAAGGCCAAATTTTGCTCCTTGTCTAGTAAGAACATTCACATATTGCTAGAAATAAATTTTTTTGAACGCATTTGAGAAATATTTCACCATCTAAACCTTTAAACACTATAGAAGTCCCAGTCAGTGTTTAGAAAATTAAAATTTCCCATTATTACAGCCTTATTTTGCTTACATGTATCTGAGATCTCTCTGCATATTTGTTTCTCAATTTCTCTCTAACTTTTGGGGGGGCTATAGTACAATCCCATCAAGGTGATCTTTCTTATTTCTAATTTACACCCATGTGTTTTCACTGTATATTTTTTCAGAATTATCTTGTCTGTTACAGCATCTGACATTTTTAAGAATTCATATGCCCTCCAAAGCTTTCACACCAAATGCCCATTTAAAAATTGGAAGTTGAAATCCTTTACTATTGCTATCCTATTATTTTTACATCAAAATTTGCCCTTCTGTCACTTCCTGATTGTTTGTTTGGGTGTGATTGCTGCATCTTTGTTTTTAGGTTCTACTGATATGGCATCAATTCAGGAGCCTTTCGATTATATTATCTGTTCTTATTGCAATAATTGACTCCTTGATCAGTATTACAACACCACCACTTCTGTTACACCATTCCCTATCTCACCTGAAGAATAAACTGGAATATTGAGCTGTCAGTCATCTCCCTTTTGAACTGTGTCTCAGTGATAACAATGAAGTCATATTGCCATGTGTTAATCCAATACTTCTTACTCATCAGCATTCCTTGCAAACCTCCATGCATTAAAATCATTACTATCCAATCTTGGCTAACTCCTTGGTGTCTTAATTTTACTATACACTTTGACTGCCAGTCTAACTTAAAGTTTCTTTCACATTTGCATGTGCATTACCAACTATTGTACCTATACTTTGTCTAATTCCCCAAAGTAGTTTAAATCCTACCAATAGCATGAACTCAAGTCCCACCAGAGATGTGTAATAACATCTGAACTGGTTGATTGGAAAATGTGGAGTGCCTGAGTTAAGTGCTTCATGGAATCAAAAAGTACAGGAACAGAAAGTGGTCTTTGGTTGTTTGCTTTTGTCTAAACTTGTCAACATCCAAAAATAGATTCTTCCTGTGCTACTTTTAAGCAACCTCCCTTTCCCTTTTAAGCTCGCCGCTGCACAGTCTGTACCTTTTGTAGGACCACTTGTGTTTATATTGCGCTTCCTCCTTTTTATTTATCAAGTTCTCGATATCCTTTGATATCTGAGGTTCCCTGGACTTACTGCCCTTGCTCTTCACTCTTAGAGGAACATGCTGGCCTTGTATTCTCACTATATTTTAAGAGATTCACACTATCAAAAATGCAGACTTGCTTGCTCTTGGTCTATGTTTGCCAAATCCTGTGTAATGATATTGCAAACAACCTTTTTTTTCCACTGCCCCCCCTCCCCCCCCCCCCCCCCCCCCCCCAAAATTTAGAAACTTCACTTCTGCACTATCCTTATCCCTTTCCATAATTATGGAACTCAGTTGTGGTCACAATCTCCAAAATGCTTGTCCATTGAAATATCAACCATTTGACCGGCTTCACTCCCTGTGATTAGGTCTAGCATTGCTCCATCTCTAATAGAACTATCTACATACTGGCATAAAAAGCTATCCTGGGTGTACTTTAAAATTTCCATCCCACGTAATCCTTTCACATGCAGATAATCCCAGTCAGTGTTACAAACTTGAAATCCTCTGCAATCATAACTCTTTCTCTCTCATTTTTCTGTGATTTGCCTACATAGCTGCACTTTTCTCTACCTCTGACTGTTGGGAGGTCTGTAGTATAATCCCAAACAAGATAATCACCCTATCTTTCTAAGCTCTTCCCAAATGGCCTGATATGAAGGCTCTTCTAGACATCCATCCTCAATACTGCTGTGATGGATTTTTTTGTCAATATTGCAATGCCCCCATCTCTCTTACTTTCTTACCCCCCCCCCCCCCCCGCAACCTATCCAGTTTGTATAGGTCCAACCAATGCCACAAGCTGACCCAATGATCCAAAAATCTAAAGCCCTCCCGCCTATATCATCCCTTCCTACTCCTGTACTCAGTAGTGCATGGCACCAGAAGTAATCTGTAAATTACAACCTTAGTAGTCTTCCACTGTTTTTACTATCTAACTCTTGCAATTCCTGGAGCAGGAACTTATTTCTCTTTTTACCCATGTCAATGCTACCGACATTTATCATGACTACTGGCTGTTCACCCTCCTCCTTCAGAATGTCCTGCAATTGTTCTGAGACGTTCTCAACCTTGGCACCAGGGAAGCAATGTTGTGGAGAAAATATAGAGAACCACCAGGAGATGCAGAAAGTTCTTCAAGAAGTAGGTCTTTTACTTGCAAACAAAAAGCCATGACACTGAGAAAGCAGATTCTCAAATGACCCTGAACCTCAAGGTCCATGGATTTTTGTATTTTTTTAATCATGTTTCTGTTAGCTTATCAGGATGTCTAACTATATTAATCAAAGTACCTCACTCTAGCTACACAATAATCCAGTGGTGTTAGTTCCCATTATCTCTTTAGTTGTACATTCAACTTAATTTTATTCTTTTGTCATGGTAAGATATTTATTGCTAACTCTTCTACAGCGATCTTCCATTCCAGACTAACCTGTCATGATAGATATTTAGCTATTCCATCTGTTACAATAGTCTCCTGTCTCAAGTTGACTCTACTAAGTATTAAGTATGTATTTTAATGTCATGTCCCAAATATTTATGGTCCCAATCCTGTCATAATAACACTTAACAGAGAAACTTGCTTTGTTACTTGTGTTATCTCATCTCACCATAGTGACCTTTCAGCCTTAACCTTACTCTGCTAATTGGTGTAAGAGCATTCCACTATTCTTAGCCCATCTTGCCTTCCACAGACCACACATTGCCAGTGGTCTTCATGCTTTAACCTTTCCCATGCTTTCATGTTCTTTATTTTCCATAGCAACAGACCACTTGAGAGTCCGGTATCTATTTGAGAGGGAATGGCCACAGTGAACTGCCTGCCTGTGCTTACCAGTCTTCCCAGTAGTCACCCAAATCTTTCCTGTTTGTAATCCTTATTTGTGGTGTGAACAGCTTGATAAATGTGCTGTCCATGAAGTTCTCGGCATCATGGAAGCTCCATAGTGAGTCCATTCGCAGCTCCAGCAACTCTGTGCAGCTAAACACATTTCCTGCATACATGGTCACCATGGACACTAGAAGTGTCCCGGGTTTCATGTAATGCAGGAGGAGCATTTCATGGGGGTGAGTTTTCCTGCCATTATGAAACTCATCAACTAAAGACAATGACACAAACTTACCCACTATCCAAAACAGATTTGTCTCTCACTCAGTGTCTCTTTATTCTTAAATTGCAAACAACAAAAATCAGGACTTCACACTCTGTCTCCATCCTATTACTACGCACTCAGCATCTAAAGTTGGTTTCTAAGCTGGTAATCCTCTTGCCTTACCTCACGTTTTTAACCATGATGTCACTTCACGAATTGAGACTCCACATTCAGGGAAGAATTCACCTGCTCTGTTCTTCTCCCACAGCTATTTCAATTGAGTTCAATGTGGACCTTGCTCCTCATGGTTTTATCTGCAGTCTCTGCTGCCACTGTTCATACCGGCTTCTCTTCCACCGCTGCTCTAACTGAACTCTAAGAAGCATCTGGATGAGAACTTAAAAAGCTGGGGCATAGTAAGCTATGGGCAAAGTGCAAGTAATGGAATTAGTATAGTGTAGTGGTGTTTGTTGGTCAGCATAGACATGGTGGTCTGGAGACTTTTCCAGCTGTTCCAAGTGATTCTTCCAAGTTTCTCTCAGATATATTGCACCTTTAGGCACTCTGGCTATTACTTGGCATCTCCATCCTTGCAGATGCAACATTGTTGCTGCTGAAGCCCATGCCTTTGTTTTGACAATAGACAATAGGCGCAGGAGTAGGCCATTCTGCCCTTCGAGCCTGGAGGAGAAAGTGAGGTCTGCAGATGCTGGAGATCAAAGTTGAAACTTTATTGCTGGAACAGCACAGCAGGTCAGGCAGCATCCAGGGAACAGGAGATTCGACGTTTCGGGCACAGGCCCTTCTTCAGGAATTGCCCTTCGAGCCTGCACCGCCATTCAATATGATCATGGCTGATCATTCCTAATCAGTATCCTCTTCCTGCCTTATCTCCATAACCCTTGATTCCAC
>NC_057725.1:65013349-65028512 GCF_004010195.1 Chiloscyllium plagiosum
CCCTGGAGACTTATCAACCTTCAGACCTAACAGTCTCTCCAACACCAAATCCTGGCAAATATAAATTCCCTTAAGTTCAGGTCCTTCAGCCATTGTTACCTCAGGGAGATTGCTTGTGTCTTCCCCAGTGAACACAGATCTGAAGTACCCATTTAATTCTTCTGCCATTTCTTTGTTCCCCATAATATATTCCCCTGTTTCTGTCTTCAAGAGCCCAATTTTAGTCCGAACCATTTTTTGGCCTTGCATATACCTAAAAAAGCTTTTACTATCCTCCTTTATATTATTGGCCAGTTTACCTTCGTACTTCATTTTTCCTCTGCGTATTTCCTTCTTAGTAATCCTCTGTTGCTCTTTAAAAGCTTCCCAGTCCTCAGTTTTCCCACTTATCTTTGCTATGTTATACTTTTTCTCTTTTAACTTTATATGTTTCTTAACTTCCCTCGTCAGCCACGGCCACCCATGCCTCCTCTATGGGATCCCTGCGGTTTTGCTGAGTGTCCTTTCAATAAAAGGTTTTGTATTGTAAATTGGTATTTGGATACCATACATTCATAATGTCCAGCGCAGGACAATCTTATTTTTTAAAATTATTCACTCCTGGGATGTGGAAATCTCTGGTGAAGCCATCATTAATTGTCCATCTCTATTTGTCATGAGAAGGTGGTGATGTGCTGCCTTCTTGAGCTGCAGCAATTTTTTTTCCTACAATGTAAAATGACTTGAATAGTTACACCAAGTATTTAAAATTTAAATCATTAGCCCAGTGAGTCAAATTGTCCAAACGTATTCTGAATTTAGAATTTTAATAATGCCTAACATCTACACTAAAATATAAGTGTATGGTGAATTAAAAAAGAAACATTAGCAAAAACAAAGCTTATTTTCAGGCAAATGGCGAAGAAATTTCTCATACAATTGCATTCCTTCTATATACTTTTTCTTCTTTTAAAAAGAAGCTAGTCAAAATAAGAACCAAATTGCTTTTGTACCTTTCTCTTCAACTTTGAAATTAAACTTTTTTCCTTCTTTCCTCTTTCCTGGTCTTGCTGCATCTGAAGATGACACTGATCTACCTCTGACCACCCATTAATTTACTTTACTTGTAGGGACTGGTTGTCTATCCAATGTCAATCACTTTGTTTGAATAGTTCAGGTTACAACTGCAGTGCAGATGCCCAATCAGTTAGGGTGAGCCATCTTCCCCTTATCCATCACTTTAGTTTGAGGTCATCTTTTAGGCTATTCCATGCTTGGAACAATTTCTTAGCTTTTATCACACACTTGTATAGATAGATGTTGAAAGATACCTTACTATAGAGTTAGAAAAATCAACATTCCAGTCTGAGCCAGGAAACCTTGATCTGGCTTGAGACTGTTTACATGGTTTTCCAGAGAGAAGAAAAACTGCTGTTCTGTAACGTGGTCACATGTTATGCCTACTAATGCCACAAACATTCTGTAAGCTTGAAGAATTCTATTTCTTGCCTTTTTTTCAAATCAGAATTCCTACAGCATGGAAGTAGGCCACTCAGCCCCAAGGGATCCTTCCATATCCGCCACAAATTCACCTGCACCTCCACACACATCATTTATTGCATCCGCTGCAACCGATGTGGCCTCCTCTATATTGGGGAGACAGGCTGCCTACTTGCGGAACGTTTCAGAGAACACCTCTGGGTCACCCGGACCAACCAACCCAACCACCCCGTGGCTCAACACTTCAACTCCCCCTCCCACTCCACCAAGGACATGCAGGTCCTCGGACTCCTCCATCGCCAGACCATAGCAAAACGCCGGTTGGAGGAAGAGTGCCTCATCTTCCGCCTAGGAACCCTCCAACCACAAGGGATGAACTCAGATTTCTCCAGTTTCCTCATTTCCTTCCAACGCCCCTCCCCCAAGCCCCTCCTCCCTAACTTTTATCTTAGCCTGCTGGACACACTTTCCTCATTCCTGAAGAAGGGCTTATGCCCGAAACGTCGATTCTCCTGCTCCTTGGATGCTGCCTGACCTGCTGCGCTTTTCCAGCAACACATTTTCTGCTCTGATCTCCAGCATCTGCAGTCCTCACCCTCACCACTCAGCCAATTAAGTCCACACTGACCCTCTGAAGTGTATCCCAACCAGATCCACCTTCCTTATTCTATCTTTCCTTGTAACCCTGCATTTTCTATCACTAATGTTAGCCTGCACATCCCTGGACACTTTGGCAACGCTGAATTACCCAATCTAACCTGTACATCTTTGAACTGTGGGAGGAAACAAGGGCACCCATAGGAAACCCACACAGACACAGGAAGAATGTGCAGGCACCCAAGGATGGAATTGAACCTGGGTCACTGGAGCTGTAAAGTAGCAGCACTAACCACTAAGCCACCAAAATTTTTTTTTGAATGAGTTCCTTGTTTGTGAATGTAGTAAAATGGCAAATTTGATTGGACTTTGGACAAGGAAGTGAATGACACTTAGCATCAAGGATTTCAGATTGCCAACGAACTAGGGACCAACAGAGCAATTGTGGTCAAGGCAATACTGTCCATTTACAGAATCTATACACAAAGGCAGAGCTTGCTTGACCTCTTGGGGTGGGGGTGGGTGGGGGTGTGGTGGTGTATTTCTGATACTGAGATATTATCTCAAATGGCTCCAGACATCTCTAGCCTCAGAAGATGTACTGTTCACTGGGCCTCATGGTCATGCATTAACAGTGATAATGAAAGACACCATTGCTTGCAATTACTTTCTTTTTGATTCCTTCCAGGCTACAGCCAGAGACGTTATCGGGGCTTTGCACTTAGTTATACATAAAGACAGGGAAGCATCAGTCTTGTGGTATCATAGCTGGACTGTTATTTCTGGGTAGCAGTGTGCAAATTCCACTATGGTGGATGATGGAATTTGAATTTAATGAAAACTGGAATTAAGAGTCTAACTATGACCATGAATCCTTTATTAGTTCTCAGAAGAACACATCTGGTTCACTAATATCATTTAGGGAAGGAAACTGCCATCCTTGCCTGGTCTGGCCTACATGTGACTCCACAACCACAGCAACGTGATTGACTCTCGATTGCCCTATGGGCAATAAATTCTGGCCTAGCTAGCAATACCCTCATTCAATGAATAAATGTTTTAAAAAGAAATGAAACGTACAATAGATGGATTACTTTCCAGAGTGGACGTTAAGTAAACCTTCTTGTCTGGTGAAGTTTCCAATGTGGCGTGAACTAGGAAGATATGTTGTTCTTGTCAGGGGTTGGGGGAGGGGAGTATTGTTGTGGGGAATGAGTGATGGATAAATGTTGTTGGGGTTGGGTGGGTTGAGACTCTGCAGTTTCTGATGTTGAAGACCATTTATTTCAACATAGTCCTTAAAGACTATGCTGGAATTACCTCAACACTTGCCTCATGCCTGTGTTCATCGCTGGATTTAAAATTGAGCCAGGATCAGAAGGGGCAAAGACTCCAGTGTCAAATGTAAATGAGCAGTTCAAATCACAGTCTGCAGCAGGTGCATCTTACTCCACTACTAACCAAAGGAGCTGGACTACTCATGAAGTGATAACTACTGAATAATGAATGAGTGTGTCAACAGATTTTTTTCGAAATCAAAAACAATTCATGCTTTTAATGTCAGTATTTAAACTGAAAATGAATTTATCTTGAAATATATTTTGTTTCCATTTTGGAGTTAACAAAATAAACAGACTTGATGGCTTTCACTGAGATGGCATTTATTTGAAGTTTGGAACAATTTACTATTTGACAGTAATCTAATAGTTTTATTAATTAGCTTGGGTAAAAGTATTAAATGTTCATATAAATATTTTTACACCTGTATTGCTTTTAAATAATATCTTGCTTTTTTCACTTTGCAGTAAAAAGTACAGGTAGTAAAATAATTGAACATGGCGACATTCTCATTGACAATTCCAGAAATGCTATGATATGTAACAATTCACCAAGAAGCTGTTTATGGCCACGTGCAAAAGATGGAAATGTTTACGTCCCATATAAGCTCAATCATGAATACAGTAAGCAACTTTCATTAATATTTGTTCCTGATAAGAAAACATGACAACTATAAGAGCCTGTTGTGGATCTTGGGGTATTTGTGTTTTTTAATCTTATGAAGCAGCTTCACAAAGTGTTTCTATCAAAATTCAGTTAAGCCACTGTGTACCTAAACCATGCAGATTCAATAAGCTCCAAGCTTTGAGTCCTACCATCTAGATAATTATACCTGGAATAGTGGTAATGAATATACACGTTCCTTTTGTATCCGTGGTTCTATTTTACATACTTTTCATGGGATCATTGCATCAATAATGAGGCTAACATTTATTGCTCATCCCTAATTGCCATTAAGAGGTGAATTACCAGCATGAACCCCGGAAGTTCATGAGGTTCTGGTACACCCACATTCGGAAGGGAATGTTCAGCTTAAATGATTGTGAAGGAATACGAATACAGTTCCAATCAGAATGTCAGCTAAATTGGATGGGAAATTGTAGCAACTGGTCATCTCACTCTTCTGTGTCCATGTCCTACTCAGTGGTAGATGTTGTGGGTTTGGAAGGTGCTGCTGAAGGAGACTTAGTGAACAACTGCAATACATCTTGTAGTTATCATGTTTTGCTGAAATTATCGGCCAGTGGTGGAAGCAGTGAATGCTTAAGGTGGTGGATAGGATGCTAGTTAAATAGGCTGCTTTGTCATGGATGCATTTAAACATCCTGAGTGCTTTTGGGGTGGTACTTGTCCAGGCAAGTGGCAAATATTCCTTCACGTTCCTGATTTGTGCCTTGTCAACATTAGACACGTTTTGGGGTGTTAAAGTGAGTGATTGATTGCAGAACTCCCTGCCTCTGACCTGGTTTTGTAGCCAGTGAAGTCTGCAAATGCTGGAGATCAAAGTTGAGAGTATGTTGCTGGAAAGCCTGAAACGTCAATTTTCCTGCTCCTCTGTTGCTGCCTGACCTGCTGTGCTTTTCCAGCAACACACTGGTTTTGTAGCCACAGTATATGGTTAGTCCAGTTAACATTGATTGATTAGTAGCCACCAGGATATTGATAATGTAGGATTTAGCTATGGTAATGTCATTGAACGTCAAGAGGATATGGTTAGATTTCTCTTGTTGGACATGGTCATTGCCTGCCTCTTGTATGGTGGAAATGTTACTTGCCCAAGCTTGAAGGTTGCAGTGACCTTGCTACATATTGACACTTACAGTCAGACCTAGGGTGAGGTTCTCAGAGTTACTTTGGTTTCAGATGGCCACTCTATGTTGTTAAGTGCTTGGGTGAGGTGGGAGAAACTGGCTCTCATTTATTCACTCACCTATCCTTTTCACAGCAATGCTATTTTTAAAAAAAAATATACAATTTAGTTAACGTTTTATGCTTACTTTGGTTAGTTAGCTGACAAGGTACTCTGTGCAAGGGAGTCATTCCTTTCCTGTTCCTACTGTGGCCAGACTGCTAGCTCAAAATGATAGATTTATGATAGATTTAACAAGCATGGATAATACTGAGGCATGCTGGGAGATTGAGGCAAGCCTTGACCAAAGTGACTGTGATAATAAATATGTTGCAGCATCCAAACAGGCTGCAGCTACCAACAGACAGTATGTATCACTAGGTGAGTGTATGTACCTAGTGGCTGCAGACAACAATACATACCCAAATTTGGGTTTGAACAGAGTCAACCAGAAACCCCTCCTCAGCGCAATCAGAACCAACATGATATGTATCAGGCATGGTGGGTACCTCACACTCTTAATTGGAGGGGGCTACGTGCACCCAACACCTCCAGGACCACCCTGCCATTGTCATGACAATGTCTGATTGGGTCCGATCGATCAGGATGATTGAACCCTGATCAATCTATTGGAAGATACTGAGACCCTTCCAAAAGAAAAGGGCTGGAACAACTACCAAGTATAAGAATTGCAGCAAACATCATCCTTGGGCAGTAACTAGAAACCAACTACTGTAGAAAAGTCACCCCTGAGACCATCAGGAAAAGACCACATGACCATCACCATGTGGATCAAGGTGAAGATCTAGTGTGGTGGTATATGATCAAAGTTAAGCACAAGATAGATTTGTAGTGTAAATCATTATAGTGTATTTTGTTATATTCATTTATTTGGCACAATACTATAATAGTTTATTATTAAGAGCCAACTCGCAGTTCTTTTGATGGATATAAGAGTTAAAACACACTGTGGCAGGTGCACCTCCTCTTCTGATTAGTTTGCTGGCTAGTTGGATCCCAGCACTTAGCTGGAGAAGAAATTCTCAAACTGTGCAGGGGTTACTCGTGTGTAGTTCATCACTGATTTTGCAACGCACTCGTGCTTGAACCCAGGCTGGTGTGTACAAACCTCAGTTCCTTAGCACATCATTGCCCATGAGCATGTTTTCTCCCAGTGGCACACTGTTCTACTTGCTTACACAAACTAGGAGTTGAAGTCAGTTTTTAATTCTTTTATTTACTTGCGGAAAGGCAAAAAACAAAACAAGAGGTGGCTTACTGCTTACTGAGAAGGATAGTCAACACTCTGGTTCTGTTAGCCCTCCATTCCTTCATTGTCTTTCTATTTGACGTTTTCATGATGCTGCACAGTTATAACTTTCCATGGGTCCCATGCAGAACTTTGCCAGACAGCAATGAATTTATATTCACAATCCTCTTTTATATAAATATATTTATGTCAGAATTAAGCATTAGACGTGTCTATCGTACTTTGGAGTTCAGATCCATTGTCATAAGCACACAGATTGCTTCAGTATCTGGGGAGTCACAAATAGCATGAGCATTGTATAAATATCAATGAACATTCTGTTCTTGTCCTTATGGTGACAGAGAGTGGCAAATTGATGAAACAGCTGAAGAAATTGGACTTGGGGCAAGGAAATCGAGTTCATTGGACTTGGGGCAAGGAAATCTAGTTCAAGTCCAAGTCCCATCTGCTCCTGGGGGTAATAACATGTCTGAACAGGTTGAATAGAAAATACCACTTTACAGCAACCTTGGCCCTCCTCTAGTAGTCCCCAGCATTCAGATACCAGCCTTTAGCCAATTTGATTCACTCCACATGGAATCAAGAAACAGATAGAAATACTGGATACTGCAAAGGCTATGGGCCCCAACAATATTCCAGCAATAGTACTGACGACTTGTGTTCCAGAATTTGCCTCTTAAGATCCCTCCAAATCACTCACCATCCTGATTTGGAAATATATTACAGTTCCTTCACAGCCGCAGGGTCAAAATCCTGGAATTCCCTCCATAATGGCATTGCGTGTCAACTCACAGCAGGTGGACTGCAGCAGTTCAAGAACACAGCTCACCATCACCAAATCAAGGGCAGCTAGGAAGGGACAATAAATGCTGGCCAGCAAGTGATGCTGACGTCCCACAAACTAAGTTTTTAAAAGACCTTTAACAATCACAGCCATCTTGTGCGCTGTAAATAATGCTAAATCAGTAGCGAGCTTTCGTTGATTCCCATTAACTTCAGGTTTGCTTGGGCTCCTTTTAATGCCTTGATCATCAAATGTTACTTTTGATGTCAGGAGTAGTCATTCTCTCCCAAGTGCAGCTTTTCTTTTCACCTGTGTTTCCATCAAGGTTGCAATAAGATCAGGAGCTGACAGACCCTGATCGAATCCAAAATAGTATCAGTGAGCTGTTTATTGTATTTGAAAGCATTTGTAACAATGCAGCCTGTCACTTTGATAATTGAGTGTTGACTGACAGGGTGGATTTTCCTTGAGCAATTTTCCATGTTTTCATGTACATACCAGAGTTGTAAAGGTGTTCAGCTAGTTCTAAAGCATGTCTACCTTTCTTTTAAAATTTAATTGTTTTAAAAACTGTAGGAAAACTATAGTTCTTTTTTATTCTATGGTAATATCTCAGCTAACCAATCAACTTGCCAACTAATCAGAGCACTGTCCTCCCATTTTATAACATGGTCTGGTCACTTGACATTTGTTAATCTTACATTTGTCCCAATGAGCATAAGACAAAAGATGATCAGCCTTCACCATGTGGCTCTTTCACAGTAGTTCAAGACCTGTGCAATGTCTAATTTAGAAGAATTTAGAGCATAAGAAACAGGAGTAACAGTGGGCCATCCAGCCCCTCAAGCTCACTCCACTGTTCTATAAATTCAGGCTAATCTGTTCCTGGCCTCAAATCTTGTGCTGGCTCCTCTCAGACCTTGATTTCTCAATATTTTGAAAGTCTATCTAACCTATTTTTCTAGTCACCCTGATCAAAATAATGATATTACACACCTGGAGTAGGCAGGACTTGAACCTGGGCTCCCAATCCTGGGGTAGGGACACTATCATCTATTTAAATACTTTCAGTCATCTAACCTCCATAGCTCTGCCCCAGAGTTTGGGACATTCACTACCTACAAGGAGAAGAAATTCCTTTGCATTGTTACAACGTGGTACTGAACTTCCCTCTGCTAATTAAACCAAACACCCAGAAAAGCTCACCTCACCTTGTAATCTGTTAAAGCATGAGTAACAGAACTCCCAAATTCCACTATTTAAAGAAAAAAATACCAATTTATTATTTAACTCCAAAAGTAAACATTAAACAACAACTATTTACAACTCTAAGCCTCCTTTCTCATAAAGGTTTGTTACCTACCTCCAACTCTGAACAATATACTGTTCCAAAAAGCAACTGTGTTAAAAAAGTTGCAACTTAATTTCAAAACCAGACAGCAGCTCTCATCTCTGGTGTCCTCCTTCCTCTGGCTGTAGATCTCTCTGGGTTGTCAGTCTTTTGCTGCAAAGATGTTTGATATAAAGAAAGGTACCTTTGATAGAGAGTGTAATTTGCTGGTAGCTACTCTGGTGATGGCAGTTGGTCCCTTTTTCTGGCTAACTCAAAATGCAGGCTTTTTTATACCCCAAACATTGGATCAATTCATTAGTTCAAGTTTGGCAAAAACAAATTCAATTCGGTTTTAGTATCCTGGGGCATAATTTAAAATGATTGAATTTAAATTCAAACGATTGTGAAAGCACACGAAACTTAGGTCTTTGTTTCACAGCCAAATGTTATATTTTCTAGTACACAGACTGCTGGTCACTCACATGATAGGTACCTGCAAGTTCAGTACAAAACCAGCTTTCACTGTCTCAAAGGCACACTACATGCCTTCAACTTCATAACATCTAGGTTTTAAATTATGCCCCTTGTACTGTAAGTATGTCCTGTAGTTTGAGAATGCTCTACTAGTAAAAACATCAGCATCCAACCTGTAAAACCGTCAATATTATATTTCAGTAAAATAATCCCCCATTCTTTTAAACACTACTGAATAAGGGCATAACCTCTTTAGCTGATCTTGCTACATCAAGACTTTCTTCCCAGAAATCCACCCAGTGAATCTCTTGAACTGCTTTCAATGCCAGTATATCGTTTCTTAAATATGGACACCAAAACTGTATACAGCTGTACCTGCATGCTTCCCTCCATGCCAGACTTCTTTGAAGTCTAACTCCGTTTAAGTTAGCGTCTGCCTTTTGGTTGTCCCCAGAGTGCATGGCCTCATTTTCTTACGTTAAACTCCATCTGCCAAGTTTTTGCTCACTTGTTATGCCCTCATCACCATATTCCCTCCCTCATGTTTTTCCACATTGCGTTGCACTCTGCCTACTCCAGGTCATTAGTATCCATTGTAAATAATTGAAGCCCTGAGTGATTCTCATGGCACTCCATGAGTTAAATATCTTTCAAAGCCACTAAATAACCATTAATCATAACTGTCTTGCGTTTTAACCAAGCCTCAATCCTTGCTAATACATTAGCCCCAATATCATGAGCTCCTACCTTGTGCATGAACGTGCCACCTAAAAGGTTATCGGATACTTCCTGGAAATCTAAAGACACTACTTAACTGGTTCCCCTTTATCAACTCTGCTATTTCTTGAAAGAATTCTCAAATCTCAAATATAATTTCCCTTTCACAAAACTCTGACTATTTGAATATTAAGCTTTTCTAAATGTCCCGCTGTTTTCTTCATTATAGACTCTAGTATTTTCTCATTAACGTATGTTAGACTAACTCACCTTACATCTCTTGCTTTGTCTCTCCTCGAGCAGGAGAAATACATTTACAGTTTTCCAATCTGCTGGAACCCTTTCAAAATCCAGCAAGCCCTGGAATATTTTGGCAATTCTTCCACTCTCTAAATATCCTTCCTTTAAAACTCTTGGATGCAGGCCCATCAGGTCCTGGCAATTTATTTACATATTTGCCTCCAGTTCTATATCAAATACTTTGTCTCTCATGATAGGAACTGTTACAAGGCTTTTCTTTCCCTGATATCTTTGGGATGTCTTTCAATGAAGACCAGTATAAAATACTGGCTTAAGTTATCTGCCATTTCCTTGTTTCCCCATTATCACTTCTGTAGTTGCATCTGCCAGGGAGCCTTATACTTACTTTAGCCACTCTTTTTGTAAACCCACAGAAGCTCTTGCTGTTTTCTTTTATTTCTTGCCAATTTAATTTTTCCCTCTTAAATCACTACGGTACCTAAAAAGTTCCAATTCTCTGGCCCATCACTAGATTTAACTACTTTATATGCATTGATTTGGATACTCTCCTTGACCACTTCAAGTCCATCCCTGCCTGGAATAAAATTTTAGCTGAGCATTATGAGATACCTGCTTAAATATTGGCCATTGCCCATCGACTGACATTTCCATTAGTCTATTTCACCATCCCACTTTAGACAACTCTTTCTTCTGTAAAGATAATTTAAGTTGAGAATAGATTTGAGACTTGATATTCTCCCTCAGAGTTTGAAGTTCTACCATCTTGTGATCAACACGCCTAAAGAATCCTTAATAGGTTTCTTATCACTTCTCTCTCATTACATGTTACTAGATTTTAAAATAACTGTCACTTCTGCAACATACTGCTCTCATTGCAACAGGATATTGATCAGATGGGCCAATGGGCTGAGAAGTGGCAGATGGATTTTAATTCAGATAAATGCAAGGTGCTGCATTTTGTGAAAGCAAACCTTAGCAGGACTTATACACTCAATGGTAAGGTCCTAGGGAGTGTCGCTGAACAAAGAGACCTTAGAGTGCAGGTTCATAGCTCCTTGAAAGTGGAGTCTCAGGGAGATAGGATAGTGAAGGCGGCATTTGGTATGCTTTCCTTCATTGGTCAGGGTATCGAGTACAAGAGTTGGGAGATCATGTTGCAGTTGTGCAGGACATTTGTTAGGCCACTGTTGGAATATTACATGCAGTTCTGGTCTCCTTCCTATCGGAAAGATGTGAAACTTGAAAAGGTTCAGAAAAGATTTACAAGGATGTTGCCAGGGTTGGAGGATCTGAGCTACAGGGAGAGGCTGAACAGGCTTGAGCTGTTTTCCCTGGACCGTCGGAGGCTGAGGGGTGAGCTTATAGAGGTTTACAAAATTATGAGGGGCATGGATAGGATAAATAGACAAAGTCTTTTCCCTGGGGTGGGGGAGTCCAGTACTAGAGGGCATAGGTTTAGGGTGAAGGGTCTGTTTCTATGCTGTACATGTCTATGACTCTGACTGTATTAACTTTGTCCATACATGTCCAGTTAGTATGCAGGTTAAAATCACCTGTGGCAATTGTGGTACCTTCCTCCATGCCCTTTTTTTTTCTCCCAGATTTGTACTTTGTCCTACAATGAACTCTTTGGGACCTATAGATAACCCCACCCTTTACTTCTTTCTCTTGCTATCCTTTATTTCTGTCCAAACTGATTCCACATCATGATCTGTTGCACTTATTCATCATTGCATTGATACCTTTCTTTAATAATAATGCTACCCAATCTTTATTTTCTTTTTTCCTCGAATATGGAGGTCTAAATCCTGCAACCATGTCTCTGTAACAGATGACTAGTCATCTGTTTATGATATTTGTGCAGTCAATTTATCTATTTGGTTTCAAAATTCTCCATGAATTCTGATAAGGAGCCTTAAACTTTGAACTGAATTTCTGCTCTCTTCAGCTTATATTTTCTGCCACATTGGCACATGAACCATCCCAAACAATTATGCTTATGTTTTTGTCTTTGTTATTGTCCAAGAAATATCTTATTTCATATTCATGCTTTATTTAATTGAGTTCTTTTTACGAAGTCCAGGATACAAAATTGGACTTCATAATGCTAAAAATTGTATTCTACAAATGCAGTTTTGTTACGAAGCTGGCACATGTGCACAATCCTCTCAAGTGTTGTCGTGCTAAATGTGGTAATGCAAATGTGCTCAAAAGTATGGAGAATATGTATAATTTGGAGATGCCGGTGTTGGACTGGGGTGTACAAAGTTAAAAATCACACAACACCAGGTTATAGTCCAACAGGTTTAATTGAAAGCACTTGCTTTTGGAGCAGTACTCCTTCACGACCACCTGATGAAGGAGCAACGCTCCAAAAGCTGGAAAATATGTAAGTTGTGACACCGATGCTGCCATTTGTGGATGTACCACAAATCTTTTTAATCTTGCACTGATGAATGTGTTCAACAACAAGAAGAGCCTGGTGACTACTAGATTCATAAAGAACCTGCAAGGTATTTGCTGATTTTTTAAAAATATTTTTTCATGGTAAGTGAGCATCATTGACTAGGGTGGCATTCATTACTCATCTGATTGCTCAAGGGCTGAAAATGTGTTGCTGGAAAAGCGCAGCAGGTCAGGCAGCATCCAGGGAACAGGAGAATCGACGTTTCGGGCATAAGTCCTGATTGCTCAAGGGGGTTACCTTTTTGAACCATTGATGCCCATTGGTATAGATACCCCCACAATACAGTTAGGGAGCGACAGGAATTATAACTCAATATTGAAGGAAGCTTGATAAAGTTTTAAGCTAGTGGCGAGTAGCTTGGTTGGAGGGGTGGGTTGCTTGCAGTGGTATTGGTTGCCCCTCTCCTTGATTGCTAATGATGGAGAAATTGGAAGTGATACTGAGGGAGCCTAAGTTAATTTCTATAGTGTATCTTGTACAGTGTGATTCTACTGAGCATCAGTAATGAGGATAATGAAATGTGGACCTGGTGCCAATCAAGCAGGCTGTTATGGATATTGTTGAGCTTTGTGTTGCTAGAGCTGCACTTATATGAGCAGGAGATGATTCCATCACATTTGAACCAAGTCAATGGTGGACAGGCTTTGAAGAATCGGGAAGAAATTTATGTACTGTAAAAATCCTAGACTGAGCTGCTTTTTAACCTCAGTATATTATTCATCTAGTTCAGTTTCTGGCTTGATGGTAGCCCCAGGATGTTGCTCTAATTACGTTTATGCTAAGTATTTTGAGGAGTTGATTGTAATTGGTGAAGTCTAATGGGTGTTGCACATTAAGAAGGTGCTAGTTGTGAATGTAAGATTTTGGGCACACCATTGGCTCTAAGACTTGTATGATGTAGTTGCAGTTTATCTCTAGGTTCAGCATGTTAGGATGTAGAGCAGAGATAGGAAACAAAGTGTCAGGCTGCTTATAACAGGAGAAGGGATTCCAGTAGAAGAACCAGACTTGCAGCCTCAGAACAGGGCCAGGAACGCACTACTAGTAACTAAGAGTGACCATAACACTCTTTCTTTACTTATGGGCCCATTTAACACCTCCAAGTTTATATCTTTTGCTACAGCAGAGAGGTTGTTATTGAGAGCAAATACTATTAATGTTCAAAGTGGGGAGTTCATTTGCACTCTTAACAGGCAGCTTGAGCAAGTATTTGATTTAGGCAGCATAGCAGGTTTCAGGATGTGGCTTTATCATAGAATCCCAACAACATGGAAACAGGCCCTTTGGGTCAACAGGTCCACGCAGACTCTCCAAAGAGTAACTCACCCAGACCCATTCCCCTACTCTATATTTACCCCTGACCTATTTAACCTATCACATCCCTGAGCACTATGGGCAATTTAGCATGACCATATCACAAGGTCATGCACATCTTTGGATTGATATAAAACCAGAGCTTCCAGAGGAAATCCATGCAGACACAGAACGCGCAAACTCCACACAGACAGTCGCTCAAGACTGGAATCTAACCTGGGTCCCTGGTGCTGAGAGGCAACAGTGCTAACCACTGAGCCACCATGTCAGTTTGTCTAAATGCTAACATTTCCTGCAACCGCAAACATAACCAGTGTGACCATGCTCAGCATATGTTGCTGCAAGTCCACTTTTAACTGTAATTATGAACAACAATCCTTAGAGACCAATTGACCCCATGATCTGAAATATATTAGCCACCCTTTAAAAAAGGAGGGGACATGTTAGTTGGCATATTTTCATTTTAAATCACTGCTGTTCCATCAGTTTTCTTCAGCGAGGGTGATAGCTGATATCCAGAGTCAACTAATTTATCTTTGACTCATCAATGCAAACAACTACATGTTAACAACATACACAGGCAGTTCTACAATAGGTCAAACTCTGCAGTTCTGCCCCAGTGATGAGTAATTAAGCAACTAGCTGGAAGAGGGGCTCTGTGATTATTTCTGTCCTGCATGTAATTTGAGAACAGGTCAGTGGAGAGACATGCTGATCTGTTTTTGATCTCCTTTGAATCGAAGAATCTATCTTGACATCTTTCTTTCTGGTATAAAAGAGTAATGCCATTACATTAGTGGGCAGCACGATGGCACAGTGGTTAGCACTGCTGCCTCACAGTGCCAGAGACCCAGGTTCAATTTGCGCCTCAGGCAATTGTCTGTGTGGAGTTTGCACATTCTTCTCTTGTCTGCATGGGTTTCCTCCGGGTGCACGGGTTTCCACCCACAGTCCATAAATGTGCAGGTTAGGTGAATTGGCCATGCTAAATTGCCCGTAGTGTTAGGTGAAGGGGTAAATGTAGGGTCTGGGTGGGTTGCTCTTCGGAGGGTCGGTGTGGACTTGTTCAGCCAAAGGGCCTGTTTCCACACTGTAAATAATCTAATCATAAAAATCACTCGATTATCCGAACCACCAAGATATGTAAAGTTTTGTCCTGTACATTTCTTCTGATAATAGAAGACAACAGTACAGGCCCTTCGGCCCTCAAAGTTATGCTGACCTGTGGAAACAATCTGAAACCTATCCAAGCTATACTACTGAATTTTCATCTGCATGTT
>NC_057725.1:65029012-65060234 GCF_004010195.1 Chiloscyllium plagiosum
AATAGTGAGATTTCCCACCTCAACTACGCTTCCAGGAAGTGAATTCCAGATTCTACCATTCTCTGGGTGAAAAATGTTTTCCTCAAATTGCAAACTTCACCTCTAATGATGTATTTTGTTATGAAAACAGTCATCAGAGTACCATGTCCAATGTGCAAAGAAACACAAATATTCACTGAACATAATCTGCTCGTTTTTGTCATGTAATTTAAGATCCAAAATGCAAGGTTATTAAGTTGGAACTTACAGATTCATCCATTCAGCGTAAAAGTTGTTCTCATTGCTAGAAAGAATACATAGCTGACACATTATGAAGAAGGCAATTAAACAAAATATTTTTAAAATTGGAAAATAAATGATAATGATAAATAAATGTTTAAATATTGCATAAAAAGTAATGGGGTGACTGACTGTAATGTTTTGTGTTGTATATCTGTTATTTCTTGATCTTGAAATGCACTTAGGAACAGTGTTTCATTTTCATAAAGGGTATGTGAGATACCACCTATTTTTAGATTAGATTAGACAGTGTGGAAACAGGCCCTTCAGCCCAACCAGTCCACACCGACCCTCCGAAGAGTAACCCACCCAGACCCATTTCCCTCTGACTAATGTACCTAACACAATGGGCAATTTAGCATGGCCAATTCACCTGACCAGCACATCTTTAGACTGTGGGAAGAAACCAGAGCACCCGGAGGAAACCCACGCAGACACGGGGAGAATGTATAAACTCCACACAGACAGTCACCCGAGGCTGGAATCGAACCTGGGACCTGGTGCTGTGAGGTAGCAGTGCTAACCACAGAGCCACCATGCTGCCCTAATACTTTGTTTTTGGACCATAAACTGAAATGAAAGTTTGACTGCAGTCACTGACAAAAAGAAAAATGTTACAACTACCTGGGACCCTGGTGCTGTGAGGTAGCAGTGCTAACCACAGAGCCACTATGCTGCCCTAATACTTTGTTTTTGGACCATAAACTGAAATGAAAGTTTGACTGCAGTCACTGACAAAAAGAAAAATGTTACAACTTGAAAAACAAGTTTTGCATTTGTTAAGCTGTGCTAACTTATATAAATTAGAAACCCTTTTTACTGTTTTTCAGTCTTTTATTGTTGTAGTTGTATTGTGCCAGTAAATAGAATTATATTTAGTGTTACTGAAGAATATAGGTGTGATTTTCTTTTGTTCTGGGTATTAGTCAGCCAAACCAGACATTTTGATGGTTTCGTTGGGATTCTTCCACACTCATGCATTTTGCGAAGTACTGTGGAACAGTGGGCATATTTAGTGGGACACTATTCCAAATACCTGTGGATTATCCAAATCGCTAAAGAAAGTTTCAAACAACCAACCGTCTGTCTGTGGTACCATTTCAATTTCCGATGATGAACTTTGTCTAGCCATCTTTCAGGCCAGTTCAGGTGAAGGAAAAAATCCCAGAAACTCATCCTATCTCTGCTCTGTTTGCTTAATCTCATGTGACCTTTCTGACACTATTGGAGAACCTGCTACCTCAACTCCAGCCAAATCAATCCCTCTGAGTGGGACAACTCCATCTACTGTTAAACTAAGGACAATCCCAAAAGCTACCTTTCCAACCCTCCCAGTTACCTTTAAGCTTCTCTCTAGGTGTACCAAACACAAAGATATGGGTGACAATAGGTTCACTTGCATTATGTGAGATTTTCCAAGGAGTGACAATCTCACAGACACCCCAGAATCCAATTTTCTTGAGGAAAAATTCTGACTTAATAGAATTGCAAGTTACCCATATCCTGTGAACAGAAAAATGTGTTCATGGCTTTCCATCTAAGCCCTGAGATGGGATATGGACAGCTGATTATCTGAAATGGGACTGTTTATCTTGATAGCCGTGTATCTTGTATGTGGGTTAGTCATGTGATTCCTCACAATGCTGATCCCAAATGCCTTTTTAATTTACAATTTTAAAATGGCAGTTAGTTAAGGGCTTTACACTTCAGACAACATCTGCTAACAATATCAAAATCCCTAACTCTAGATTACTAACTCTGGCCTGTGAAAAGCTATCAATAGCCTATACATTTCAGCATATTTCTCAGAAAAAACACATGAAGAGGTTTAAAGAGAGGAACTGTCTCCAACATCTGAACTGCAGAGTACTGATCCAACACTCCCAAAAAGGAGTTCCAGACTGTTAACTGCAGCTTTGGATTTTTGGACTCCACCTTAAAAGGAAGGAGATTAATAAAATGTTATTCCTTGATCAGTTTGTACTTGCATTATTGCTAACTGAAAAGTCTCTTTACTTTTTTTTGATGCAGTGCCTCTTTGTATGATTGTGAGTTTGCCTCTGTGGTAACATTTCTGCCCAATTGCATCTAGGAGTTTATGAAATAAACTTTAGTATTGGTTTAAATTTACAGCAGACTTTATTGCAGACTTTATAAAGTCAGTGTCCACATACAGAAGGAGTGGTGAGACATTCCATCATTGTTTAAACATGGAGAAAATTAAACTAGAATCTGCTTACAGACAGATGGTGAAACTCGGGTGAGAAAAGGATGAGATTTGTTCTAGAACCCCAATCTGTTACACTTAGAGTGATATTAAGCTTAAATAGCTTTAACTTTAAGATACAGCAGTTTCCTGGATAAAAATGTGATATAACATTATACAAGAATTGAACCTCCTAATGCAGAATGATCAGATCCTTTCAGAATAAAAATAAGTTCTTTTTCTTTTGACATTTTCCTCATTGGCCGTTTCTTGTGATCTAATAATCATTTTAAGATATGTTTTATGCTTTTCTTTTCCATTTCATGGCTGAAATGCACAGTTTGCTGTATTTTACCCTTATTTCATCTTCCACATGCAATTGTCTTAAATTTAAATATTGTTTTAAACCCTGTGAAAGTACACAGTATTTTCAGTTGTAGTGTAGCAATAACAAGTTCATGGTATCTGCTAATTCACTTTGTTTTGTTTTGTCCAAAGTTAAATTTTTGTATCAATTCTGTTTCTATACAAACAATCCATTTCTAAATAGACTATCAATCCCAAATTAGTCTGTTAGTACTTTAAGCTCAATTGACTGTGCACAGATGATCCTTTATTCAGCATTGTGATTTTTGGCAATCCAGAATTTCAAGACAAGTTTTACTTTACTCATCTTTCAGTTCCAAGGCATGTGTTACCCTGAGCCTCTTCACTGCAAAGACTTCATTTTGCCTCAAAAGCAGGTATCAAAAGTTCAAATAAAAACAAATACAAAATCTGTTACATACTATAATATTTCTCTAACAGTTCTTCTTCATAATTGCTCTCACATGACTTTTTATAAAATATTCTTTTATGGGAGATGGGTACTACTTACTGTCTAGGCCCAAATTTTTTGTACATCCCAAATTGTCCTTGTGAAGTAAGCTGCCTTCCTGAACTGCTGCACTCTTTAGATCTAGACCTTGATGTACAGGAAACAAATTCAAAATTTTCAGATAATAATAATATTGAAAATACTGGAAACTAAGAGGAGAATAATGTAGAACTACAAACATGAGCACATTGATGAAATAGGTGGCAGATGTTGTGTTCAGTGACATGTGAGATGATGCATTTTTGGAGGAAGAATATTGTAGGAGACATAGTATTAAGTGAATGGGTACAAAAGAAACCTGTGTATATGTGCATAAATCATTAAAGGTGGCAGGATAGGATGTGCTTTATTAATAGGAGCATGGATTACAAGGGAAAGAGGTTATATTTGTTTTCTTCATTCTTTCATAGGCTGTGGGTGTTGCTGGCAAGGCCAGTGATTGCAACCCATCCTAAATTGCCCTTGAACTGAGTAGTTTGCTAGGCCACTTTGCTTTAGGACAGAACAGGTAAGGATACCACCTTACCTTCACTAAAGCACACCAGTGAACCAAATGGGTTTTTTCAATAATAGAAGATAACTGTTATGGTCAATATTACTGAGATTAGCTTTAGATTTCAGATTTGTAATTTAATTTAAATTCCACTAGCTGCAGCTGCAACAAACATGATGAATTGAATAGCTTCCAACTGCAAAACATAATACTGTTAGCAGTAAAACAATCCACAGTATACATTTTGAAGAATCCTTTTATCAGCATTATTTGTACTGTAGAAACAAATATTCTGTGAGGCTGTTTGAAAATGCTGGTTTCATGCAATTCTGTTTAGAAATAGCAATGGGATTGGTTTCAAGACTTCCAACAAGTCACTCAGGACAGTTCAAGGGTCACTGAGGATGAGTTTAAAAGTTACAGGCAGTGGAGAAATAATGATTTTGTGTGTGAAAGAAAGATAGAAGTCGACTTCATGTTAGGTAGTGCTGCTTCTAGCAGGAATACAACTGACCTATATGAGTTCTGGTTTGGGGACTCATTAGAAGTAAAGTGCTGTTGGATATCTCTGTTCAATTTGAACTGAAGTAGAGGATCTAGTAAATAGTAGGTAGCTGATTATTGCAGTCAAACTCTGGAAAGTCCTAAAAGCTGCAGGGAGTCTAATGAAGCCTATGCTACAAAGTGTTCAGTACAGAAATAAATGGGAGTTGAAATGTTCACAAGTAGTATCTACTTGATGTAACCCAGCAAGTTAGAGCTAAGAAAAAAAGTAGAAGAAAAGAACAGTTTTATAATCTTTTAATAATATTACCTTTAGCTAACTGGGAACCAGGAAAATTTGATGTCACTAAGATAATGAACTCTATGCAAACAGATGTGGAGTCTCTAGTTTAAAGCTGCAAAAGTTTAAGCAATATTGTCTGGGGGAAAATGTTGTAGATGCCATTGTAATAAACAATGACCATTGGATAATTTATTACAAAACAGTTTTAAGGTGTCAAGTTGTCTCACATATTATAAATTACTTGAGGTGCAGTGACCATGTTAGAGATGCAATCATCTCTCTATGATGACAATCAGCGAAAAACAAATTCATCTTTGCTTTTCAAACATTCTCCCACAGTGACTCCATTTTGAGGCTTGACAATTATTGTGACCCCTTCAGTAGAACCTGTGAAAGTGGGCTAGTTGGTGTGAGGTTGGAGTGTTGCTGTGAGATCTGGAGTATTGTTGCTACAATCCTGCCACAGTTCCATGGTGGATATTTCTGACCCAGAACTCCTCAATCTTAAAGTTTAAGCTTGAATATCTAGTTGAGGTAGCCTTTGTGTTCAGGCTTATGGTTTTGTGCAAATGTGTACCAGCTTTATAATTAAGTATTTATTTCTAATAGAAATTTGTTGTCTTATGATCATTTAAGTTCAATGGTGTCTAGGAAACTAATGCTTCCCTTGAGTCTTGTGGCTTAATATTTAGAGAGGTGATGATAATTGTTGAGCATTTTGATGAAATCTTCTAATTCTGCTTCTGTGTGAGTCCAAGTACCCTGTTCATCAACAAATGTACTGAAGGTGAAATTACAAGTGCATGCATCACCTCATAAAGGAGTTAGTAAGAATGAAAGAAGCCCCTAAGACCAAAACTTAGTTCCCAAATATCAAAAGTAGATGTTCAGGAAATCTCAAGAGGACCCCTTGAAACACCGGCTCCTAGTAAAATGTACAATTTTGGGTTCCATATCATAGAAAAGATGTTGATCTAATAGAAAGGGCAGAATGTAAATTCAC
This sequence comes from Chiloscyllium plagiosum, assembly GCF_004010195.1. Classification (NCBI taxonomy): domain Eukaryota; kingdom Metazoa; phylum Chordata; class Chondrichthyes; order Orectolobiformes; family Hemiscylliidae; genus Chiloscyllium; species Chiloscyllium plagiosum. The sequence continues at coordinate 65,034,658 of NC_057725.1, forward strand.
AAAATTCTACCTGATCTCAAGAAATACCAAATTTGTTAAATTCACTTTTTCATTTATACTGCAGCCTAGTGACTGAAAACTGGCTTATATTAACATTTTCTTTAAGTTTTGAGCAATACATGAAGTGTAAAGCATGATGCCAAGTCATATCATCATGGCATGATCCTTCTTTCATATATATTTAAGCAATCATTTTTCAGTAGGACGTCACGAAGTGTATGTGAACAAGTATAGATGAATGCTACCGGTCACACCGCTACCATTTAAAAGTGATTGAAGCAAAGAGGGAAATATGATTAAAGTGGCTGTAGGAAAGTAACAATGGGATACACCATAGCTAACCATGATTTTAATATCCATAAAAATACATCTTCAGGCTGAATGGCTGCTAGTTAAGAAAAGAAACAGCTTTTATTTCTCATCCATTCAGGGATTGCAAAGATGTTTGCTGTGGCCAACAAAAGTTCAAGCTGAGATCAGATGACTAATTAAAAAATTGGACAATATGCTAGAAATCTGGCTTTTATGAATCAGTTCCACTTAATTATATGCATTTATCAAATCTCCTATTGTGTATTTTGTCCAATTTTGGTATTGTTTAAATTTTTGGCTTACAAAAATCAATTTATGTTTTTAATCCCCTTCTTACTCAGGTGTTTTGCAGTGATAGGATACAGAGGACATCGACAGAAAATATCATTGCAAATACCACAGTGTTTGCATTTTGGTGTGATAGCACATGAATTCCTACATGCAATTGGCTTCCACCATGAGCACTGTAGGAGTGATCGTAACAAATATGTCAAGATCTTTATGCATAACGTTGTACCTGGTAAGAATACCTAGTTTGGTTCTTGAGAGTATATGTATGCCTAGTTAAACTTACCATAACATATATTATTTTAACTGTTCTATACTCAGAGAAAATTAAAACTGGTTATTACTGTAATAATGTTTGGGGGAGGTGGTTAGCTCAGTTGGCTGATTGATTAGTTTGTGATACAGAGTGATGCAAACTGTGCAGGTTCAGTTTCTGTACTGAAGTTACCACTTCTCTGTCTTGCAAATCGTCTGAGATGTAGTGACTGTCAGGCTAAACTCACCATCAGGCATCTCTGTTCATGGGAGTGCAGAGTATGCACATACTGTTACAATCTGTTTTAGGTAATTTTTAAAATAAGTAGTCTTATTTGCTAATTGGCTGTTTTATTTGCATAGTGAATAAATTAAAGAAATATATATGTTAGGTACATATTTATATATTTAGTCACAAGCACAGAAAAAGCATCCTTTCTGACTACTCAGACATTGAAGCAGTCCATGTCAATATGTAATAGGTCCTGGACAATATTTAGGAGAAAGTGAGGACTGCAGATGCTGGAGATCAGAGCTGAAAATGTGTTGCTGGAAAAGCGCAGCAGGTCAGGCAGCATCCAAGGAGCAGGAGAATCGACGTTTTGGGGCATGAGCCCTTCTTCAGGAATGAGGAAAGTGTGCCAAGCAGGCTAAGATAAAAGGTAGGGAGGAGGGACTTGGGGGAGGGGCATTGGAAATAAGATAGGTGGAAGGAGGTTAAGGTGAGGGTGATAGGCCAGAGTGGGGGTGGGGGCGGAGAATTCAGGAAGAAGATTGCAGGTTCTTCCTGACCTCTCCGCCCCCACCCCCACTCCGGCTGCCTGACCTGCTGCGCTTTTCCAGCAACACATTTTCAGTTCTGGACAATATTTAGGCTTGGCCTGAAAATTGGCAAGTGTATCCATGCCACACAAGTGCCAGAAAATGACCATTCCCAACAAAAAAGAATCCAAGCATTTTCCCTTTATATTCGATGCATAACAATCACTGAAACCCCAACTAGAAATATCCTGGGGGTTTACCATTGACAAAATAATATGCTGGACTAGCTGTATAAATACTGTGGCTCTAAGAGCCGGTCAGACAATGGAAACGTTACAGTGAGTATGTCACGTCCTGATTCCCTAAAGCCTTGACACTATCTACAATGAACAGATCAGATGTTGTATAATAGAATTTGAATATGCATATGAGGATGGTTTAATTGATGTTATGCTGACACCAGCAGAGTAGAGAAGAGCAGAAGAACAAACCAGAGAAAACACTGTAATGGAGTAGGAGTAAGACTCTAGAGAACTGTATTCAGTTATCTTTGAATACAAGTCCAAAGATGTGCAAGTGAGGTGAATTGGCCATGCTAAATTGTCCATAGTGTTAGGTGGATTAGTCATGGGTAAAATGTAGGGGAATGGGTGGGTTGCTCTTCAGAGGGTCGGTGTGGACTTGTTGGGCAGAAGGGCTTGTTTCCACACTGTAGGGAATCTAATCTAATCTAATCTGATATGTATAAAAGTGTTGCAGTATTGAAGAGAGTGAGAGACCCTGCCTCTTAAATCAGACTTAAATTTGTTAGCTGAAATTCTGAATCTTTATGCCAAGGGGACGTTTCCCTCTATTGACTCTGTTCATTCCCCTCATGGTTTAACATATCTCTAACACATCTCTTAATCATATATTTTCCAAGGAAAACATAGCCAGTTTCTTTGACCCATCTACATAGCTGAAGTCTCTCAAATCTGTAAGCATTCTTCTAAATATTTTATACCATTAAAGTATTTGTTGAATCCAGTTTTTTTTTTACAAATTGTTACCAGAGCATCTATATTTTTGTACTCTTCATAAAGCACAAGATCTCCGACAGTTCCATGACATCAGTTTCGGTATAAAGCACCTTATCTTCAGTCGTTTTCTCTGTGTAATGGAGTCAGTTCAGTGCCATCAATCAGTTAGCTACATACATAATGCATACTAACATCTAAGACCATAAAACCCAAACTATGCTTGTAATTCTGTGATGTTATAGCCTCTCAAATGGTTGGTGTTCCTAATAAACTTAAAGACATCTTTCTCAGAAAGTTTCCTGTCTCTTTGTTATGTATATTACATAGGAACTTAGAAAATGGGAGCAGGAGTAGGTCTTTGACCTCTTGACCCTGCTCTGCCATTCATATGATTATCGAACACAGCACCTAATTCTACACTCCCCCATATCCCTTGATCCCTTTGGTCACAAGAGCTATATCTGTAACACGGTAAGACATAAGAATGAAAATAAGGCCATTCAGCCCAGCAGGTCCGTTTCACCATTCAATTATGGCTGATGGGCTTTTCAACACCGTTTACCTGCCCTCTCCCTGTAGCCCTTAATTCCTTGCGAGATCAAGAATTTATCAATCTCTGCCTTGCAGACATTTAACGTCCTGACCTCCACTGCGCTCCATGGCAATGAATTCCACAGTCCCACCACTTTCTGGCTGAAGAAATGTCTCCTCATTTCTGTTCTAAATTTACCCCCTGTAATTCTAAGGCTGTGCCCATGGATCCTAGTATTCCCGTCTAAAGAAAACAATTTCCCAGCGTTCACACTTTCTAAGAAATGCATTATCTTGTAAGTTTCTAGTAGATTTCCCCTCAACCTTCTTAATTCTAATGAATACAATCCCAGGATCCTCAACTGTTCATCGTATGTTAGGCCTACCGTTCCAGGGATCATCCATGTGACTCTCTGCTAGACATGCTCCAGTGCCAGTATGTCCTTCCTGAGGTGTGGGACCCAGAATTGGACACAGTATTCGAAATGGGGCCTAACTAGAGCTTTATAAAGTCTCAGTAACATATCACTGCTTTTACATTCCAACCCTCTTGAGATAAATGCCAAAATTACATTTGCTTTCTTAACCATTGACTCAACCTGCAAGTCAAACTTTAGAGAATCCTGGAGTAGCACTCCCAGATCCCTTTGTACATTGGTCTTATGAATTTTCTCACTGTCTATAAAATAGTCCATGCCTGTAAAGTGCAAGACCTTGCATTTGCTCATGTTGAATTTCATCAGCCATTTCTTGGACCACTCTCCTAAACTGTCTAAATCTTTCTGCAGCCTCCCCACCTCCACAAAACTACCAGTCTGTCCACCTAACTTCATATCATCGGAGAACTTCGCCAGAATGCCCCCAGTCCCTTCATCCAGATCATAAATATATAAAGTGAACAGCTGCAGCCCCAACACTGAACCCTGTGGGACACCACTTGTCACTAGCTGCCATTCCAAAAAAGAATCTTTTATCCCAACTTTCAGCCTTCTGTCGGACTGCCAATCCTCAATCCATGCCAATAGCTCACCTCAAACACCATGGGCCCTCACCTTACTCAGTAGACTCCCGTGAGGCACCTTATCAAAGGCCTATTGCAAATCTAGGTAGATAACATCCACTGAGTTTCCCTGGTCTAACCTACTTGTTCCCTCTTCAAAGAATTCTAACAGGTTTGTCAGGCATGATCTCCCCTTACTAAATCCATGCTGACTTGTTCTAATCTGACCATGCACTTACAAGAATTTAGAAATCTCATCCTTAACGATGGATTCTAGAATTTTATCTCCAACAGAGGTTAGGCTAATCGGCCTATAATTTTCAATCTTTTGTCTTGATCCATTCTTGAACGAGTGGGTTATAACAGCAATTTTCCAATCATCTGGGACTTTCCCTGACTCCAGTAATTTTTGAAAGATTACAACCAACGCATCCGCTATTTCTTCAGTCACCTCCCTCAGAACTCTACGATGTAGCCCATTCAGGCCAGAAGATTTATCAATTTTTAGACCTTTTAACTTTTCTAGCATTTTCTGTTTTGTAATGGCTACCATACTCAACTCTATCCCTTGACTCTCCTTAATTGTTGAGATATTACTCATGTCTTTCACTGTGAAGACTGACACAAAGTATTTACTAAGTTCTTCAACTATTTCCTTATCTCCCATCACGAGCCTTCCAGCATCAATTTGGAGCAGCCCAATTTCTGCTTTTGCCTCTTGTTTGTTTCTTATGTATTGAAACAAACTTTTACTATCATTTCTAATGCTTACCTTCATATTTGATCCTCTGCTTCCTTATTTCTCTTTGTTATCCTGTTTGTTTTTGTAGTCTTCCTAATCTTCTGATTTCCCAGTGCTCTTGGCCACTTTATAGGCTCTCTCTGTTTCTATGATACACTTCCTGACTTCCTTTGTCAGCCATGGCTGTCTAATCCACCCCCACCCCCCTGGATAATCTTTCTTTTCTTTGGGATGAAGTCTGTACTGTGTCCTCAATTACACCCAGAAACTCCTGCCATTGTTGCTCTACTGTCATCCCCGCTAGGCTCTGCTTCCAGTCGATTTTCGTCAGTTCCTCTCTCAAGTCCCTATAATTACCTTTATTTAACTGTAACACTATTACATCCAATTTTGCCTTCTCTCTTTCAAACTCAGACTGAACTCTACCATATTATGATTGCTGCCTCCGAAGTGTTCCCTTACTTTAAGATCTTTTATAAAGTCTGACTCAATACATAGCACTAAGTCCAGAATAGCCTGCTCCCTTGTGGGCTCCACCACAAGCTGTTCCAAAAAAGCCATCCTGTAAGCATTCCATGAATTCCCTTTCTTTGGATGCACTGGCACCAATATTCACCCAGTCTATTTGCATATTGAAGTCCCCCATGATCACTATGACCTTGTCTTTCTGACATACACTATCTGTTTCCTGGTACCTCTTGCACCCCTGGTTCTGACCACTGCTGGGAGGTCTGTACATAATTCCCATTATGATTTTTTTGCCTTTGTGGTTCCTCAACTCCACCCACACAGAGTCCACATCATCTGACCCTATGTCATTCAGTGCCATAGATTTAGTTTCATTCTTAACTAACAAGGCAACCCCACCCCCTCTACCCACCTCCCTGTCTTTTCGATAAATTGTAAATCCTTGGATGTTTAACTGCAAGTCCTGAACACCCTGCAACCACGTCTCTGTGATGCCTACCACATCATAATAATTTACGATGATTTGTGCTGTTACTTCATCTACTTTATTTACAAATGCTATGAACATTCAGGTAAAGCACCTTAAAGCTAATTTTCTTATCCTCATGATTTCCATCATCTCCAGTAATATGTCCTAAATTATCCTTCTTTTTTGATTCGTTCCTAGTCTGCCTTGAACTTCAAACCTGCACACTGCTAACCTGTAGCTTATCTTTCTACTTGACTCCCTAATGCTTTCCCATTCCCTTCCCCCCCGACTCACAAGTTTAAAGTCCTAGTGACTATCCTATTTATCGTTTTCGCCAGAACACTGGTTCCAAATTGGTTCAGGTGGAGACCATCCCATCAGTACAGATCACCCCAGTTCCAAAACTGATGCCAATGTCCCATGAAATAGAATTCCTCTTTCTCACACCAATCTCTTAGCCATGTGTTTACTTCCGTAATTTTCTTATCCCATGCCAATTAGCGAGTGGCTCAGGCAGTAATCCAGAGATAATGACCCTCGAGGACCTGTTCTTCAATTTCCTTTCTTGTGCTTGATACTCTCCAAACACGTCCTCCTTCCTAGCTTTGCCTACGTTGTTTGTGCTAACGTGAACCACAGCAACTGGATCTTCTCCCTCCCGCTCCAATATCTTTTCAAGCCAGTCGGAGATGTCCTGCACCCTGGCACCAGGCAGGCAACACACCATGTGGGACTCCCAATCGGGCTCACAAAGGATACTATCTGCCCCCTAATTATAGAAGCCCCTGTAACAACTGCTTGTCTTTTTGCTCTCCTCTCTTGAATGGCCTTCTGCACCAAAGTGCCGTGGTCAGCTGGCTAATCCTGTCCACAGCCCTTTTTCTCATCATTACAGGAAGCAAAAATCTTTCAACTGTTGGACAAGGTCAAGGGCTGAGGCTCCTCCACTCCTGAACTCAGAATCCCCCTACCTGCCTCATTTACAGTCGCACACTGTTGTCCCCTTCTTGAAACCACATAATGGTTTAGGCCCAACCACTTTCCGTGGTAGTGAATTCCACAGGGTCATCACTCTCTGGTGAAAATATTCTCCTTATCTCAGTCCTAAAATATTTACCACTTGTCCTTAAACCTGGTGGTGGACTCCCCCACCATCGGGAACACCCTTCCTGCATCTAAAATATCTAGTCACATAGGCTAATGTATAGAAATCCACAAAGCACATCAGAGACAACACATCAATCAGGGTTCATATCTGAGGCTGCAGAAACACCTTTCTGTCCCCTCACTACAGAATCCCCCAAACAATATTTCTCTACCAATTTTTCTTCCACTCTCCTCTTAATCCTCAGTTACCCATGGTGACATGGACATGATTGGCTACACAGTGCAGATGAATTAACACCCTCATTATTATTCAGAACTAAGAATTGGAGAGCGGAATGAACTCATGTGACCTCTGCATTTCCCACCTTTTCCAATTTGACTGTGGTCAAATCCTTATCTCTCTATGTGTAAAGTACATTTATCTATAAACATGTTACCCATGTAACTCTTAGCCTTACAGATGACTGTCGTGATACTAGCTATTGCTAAAGCTCTGAAACCCAGAATTCAAGCTATTGCAATTGACTACAATTCTTCTGTGAATAGCGGTTCAGGACAGGGAAAGCATCCTGGAGTTCTATTTTCGACAGGGTATCTCATGTAGGAGCTAGACTGCTATTACTTATTTATTAATCTGTAACCTTTTGCACTACTAATAAATTTTACCCATGATAATAAACCTTGCCACTGCTAACAAACATTTGTCATTAATAATAAATCTCACCACTATTAATAAAACATATCAATACGGACAAACCCTACTAAAACTTAACATTCATTGTAAAAATGCAAAGTAAGACTCAGCAACTGCTCATTTGATTTTTGTTGGTAATAGTTAAGAATTTTAATGTTTTTAAAATTCTAATTGTTTAGCCTCAGACTACAAATTCCGGGTTGAATTACTTTTATTCAAACCCAGCTTTATATGGAATCTGTAGTTGTAGCTTTGTATGTCTCTGGTCTCTCCCAGGTAATTCAAGAGAGGCTCTTTGCTTTCTTTTACCCACTGTGACATTAAGTAGATAATTGGTGCTGTTTACAGCTCCCCACTTAAGATGGTGTCAGCTTTTTAAAAATAATTCCAAGGTTGTCGTTCAGCTTTTTCAATTTTTTTTTATTTTGGCATTTATTGGTTAAAGCAAAATAGATCTGTTTTAATTAATTTCCAATTTGTTTTCTTCACAGAACTCCAATATAATTTTAATATTTTGCACACAAATAATCTGGGCACAGAGTATGATTATAGCTCAGTCATGCACTACGGCAGGTGAGTCTTAGACATCTCTCTGCCCTAGCTTACTATCAGTAATCCTCTTATCTGCCTACCTCGTTCATATCTCTCTCTCTCTTTCTGGGCTGTGTCTTCACCTATCTGCTCTCTGAACCCCACCAACAACACCATCTTTATTTAAATACAACATTTTCCTAGCTGCTATCAGCACTGATGAAAAGTTATTGGACTCAACATGTTAATTCTGCTTTCTCCTCACAGATGTTGCCAGACCTGCTAGGTTTCTTTTGCAATTTTCAATTTTGAGTCTCAGACTGGTTGTTTGCATTCTTAATGTACAAAAACATGCCCACCATGTTTCACAGAGAAATAATTTAACTGGTAAATCTTGTGCAGAACCGACTGGTATACTAGTCAAATGGTCATTAATGTGGTTATCAGGAAACAATCATTAAATTCCTATTGACCCTCTGTATTAAGATTTCAGTCATTAACAAGCAACTATATCTTTGAAGCAAATGTCAACATTTTGTTCCTATCATATGGCTCTGAAATGTATTGATTTTTTGGGTGATATAACAGTGTTGATTTGTAAGGATCATGAGGTTGAGATAGTGTGCATGGACTTCCAAAAGTGGCATGAAAGTTGGAACTCATGCAGTAAAAAGATACTATCAATGTAAAGTTTGTTGAGCAGCTGGTAGACTGGACCAATTCTCTAGGAGTCAATATGGAGATCACCATATTTAAAAATATATTAATGAAATGAATGTGGGTGTGCAATTCCAAGGGGGATGCAGTAGCAGAGATAGATCTGGAGATGTATTTGTTCTAATCATTGCAAGTCGCAGAATTCATGAGAAAGTGGTTGTAAAACTGATGTGTTATTTTGGGCATAGATTACAAAAACAAAGTTGTAGCAAACAGCAACAGAAACCTATGTTTAGATAGAACTTGTAAAACAATAAAATGTTGCAAATTGTTTTATAAGAGCAGTATAAAAAGAGGATGACGTTGTTTTGAAGATGCTTTATTTTTAATGACTTTTGTGGACTTGAGTTTCAAGGATTTTGGAAATGGCTAGAATTTTTTAATTAGTAATGAAAAGACACGTTAGAACTATATTATTAAACAAGACATTTCTTGGAAATCACATGCACCTAGATAATTTCTGGCCTTGGTTGCTTAAACTCACTTAAGGGAAAACACCTACAAGCTTTAATGGCTATTCTCTTCAAACAGGCTTAGTATTTGTTTTTGGATTTTCAGTTGAGGGAAGCCTACTATAGAACAAACTGGTCAGCTTATGTCTTCTTTACTGAAACATCTTTGCTGTGAAATCATGGTGAAGCCGGATTATTCTTCTGGAAGAGTGACTGAAAGAACCTCTTAATTTTGCACTTTCTGAGAAAGCTGTATCTCCCACAACTCCAGGGACACCATGTGTGACTAGTGATCTGACCGCACACAAAACATCAGATTGACAGACTTTGGAAAACTCTACACCTTATTCACCAGTTTTCTCACCAGTTCTGAAAAAAAATCACTGAAGCCAAAATGTTGACTCTGCTTTCTCTCCACAGATGCTGCCAGATGTGCTGAGTTTCTTCAGCTTTTTCTGTTTTTGTTTAAGATTTCCAGCATCTGCTAGAACAACATCTACCCCTCCCACCTCTGTGGTAATAGCAGAAAGCCACATATAATGATATTAGGTTCAATGACCAAAGGATTGGTCAAAGAAAAAGGTTTTATAGTGAGTCATAGAGTCATAGAGATGGACAACCCGGAACTGGCCCTTTGGTCCAACTCGTCCATGCCAACCAGATATCCTAAGCTAATCTAGTCCCATTTGCCAGCACTTAGCCCATATCCCTCTAAACCCTTCCTATTCATATACCCATTCAGATACCTCTTAAATGTTGTAATTGTACCAGCTTCTACCACCAAATGAGGTAGAGAGGCAGAAAGCTGTATTGTAAGCTTTCTAGACATTGTTAACTAAAGACATTGCATGGTTAGTTGTTTACTAGTTCAGCCTGAACTAGAGCATTGTCTCACAGAAGTAATCTTGATGGTGGGACCGGGAGAAAATTTGCAAATCAGATAACTAGGGATATTTGCATCTGTAGACACTTAGCAGATTTTTACATTGACTATTTAACTGTCTACTTCTATGTAGATTGGAGATATGGTCAGGACAAGCTCCCAGTGAAGGTAGAGCTCAATAGGAACCTGGGTGGGGTTTGCAGACTAACAGACCTTTGAATTTCCCTGTCCTTAATCCCGATGCCCCCAGATATGTGGGACACTTCTGTCAAGAGCCATTGTTTTGCCCAATAGTCATGCATTGAAGGGGGTGTGCCTTACACAATGATGATCTAATAACTGTTGCCACAATTCCAAAAAAATTTTTTAATATAGATTCTGAGCATGTCTCCATCTTAAACTACTCTTATTTTCTAATGTGTGACCTAGCAGTGTCCACTTTTCAAGGCAGAGCTGCTAGAAGGACAACATTGTAGCCCTCGACTTGAGCCAGTGTGTGCCAGTCTCATCTAATACTTAATATTCAGTAAAACATTAAAGGCATGCCATGCAGACCATCTGCAGTAACACAATCTGCACTAGGTCCTGACCTCACAAATCTTAAAAGACAGCTAGATTCCACCCATTGTATTCATTTCTCTGCAGCACACTTTGGAAAGTGTGTGAAGAAGTTAGGGAGAGTACCTAAAAGATTTACAAGAATACACCAGAGATTAAGAAAATCAAGTTAGGGTAAGTCTGGAGAAAGTTGAAACTTTATTGCTGGAACAGCACAGCAGGTCAGGCAGCATCCAGGGAACAGGAGATTCGACGTTTCGGGCACAGGCCCTTCTTCAGGAATGAGCAGAGAGTGTTCAGCAGGAGAAGATAAAAGATAGGGAGGAGGGACTTGGAGGAGGGGAGTTGGAAATGTGATAGGTGGAAAGAGGTCAAGGTGAGGGTGATAGGTCGGAGTAGGATGGAGGCGGAGAGGTCAAGAAGAAGACTGCAGGTCCTGACCTGCAGTCTTCTTCTTGACCTCTCCGCCTCCATCCTACTCGAACTATCACCCTCACCTTGACCTCTTTCCACCTATCACATTTCCAACTCCCCTCCTCCAAGTCCCTCCTCCCTACCTTTTATCTTCTCCTGCTGAACACTCTCTGCTCATTCCTGAAGAAGGGCCTGTGCCCGAAACGTCGAATCTCCTGTTCCCTGGATGCTGCCTGACCTGCTGTGCTGTTCCAGCAATAAAGTTTCAACTTTGATCTCCAGCATCTGCAGACCTCACTTTCTCCTCTAAGTCTGGAGAAAGTCAGGGAAACTGTTCTTTTAACGTCAAGTAATTAAGATTGCTGGAAAATGTGATTAATTACAAGTTTTCAAAAGGATTTGATCAGCACTAGAAGAGAAAGTAATCAGCTGAAAAGGTCAGAGGAATGGGACTAACTGAATTGTCCTTGAGCAGATTCTGATCAGACACAGTGTTTCAAGTGATCTCCTCATGTGCTGTAACCATCCTATAAGTCAATGATTCTAAGATTTTATTGAGAAGCCAGCCAATTGAACATGCAGAAGTGAGGGTTCCAGCCAATCATGTGATGGAGATGGGCAGGAAGTTACCAGAACTGTCTTTACTTCTTAGCCACTATAATGAAACAGCATCAACACCCACTATCCAGCAATATCAGTCCAGGAGTTTTATTTTTAACTGAACTGCTGCTGTGCTCTCTTCTGAGTTGTGGTCTCTTCTGAATTGTCCTTTTAGACCCCTATAACTGCTTTAACATTGCACCCCACCCCTTATCTACTGATACCACTTCCAGCTGTCACCCCTCTCAATCATTGAAGAATGTCCCAGCAGACAATGAGTTTTTGAGCAATGCTTCTCCAGGTCATCCATGAAACAGTGATCTTGTTTTCTGGTATTGGCAGCACAAGAACCTGCTGCCTAACCAATTTGATCTACAAAAAATGACAGCAGATGTTAGTAGCCACAGTGTTCAAAAAGATGTTTGGGTCCAGTGCCTTAAAAGGGTTAAAAAAAAGTCCTTCTGTCCTCTGCAAGGGTACATGGTACTGTATAGTATCGGCAGAATGACTCATAAATGTATCAAGCAATGTAAATGTGCAAGTGAAAAGGGATGCTAAACAGGAGTTTTGGTTGCAGGCTTTAGCATCAGTTGGAATATGTGGAGTGAATATGTGGGAGACAGTTAAAATTATACATTGTACCATTGGCAGGATGGCAAGGAGGACAAAGAAGCTGCCAAGGCCTTCATACTCATAAAACTGTTTGCACTTATTGGGATAAGATAGGTCTAGTGCCATAGCCATCCAAATAATTGACATGAAAGGGGAGCTTGCAGAACTAACGTGAGAAAAAGGTCAATGATTCTAAACAGATGGAAAGCCAAAGTTTTGAGGCATCTCAATAAGGATGCATCCATCTGATATTGTCAACTAATTAACAGAGACCTGCCTTAAATCAGAGCAGAATTGAGAACGACCACTCCTGGTTAAAAAGGCAAGATAAAGAACAGAAGATAAGAAGGAAAGTGGGATTAGAGTCATAGATTTTTTTACAGATGCACAAAGGACTTTGGCCCATCCTGTCCATGTCTATGTCCTGTCCTCAATACTTCTTAAATGTCTTGAGGGTTCCTATTTCTGCAATTCTTTAGACAGTGAGATCCAGATACACACAAGCGTCTGAATAAAAACAAATTGCATGTATCCCTTCTAAACTTTCCTGTCCTTCCCTTAAAACTATGCTGCCTGGTTATTGATCTCACTACTGAGGGGAGCAGTTTCTCCCTATCTATACTATTTATGCTGCTCAGTACTTTATAAACTTCAAATTCCCCTCAGTCTTCTGTTTGCAGGAAAACAATCCCGGCTTATCAAATCCACCATTAAAGCCAAATCATTTCAATGCAACAAACATCATGGTGAATCTCCTCTGCTTACTCTTTCTCATGCAGTCATATCTTTTCTTCAGTGTAGCGACCATAACTACACAATGTACCCTGACTTATATTGTATACAGTTTCATCATAACCTCCCTGCTCTTACATTCAATGTCTTGATTAATAAAGGGATGTGTCCCTTGTAGTGATTGGAACCAGCTTGATCTTGTTGACTACAACAGTCTTGATTGTGGAAAGCCCTGGCTGTGTCTTATAATGCATAAAGATAGATACACACCAGGACCTGATCAGGTACACCCTAGAACTCTGTGGGAAGCTAGGGAATGATTGTTGCGCCCCTTGCTGAGATTTTTGTATCATCGATAGTCACAGGTGAGGTGCTGGAAGACCGGAAGTTGGCTAACGTGGTGCCACTATTGAAGAAAGATGATAAGGAAAGGCCAGGGAGCTACAGACCAGTGGTCTTGGCATCAATGGTGGGCAAATTGTTGGAGGGAATCCTGAGGGACAGGATTTACATGTATTTGGAAAGGCAAAGACTGATTAGGCATAGTCAGCATGGCTTTTGTGTGTGGGGAAAAAACAACATAACTCACGTATAACTAACATAATTGAGTTTTTTTAAGAAGTAACAAGAGGATTGATGAGGACACAGTGGTGGATGTGATCTCTATGCACTTCAGTAAGGCGTTTGACAAGGTTCCTCATGGTAGACTGGCTAGTAAGGTTAGATCACCCGAATATAGGGAGAACTAGCTACTTGGATATATAACAGGGTCAAAAGTGAAGGCAGGGTGGTGGTGGAAGGTTGCTTTACAGACTGGAGGTCTGTGACCAGCAGTATACCAGAAGAATAGGTGCTGGGTCCACTGCTTTTTGTCATTTATATGAATGATTAAGATGTGAACAGAGGCGGTATGGTGAATAAGTTTGCAGATGACACCAAAATTGGAGGTGTAGTGGACAGCGAAGAAGGTTACCCCAGAGTACAACGGGATCTTGATCAGATGGGCCAATGGGCCAAGAAGTGGCAGATGGAGTTTAATTTTGATTAATGTGAGCTGCTGCATTTTGGAAAGGCAAATCAGGGCAGGATTTATACTCTTAAGATAAGGTCCTGAGGAGTGGTGCTGAAGAAGGATTATGCCCGAAACATCAACTCTCCGCTCCTCGAATGCTGCCTGACCTGCTGTGTTTTTTCTAGCGCCATGTTTTATCAGCTCTGACTGTCCAGCACCGCAGTTCTCACTTTCTCCTAAAGAGACTTTGGAGTGCAAGTTAATAATTTCTTGAAAGTGGAGTCACAAGTAGATAGGATAGAGAAGAAGGCATTTGGCATGTTTACCTTTATTGGTCAGAGTATTGAGTGTAGGAGTTAGGAGGTCATGTTGCAGCTGTACAGGATATTGGTTCGGCCACTACTGGAATACTGCGTGCCATTCTGGTCTCCCTGCTATAGGAAGGATGTTGTGAAACTTGAAAGAGTTCAGAAAAGAATGTTGCTAGCTTTTGGGGGTTTGAGCTAGATGGAGAGGCTGAATAGACCGGGGCTATTTTCCATGCAGCATTGAATGCTGAGGGGTGACCTCAGAAAGGTTTCTAAAATCATGAAGAGCATGGATAGGATAAATTTAAGATGAGAGGGGAAAGATTTAAAAGGGACCTCAGGAGCAACATTTTCACAGAGGGTGGAGCTTGTACGGCATGAAATGCGAGAAGAAGTGGTGAAGGCTGGTACAATTATTGCATTTAAAAGGCATCTGAATGGGTATATAAATAGGGAGGGTTCAGAGGGATATGGGCCAAATACTACAATGGGACGAGATTTATTTCGGATATCTGGTCGGCATGGACGAGTTGGACTGAGTTGGTCTGTTTATGTGCTGTGTATCTCTATAACTCTATGACCAATATAACTAGGAGATTTAGAATCTCTTCAGTTCAGAGGACAGACTCTGAGCTGGCTGGCCACAGTCAGTGTACTGTGCCCAAGTAAATAAAGGGTGACTTGATGATATGATGCTGACCTTGTGTAGTTATTTCAGTGGCAATGGGAGAAAATGGTATGTGCTTGAAGAACATTCGCTTGCAACAGTCTTCTTGAAGTTGGGAGAAGCATTTCAGGCACTTGCCTTTATTTGGAAAGCTTGATTCATTTGATCGTGTTGTCAAAGACTGCGCCCAGTATGTGGAAAGAATGCAATATTTTTCCAGGCAAATGACATTGTAGCAGATGAAAAGCAATAAGTAATCCTTCTGGACTGCTGCAGACCTGCAGCATTTTCTATTACAAGGGGCTTAACTTTCCCAGAGGCACCAGACAATTAAAACTTCCAAGAGTTGACTGAGTTGGTTAAGAAATATTATGACCCAAACCTCCTCTAATTCTGAGATGCTATCTGTTTTATTCTGTTTTAATCTGTTGTTAGAGAACTGGGGGAATCCATATCAGGATTCTTGATAAGGTTGATTTTGGGTTAATCCTGAATGAGATGCTAAGAGACCGTTTGATAAGTGGGATTAATGATGTAACCATGCAGAAGCACCTACTAGCTGAAACCCAACTGGACTTGTACGCAAGTTTGACGGGGGGGTGTCATTTACGAAGCTAGACATGAGTGATGCCTACCAGCAATTTGACTGGATAAGGAGTCCCAGAACTCCACTACAATTAATACCCATAAGGATTAACATCAAGATGACTATCATTTGCGGTATCATCAGCTCGCACCCTTTTCCAGCAGACCATGAAGAACATTACACAAGGGCTGACCCCATGTTGCCACTTAACTGGATGACATACTAATAACAGGGAAGACCAATAAAGAGTATTTAGAGAACCTAGACATTGTGCATAAATGTTTTTCCCAGGCAGGTGTACACCTTAGAAGGGAAAAATATGTGTTCCAGGCACCCCAAGTGACCTGGAAGAAAGTGAGGACTGCAGATGCTGGAGTACCAGAGTTGAAAAATGTAGTGCTGGAAAAACACAGCAGGCCAGGCAGCATCCAAGGAGCAGGAGTGACCTGCTTGGGTTACAGAGTCAACAAAATCAGGTTACACCTGTTGGAAGATAAAGTGAGGGCGATCAAAAGAACCTTGGCTCCCATGTCTGTACCGGAGCTTAGGTCTTTTCTTGGGTTAGCGAATTACTATGGAAAATTCAAATGTAACCTGGCTTCTATCTTGGCACCCTTACACCTGTTATTGAAAAAAGGTCAGTCCTGGAAATGGTCACGTAACCAAGATGTCGTTTTTAAGCAAGTGACAAAACAGCTATTGTCACCTAAGGTATCGTCACCTATGACTCAAAGTGAGAGGTAGTGCTGGTGTGAGGTGCCTCCCATATGGTATCGCACAGTATTGACTCACTGGTGGCCCAATGAAGAGGAATGCCTGATAGCATATGCTTCTGGACTTTGGCTGATGCCAAGTATGCCCAGATAGAGAAGAAAGGTTTAGCAGTCATTTTTGGGGTGAGGAGGTTCCGGCAGTAACTTTACAGACAGGAATTTGTCATAGTAACAGATCACAAACCCCTGCAAAGGCTACTGAAGGAAGACAAGGTTATGCTTCGCATAGCTTCTGGGAGAATTCACCACTGGGCCCTTATTCTTAGCCTGTACAAGTTAGAACATCATCCAGGAAGCCAAGTGCCTAATACGGATGCATTGAGCTGCCTCCTTCTGGCAGATACTCCTTGGTAGTACCTCCTCTGGAAGAGTTCGTTAAACTTCCTGGACATCCTTCTAGTTGCTGCTGACAATATCTGACATAGACTTATAAAGATCCTGCCCTAGGAAAACTAAAACAGCTGGTGGTAATGGGAAACAGTAGGGCCATTGCAACCCGGATTGAAACCTTTCTAGACTTGGTGAGACCAGAGCACCATAGAAGACAGCATATTACTATGTAGAGCAAGGTTAATTGTCCTGAATAAAGGTTGCCGCCAAATACTGGCTGAACTCCACCAGAGTCATCCAAGAGTTTCCAAGATGAAGATGCAACCCTGATGGCTAGGGTTGGATGTCGACATAAGTGCATTGGTGGGACAGGGCCCAGAGTGCCAGCAAAGACAAAACTTGCTGCCAGCAGCTCCCCCCAAATTCCTGGGAATGGCTAGGTAAACCCTTGACTCGATTTTGTAGGTCCTTTCATGGGCTATATGTTCCTGGTCATTCAAAGTGATTGCATAAAGTTTGTTCAGCAAACTAGGGATGACAATTGAGAAGCTGCGAGCATTGTTCACGAAAAACGGTCTCCGTTTTTGGTCACAGACATTGGGAGATCATTTACCAAAGTCAAATGGCATTCAACACGTAAGGGCAAGACCATACCATCCATCATCCAATGGTCTAGTGGAAAGAGTTGTCCAAGTGTTGAAGGCAGGCCTAAAGAAGCAGCTTATATTGTCATTTGATACCAAATTGTCCCGACTCTAGTTTGATTATACCCCACATGCAACAACAGAGATAGCTCCAGCACAGTTACTGATAGGGAGACCATTCCTCACCAGATTAAATCCCATATTCCCAGACCTGGGGAGCGGTGGGTGAAATAGCAGCAGGATCACCAATGCTGGCCACATGCCTCCTCTAAATGAGAGAGACAGTTTAATTCAAGGGACAACGTTTGGTGCTGGAACTATGAAAATGGGTACGAGGCAGGGTGAATGCAAAGTCAGGTCCTGTGAATTACAAAGCTCGGGTGGGTATACGGTCCTAAACAAACACTTGGATCACCTGAAAGCTGTTACCTCTTAAACGGGGAAAGAGAAAAAAACAGACCTGGTCCTCAAAACTGCCAGAAGGCCTGTCAGAAACCACAGGTTCTTCCCCCTCCATCTATTTCTGGATGTAAGTTTGCTCGCTGAGCTGGAAGGTTTGTTTTCAGACGTTTCGTCACCATATTAGGTAACATCATCAGTGAGCCTCCGGTGAAGCACTGGTGGTATGGCCCACTTTTTATTTATGCGTTTAGGTTTCCTTGGGTTGGTGGTGTCATTTCCTGTTCTTTCTCTTAGGGGGTGGTAAATGGGATCCAAGTCAATGTGTTTGTTAATAGAGTTCCATGCCATGCTTCTAGGAATTCTCATGTGTGTCTCTGTTTAGTATCGAGGAATTCTCACATTCTGAGATGGATGCAGCCTTGATGCCGGAGGAAGAAGAGAAAACTCTCCCAAGACTCTCCAGATGCAAGGGACGGGACTACATGTCACCCATGTCAGAGTCTGAGTCAGAGGAACCAGACCTGGCACAAAAACATTGCAAGAAAAGCTACAAGAGGAAGACCAGGCCTACATCCCCAGATTTGGATGGGGAGGGATGTAGTGATTGGAACCAGCTGGTGCTGAAAATGTGTTGCTGGAAAAGCACACAGGTCAGACAGCATCCAAGGAGCAGGAGAATCGACGTTTCGGGCATGAGCCCTTCTTCAGGAATGGAACCAGCTGGATCTTGTTGACTACACAATCCTTGATTGGCCCAAATTAACAATCCCAATCAGAAAAGCCCCTACTGACCAATATAACCAGGAAATTTAGAACCTCCTCAGTTCAGGGATGGATTCTGAGCTGGAGAGTTAGCTAGCTACAGCCAACGTACTAAGCACAAGTAAATAAAGGGTGACTTGGTGATAGAATACTGGCATTTTTGCAGTTATTTCACCAATATTTCCGTTAATCACCTATAGCTTGCCCGTGCTGCCTTCAAGGATCTATACATGTGCATCAAGGTCCCACTGACATTCTGTACTTTTAAGGATCCTGCTGTTCAATGTACTGCCTAGATTTGTTAATCTTTGCAAAATGCATCACCTCACATGTTTCATGATTACATTCCATTTGCCACTGTTCAGCCCATATGATCAGCCCATCAGTATTGCACTGAAGTCTATGGATTTCCCTTCTCACTATTTACCAGACCACCATTTCTGTTTCATCCAAGAAATTACAAATCAACCTCTTACGTTCAAGTCTTAATTAGTAACGTACACAACAAACATCAAGGCACCCCACAGTGAACCTGTGGAACGCTGCTTTTCAAAGGCTTCCACTCTCATAAACAACTTTTGACCATCACTCTCTGCTTCCTGCCACTAAACCAATTTTGGCTACAATTTGCCAAATTGCCCTGGATCTCATGAGGTTTTAGCTTCTTAACCAGTGTGCCATGTAAGACCTTGTCAAAAATATTATTGAAATCCATGTCGACTGCATCTGTACACCTAGTGACTTCCTCAAGAAAGTCGTCACACTTGTTAAACATAACCTCCTCTTTACACAAAAATGCTGACTATTCTAGATTAATTCTTATGTCTTCAAGCTTTAATGAATTCTCTCTCATAGAAGGTTTTCCAATAATTTCCCTTCTCTCAATGTTAGTCTCACTGCCCTGTATTTTCCTGGCTTTTCTCTATCATCCCTCTTGAATAGTGGCACAACTTTAGCTGTCTTCTGCACTACTGGCACCCCTATCCTGGCTCCAGTTTCTTGAAATATGCTTCATCTGGGCCTGAGTATTTATCCATTTTCAAGTCTGCTATAACTGCTAATACCTTCTCTCTCATTCACTGTTAATTCATTCAAATATGTCACAATCTCCCTCATCGATTCCTATACCTGCAATGCCCTCCTCTACAATGAATACAGGTGTAAAATACTTATTAAAACCTCAATTATGTCTTCTGGTTCCACAGACAGATTGCTACCTTGGTCCTGAATGGAACAATGATATATTTCCAGTCAGGATGGTGAGTGCTTTGGAGGGCAACTTGCAGGAAATAGTGTTCCATACATCTATTGCTCTTTCCCTTCTAGATGGAGCGTGTTTTGTGTTTGGAAGATGCTCTCTAAGGAGGCTTGGTGAATTTCTGCAGTGCACGTTGCTGTTCCTGAGCATCAGTGATGGATGAAGTGTATGTTTTCCTGATGTAATGCCAGTCAAGCAAGCTATTTTGTTCAAATAATCAAACAGAGAAATGGTGGAATCTTGTCCTCAGTCCAGTTTAGGATTGAGTGGCTATGTGTAAGGGAGATCCTGGCACCATCAGTCACAGGCATAGTCTGAGGCTCGGTCACAATTATCCAACCACAGTCAGGAAGTAAGTCTGATTACAGTCTGACCTGAAGGACCACTACAAGCAGTTAGGGGAATAACATATTATCAGTCGGAGAGCTGTAGAGACAGTGGTCAGGAGTCTGGTCAGTCACAGTCAAGACAAGGGACTACTTGTTGAAGTCACTCACAAGTATGAGGAAAGTACAGTTCTGGAGGTCTATGCATTGATCATTGAGAAGGGTGGGTGCAAAGTGAGGGAGCTGTAAAGGCAATGGGAGACTCAGTGCCTTAAGGAGGTGGCACATCAAGGCTGTGGAAAAAGAAGAAGCATGTATCAAGGTGGAGCAAAGACAGTGATGGCGGGAATCTCAAGGTGTGATGACAGTATGTGTGACAACATCCAAGGACATGGTAGGCTATGGGGAAGGGAGGGGGTTTATTGGAACCACCAGCATAGCCTCCGTAGGCTTCAATAAGGAGTAACATTGGGGCTCAGAGGGAAGGGAGAACAATTGGAGGCAAAGTTCAATATGATGGATATCCACATGAGTAGGATGGATAGAAATGGGCTGTTGAGCAATGCAAAGTAAAATGTATCATGGGAGGTTTTGGGGGAGTATCTGGTGATTGTGCACTGCATGAGTTCCCATCATTTGCTATTCTATAAATGCTGACTTTAACTGGAAAATGGCTGGGTCAATGCTCAAGTTGGCAACGTAAATGACAGTTTGGTGGTTAAAAGTGCAGGATCCACTTCAACTTGATACTCACTCACTGATGTGGCAAATGTACGATGCGTGCATTTCCAAACTGCGGCAAGATTTAATTTGTAATAATTTCCATTTACAATACATATAGAATAAGCATGCTGGTCAATGTGATTGTTTTGTGCTGTTGGTGCTTGCAAATGCAAGGGGTGCTTCATTACTTGTCATGTCAGTTTATTTGCCAAGTTGGTGCCCCTTCACCAAGTTGGTGCACGTGCTGAGGCTGAAACTGAATTCACAATGGAGAAATGATCCTTGTTATTAGAGTCCAGCATGTTTCTCTTATTGTATGGAGGAGTTTGTGCAGCCCTCGCCTGCAGTGCATCCCATCACTGACTGTTGTCAGAGTTAAAAACATGTTTTGCTCAACGTTTTCCTGTTTTTTGTTTGCTGTTTCCAGTGACTTCCAAGGTCCATATGTGACACCAACTTCCAGAAGCTGAAGCCATTCATTGGCACACCAATCGATGTGTGCAGAGCTTCCCAGTGGCCACACAACTTAGAGGGGAAACTGATTGTGTTCCTTATGTTCCCAACTTAGGTAATTTCCATGGAACATCATATATGCAGACTTTGGTAAGATGTTGGTTACTGTGGCACCTTTTTAAGAAGATGAAGGCTGATTCATAAGGCCCCGTGGTAACAGCATCTGCGACAGACAAACCATTAGCTGAGGCAGGGCCCTTCAGGTCACATAGGATCTGCAGGAGGACCAGAGATTTTCACCTAGCTTCCATTCTCTGGGGATGAGTGAGGCACAGTGTCAACACAGGCTGCATATGTCCTGGGATAATGTGATGGACCTATGCTGGCTGCTCAAGCAAGACCTGGGGGCTGCAAGATGGGAAGCAATCCTGTGCATGTGGTTGTGAAGGAGACAGCCCCTTTGAACTTCAACTTCTATGTTACTGGCTTCTTCCAGGGAGTACCTGGTAACCTGTGTTGGATCTCTCAGTCGTCTGCCCACAAATGCATGAGGACACTGATCAATGCCATCTCCTCAAGATCACACTGGTTCATTTGATTGCCTGTTGACAAGGTCAGTGCTGCAGATTGGATAGTAGTATTCAGAAACACAGCTTTCTTCTCCCAGATCCAGCCTTTACTGTTCATGTGGTACTGTGAGGACCATATCACAACACTCTGCAAGTGGGAATGTTACCACTTTTTATTGATACATGCCCACGACCCTGTAGATGACATTATCCTACGTCCTGGAGCTCTCCCACATACCTGGTATTTTTGTGAAACTAGGACAATGAGGACATTGGGGAATAGGAAGCTCTTCTTGATTCTGTCAGAGTTCAGCTGCATTGGGTACAATGAACTAGACAGGATCTGGTTGACACCAGGTTACAGCTGGGTGCCAGAGATCATCATGAAATGTAAAATAGTTGTTGGTCATCATGCCAGCATTTGGTTTGCATTGTAGGATTGAACTGCAGCCTCTATTGTTTTGTTTTTGTTCACTGTTGCTGACTGTAAATAGAAGCTCATATAAGACCATAAGACATAGGAGTGGAAGTGAGGCCATTCGGCCCATCGAGTCCACTCCGCCATTCAATCATGGCTGATGCGCATTTCAGCTCCACTTACCAGCGTTCTCCCCGTAGCCCTTAATTCCTCTAGACAACAAGAATCTATCAATCTCGGCCTTGAAGACATTTAGTGTCCCGGCTTCCACTGCACTCCGTGGCAATGAATTCCACAGGCCCACCACTCTCTGGCTGAAGAAATGTCTCCGCATTTCTGTTCTGAAATGACCCCCTCTAATTCTAAGGCTGTGTCCACGGGTCCTAGTCTCCTCGTTTAACTGAAACAATTTCCTAGCATCCACCTTTTCCAAGCCATGTATTATTTTGTACGTCTCTATTAAGTCTCCTCTTAATCTTCTAAACTCCAACGAATACAATCCCAGTATCCTCAGACCTTCCTCATATGTTAGACCTGTCATTCCAGGGATCATCCGTGTGAATCTCCGCTGGACACGTTCCAGTGCCAGTATGTCCTTCCTGAGGTGTGGGGACCAAAACTGGACACAGTACTCCAAATGGGGCCTAACCAGAGCTTTATAAAGTCTTAGTAGTACATCTCTGCTTTTATATTCCAACCCTTTTAAAGATGATGCAGGCACCAGAGATTCCAGCCTCACCACAGATATTTAGAATTGTCCAATTGGTTTCCTGTATGTGATATTCCCTACTGGATAATGACCAGATGTAGACCTACATTGGGCATTGAGGACAGAGGAGCAGTGACATAGAAAGGGTGGTTAGACAGTTTACCTTGCTTAGCTACATTCTATGTGGCCTGGTAAGTAAACAGCTACAAAGGTGAGAGAATAGGGTTGTATGTGGACGCGAATGTCAGCCACATTGGATTTGTGCCCGTAAGAAATGTGACTGCTGTGCCTTGACATTGTTGCTGTTTGCAAAAGGGCAATGCCAGTTCTCAACCCGATTCTCTTGCCTGGGTGTGTACAGTGTCCTTTTAAAGATGATGCAGGCACCAGAGATTCCAGCCTCACCACAGATATCTAGTGACTGGGAAGTTTTTTTGGCAATGGCAAATGCTGTGTTGAGGCTAGAACTAGGCAAATGGGTGCCATTGTTAGGTAATTAATGAGGTGAGTTTGTTAAGATAACAGTAATCAATCTGTCTAGACATTAGAGTAAATAGTCCTCCAAAGATCTTGACAAAACTGCCATTTATCCAAAGAAAAGCAACATCAGTCTATGCGTTTAAAAGGTCAGTGGCAACATGATTTTGAAACTGTTTAAGAGACAAGCATTGGAGGGTAGAAGTCCCTCCTGCAACATTGGTTTTCTTGAGACATTGAACTCTGATTGTGAAATTGAGAACATATTTAATTGTGTAGTAAAATCATGTTTCCTCCATCTTTTCTATGTTGACCATTACTACTTCTCCAGCCTCATTTTCCAATGGTTCAATATCCACTCTTGCCTCTCTCTTACCTTTTATATATAAAAAAGCCTTTGCGCTCTTCTTTTATATTACTAGCTAGCTTATTCTCAAATGTTACCTGCTCCCCAATTTATTGCTTTTTCAGTTATCTGTTGGTCTTTAAAGACTTCCTAATCTTCTGACTTCCCAGTGATCTTCACCACATTGTATGCTGTCCCTGACTTCCCTTATCAGTCCTGGTTGCCTCATCCTCTTAGTATGTTTCTTCTGCCTTGAGATGAATTTGTGCTGTGCCATCTGAATTACTTCCAGAAACTCCTACCATTGCTGCTCAACTGTCTTCCCTTTCAATCGACTCTGGCCAGCACCTCCCCCATATCTTTGTAGTTACTTTTACGCTATTGTTAATACTGTTATATCTGCTTCCAACTTGTCCCTCTCATATGGCAGGGTGAATTCTATCATATTATCATCACTACCCCTAAGGGTTCCTTCACCTTAAGCTCTTTAATCAAGTCTTCCCATGACACATCACCGAGTCCAGAACTGCCTGTTTCCTCGTAGGATCAATAATCATCAAGTTGCTCCAAAGAAAATCTCATAGACTTTCCATGAATTCCTTTTCTTGAGATCTGCTACTACCTGATTTTCGCAGTCCAGCTGCATATTGAAGTTTCCCATGATTTTTGTAATATTGCCTTTCTTATTTGCCTTTTCTATCTTCTGATTTAATTTCTTCTCCCTATCCTGACTACTGTTAGGAGGCTTAATACAACTCCCATCATTTTTTTCTTTGTGGTTCCCCAACTTTACCATACAGATTTTACACCCTCTAACTCTTGAAATTGAAACTCTTGCTTTCAATTTAATTTCATTTCTTACTAGTAATGCATTCTTCATCTCTCTGCCCATTTCCCTGTTTTTTTGATAGGATGTGAATCCTTGGATATTTAGTTCCCAACCTGATCCCCTTGGAGCCATATCTCTTTAATGCCAACAACGTTGTACCTGCCAATTTAAATCTGCATGACAAGTTCATTTACCTTGTTTCGCATGCTACATGCATGTAGGTACAATACCTTCAGCCCTGCATTGACCATCACTGTTCTCATAGATATCCCTTTATCTGCTGTACCTGAAGTTAGATTCCTGACCTTTTCCAAACTCTTTGTCCTAATACTGTCCTGTGCTGAGTTACCCCTCCCATAACTGTTTCCATAATTTTCCATGCAGCTGAACCCACCCGCCCACCCCTGTTGAGTTTATACCTCTAACCAAGTGCCTAGTTATGTGATTTGTCAGGACTCTGGTCCCACCATTGTTAGGTGGAGCGATTCCACTGGAACAGCTCCCTCTTTTCCAAGCACTGATGCCATTGACCCATGGATTTGAACCCATTTCTACCACAACAGTCTTTGAGCCACACATTTACCTCTTTATCCTTGTTGCCCATGTTGCTTGTGGCTTAGTTTATAAGTTCTGGTTTTTAACTTAACCCTAGTTGCTCATATTCCCTCCGCAGAATGTTTATCCTCTTTCTACCTACATTGGTATCTACATGAACCATGACAACTGGATCTTTCTCCTTCCAGTCCACATTCCTCTGCATTCCAGATGAGATATCCTGAACCTGGACACCAGGAAGGCACCACAGTTTTGGGACTTCCAATCCTAGTCAAAGAAAACAA
>NC_057725.1:65060734-65062982 GCF_004010195.1 Chiloscyllium plagiosum
AATTACACTTTACCTGTGACGTCATTCTTTTGTGCTGAGCCCTGATCCTGGCCTTCAATTTATCTTGTTTAAAAAAAACTTCACGAACTATGAGCCAAAAGAAGGGAAGCAAAAAGCACCTCTTACCTTCTGCATGGATTTCCCACAATGTCTCAAATTCCCCAAACTACATACTCACTTGGGCTATGTCTCAATCTGGATGTGATATCTCCTTTCTGACCTTACAAAGCTTACTGATCCAAATTCTCTGAATCCGACAAGTTACTATAAAGTCCTTGATTTCAGATTACTTCAATGACTTTTAAGGTAACAAAGTGGAAGATTCAAAAAGAGTGGAATCAAGGTTACAGAAATGGTAATGCAAGTAATGCTGCAATCATATGTAAACAAAAGAATGGAGGAGAAAGATGTCTGAATATTATGATAAAAATCGCACAGCACCAGATTATAGTCTAACACGTTTGATTGGAAGCACTGAATATGATGTTTGTGCTTTGCGAACTTTTTTTGTATCCTGTGACCACAAAATGTACATGATGACTTCCAGCATTGTCCTCGTTATGAAGCATGTTAAAATCATGATTATTATGATGACTCTGGCTGTTCAATATTGCAGGAGTCCCCAGATTTATAAAGACGTACAAATCTCAACTTCCTTACGTAAATTGCCTGCATTATGGCATTACTTGTGTTAAAGTCGCTGCTATGGTATCTGTTCATTCATAGTAGTGTTGGAGTTTCAAAGAAATATAAACAGCTTTAGTAAAATTGGTATCACACAGCCAGCTAGGGCAGACAATCCTGATCCACACACGGTGCAGTTGTCTGGAAGCAGGACATAAAGAGCAGTTCACTCAATCTATGCCCTTCATGATTTTACAAACCTCTATGAGGTCACCCCTCAGTTTTCAACCCTCCAAAGAAAATAGCCCCAGCCTATTCAGCGACTCTCTGTAGATCAAACCCTCTAATCCTGGCAACATCCTTGTAAATCTTCTCTGCACCCTTTCAAGTTTAATGATATCTTTCATGTAGTAGGGAGACCAGAATTGAACACAGTATTCCAAAAGTGGTCTAACCAATGTCTGTACAGCCATGACATGATGTCCTATCTCCTATACTCAATGCACTGATCAATAATGATAAGTGTACTAAATGCCTTCTTCAATACCTTGTCTACCTGTGATCCATTTTCAAGAAACTATGAACCTGCACCCCAAGGAGTAATTGTTCAGCAACATTCAGTATATAAGTCCTGCTCTGATTTGCCTTGCAAAAATCCAACACCTCACATTATCTCGATTAAACTCTATCAGCCATTCTTTGGCCCATCTGATCAAAATTCCATTATTCTGAGAGATAACGTTCTTCACTATTCACTATACCACCAATTTTGGTGTCATCTGCAAACTTACTAATCATTCCTCCTATGTACTCTTCCAAATCAGTTAAATAAATTACGAAAAGCAGTGGACCCAGCACTGATCTTTGTAGCATGCTACTGGTTACAGGTCTCCAGTCTGAAAAACAACTCTCCACCACCACCCTCTGTCTCCTACTTTGGAGCCAATTTTGTATCTGAATGGCTAGCTCTTCCTGGATTCTATATGATATAGCCTTGCTAACCAGTCTATCATGCAGAACTTTGTTGAACGCCTTGCTGAAGTCCATATAGATAAGTATACCACTCTGCCTTCATCAATCTTCTTTGTCACCTCTTAGAACATAGAACAGCATAACACAGAACAGGTCCTTCGGCCCTCAATGTTGCGCCAACCTGTGAACTATTCTCAGTTTATCCCCCTACACTATCCAATCATCATCCATGTGCTTATCCAAGGATTGTTTAAATCTCCCTAATGTGGCTGAGTTAACTATATTGGCAGATAGAGCATTCCATGCCCTTACCACTCTCTGAGTAAAGAACCTACCTCTGACATTTGCCTTAAATCTATCACCCCTCAATTTGTAGTTGTGCCCCCTCGTACAAGCTGACGTCATCATCCTAGGAAAAAGACTTTGTCTACCCTATCTAACCCTCTGATCACTTGTATGTCTCTATCAAATCCCCTCTTAGCCTTCTTTTTTTCCAATGAGAACAGACCCAAGTCTCTCAACCTTTCCTCATAAGACCTTCCCTCCAGACCAGGCAACATCCTGGTAAATCTCCTCTGCACCTTTTCCAATGTTTCCACATCCTTCCCGAAATATGGTGACCAGAACTGTACACAATATTCCAAGTGTGGCC
>NC_057725.1:65063606-65071733 GCF_004010195.1 Chiloscyllium plagiosum
CAAGATCCCTCTGCACATCCACACTACCAAGACGCAGTATTCTGCCTTCCTGTTATTCTTCCCAAAGTAAATCACATTTGGCTGCATTGAACTCCATTTACCACCTCTCAGCCCAATTCTGCAGTTTTATCCAAGTCCCCCTGCAACCTGTAACATTCTTCCAAACTGTCCACTACTCCACCGACTTTAGTGTCATCTACAAATTTACTATGCCTGCGTCTAAGTCATTTATAAAAATGGCAAACAGCAGTGGTCCCAAAACAGATCCTTGTGGCACACCACTAGTAACCGGACTTCAGGCTGAATATTTTCCATCAACCACCACTTGTTGCCTTCTTTCAGAAAGCCAGTTTCTAATCCAAACTGCTAAATCACCCTCAATCCCATGTCTCTGCATTTTCTCCAGCAGCCTACCATGTGGAACCTTATCAAAGGCTTTACTAAAGTCCATGTATACCACTTCATACAGCCTTACCCTCATCTATATGCTTGGTCACCTTCTCAAAAAACTCGGTGAGATTTGTATGACACAACCCACCCTTGATGAAACCTTTTTTTTCTCTACCTGCCTGCCTGCATCTGTTTCTCTCTACATACCTGCATCCTCTCTCTCACTACCTGCCTGCCTGTCTCTTTATCTCTCTCTCTCTCTACCTGCCTTTCTCTCTCTCAAAAAACTTAGTGAATCTAGTGAGATACGATTTCCCACAGACAAAGCCATGTTGACTATCTCTAATCACCTGAAGAAGGGCTTATGCCCGAAACGTCGATTCTCCTTCTCCTTTGATGCTGCTTGACCTGCTGTGCTTTTCCAGCAACACATTTTTAAACTCTGATCCCCAGCATCTGCAGTCCTCAGTTTCTCCTATCTCTAATCAGGCCTTGCCTTTCCAAATATATGTTGGTCATTTCCCTCAGATTCCACTCTTAACAACTAACCCATTGACATCAAGCTCACCAACTTATAATTCCCTGGCTCTTCTTTACCACATTTCTTAAATAATCGCACCACATTAGCCACCCTCCAGTCTTCCAGCACCTCATTCATGGCTATTAATGATACTAATATCTCAGCAAGGGGCCCAGGAATTATTTGCCTCCTGAATTACCTCCCTAATGGTATTGTGGGTCTAACTACAACAGGTGGACTGCAGCAGTTCAAGAAGGCATCTCACCACCACTTTCTCAAGGGCAACTAGAGATGTGCAATACATGATGGTCAGCTAGCAATGGCCAAATGAGGTTTGAACAAAACTTCTTCTCTATGCAGGACCTCCAATCAACACTATATACCAGGTACATTGATGATATTTTCTTCCTATGGACCCATGGCAAGGAGTCACTGAAACAACTACACAGTGATATCAATGAGTTTCATCCCACCATCAAGCTCACCATGGATTATTGTCTACTATCTGTCTCATTCTTGGACACTTGCATCTCCATCAAGGATGGGCACCTCAATATCTCACTCTACTGCAAACCCACGGATAACCTCATGATGCTACACTTTTCCAATTTCCACCTGAAATATATTAAAACAGTCATCCCCTATGGACAAGCATACACAGGATCTGTTCAGATGAGGAGGAAGTGATGGGCACCTGGAAGTACTCAAGGATGCCTTCATAAGAACGGGGTACGTTGCTCAACTCATCGACCGCCAGTTCCGACGTGCCACAATGAGAAACTGTAATGACCTCTTCAGGAGACAGACACGAGCTGCAACTGACAAGGTGCCCTTCTTTGTCCAGTACTTCCCAGGAGCCAAAAAACTATGCCATGTTCTTCGCAGCCTGCAACACATTACCAAAAACGATGAGCACCTCACTAAGATCTTCCCCACACCTCCACTTCTCACCTTTAAACAACCACCAAACCTCAAACAGATCATTGTTTGTAGCAAAATGCCCAGCTTTCAGGACAACACCATATGACCTTGTCACGGTAGATGCTGCAAGACATGTCAGAATGTCGATACAGATATCACCATTACACGTGGGGACACCTCCCACCGTGTACGTGGCAGATACTTATGTGACTCAGCCAACGTTGTCTATCTCATACGCTTCAGGCAAGGATGCCCTGAGGCATGGTACATTGGCGAGACCAAGCAGAGGCTACAGCAACAGATGAATGGACACCGCACAACCAACAGACAGGAGTTGGAGAATACTTCAGTGGTCCAGCACATTCGACCTTGGAACTTCGGCTGACCGGGACAGGCAACAATGAAAAGTGGCCGAGCAAAGACTGATAGCCAATTCAGTACCCATGGGGATGGCCTCAACCGGGTCATCCCGTTGCACTATACACACACACACACACACACAGAGACAGACACACTCCTAAAGACACACACACTCTCCTACAGACCCATACACTCACGCAGACCCTCTCTCATAAGTTCACACATGCACTCCCACACTCACACACACACCCTCTCACAGACTTATACCCTTTACACTCACACGCAAATGCACACTGTTTCACAGACACTCATAACACCCCCCCCCCCCCCCCCAACACACACACAGGTTTGTGGGGTGAATTTGTACTTGCAGAATTACATTTTACTTTGTTCAAAAAACTGCATGAATCCATGTAAGATTCTGTAAATCCGTTTTTTTAGATTAGTATCAGTCTGACCATTGTGGCACAGCCTGTCTCACACCTTAAACGCATTATCTGGGCCGACATAACACCAATTGGTAAAGGTCACTTGAGAATATATTTTAGATTAGTATCAGTCTGACCATTGTTTCACAGCCTGTCTCACACCTTAAACGCATTATCTGGGCCGACATAACACCAATTGGTAAAGGTCACTTGAGAATATAACTTTTTGAAAAAGTTTTGTAATTTACATATGAAAGAACTGAAACCAAATGGTAATTCTAAAAGATGAAAGACTTAACAAACAATCCAGGTATTTTTCAATATATAATTTCAGTTACATCACACTGTAAACCTTTGCTATAAATTCTGTGTCTTACGATCTTATACCTGTGGTTCCACACAGAGACAGCCTTGTTGATCTTTACAGGGCCTTATTCTCTCCCTTTAATTTATTCGTAGAACTGCTTTGGATTCTCCTTAATCCTACTTGCCAAAACTATTTCATGTCTTTTATTCATGCTCTTGATTTCCATCTTGAATACCCTCCTTCCTATATTCTTTCTGAGTGATGCGCAAAAATTAGTGTTATTACAGATATGAACTTCAGAACTATCAGGTTGGAAAAAACTAAAACATATTCTCCATTTCCTTAAGATAAATACCAACATTTCTTAAGTCTTTCTAATTATTTTTGTCCCTGTCTGTTGTCTTTGAATGGTTCATGTATTTCGTTCCAAAATTTGTTTACTCCATTACAGTCCCTGGTTTCTTACGATTTAGAAATACTCTGATTTATCTTTCTTGAGGACAAAATGAATGACATCACATTCCCATATTAAAAAAAAACTCTACTTGCAATTGTTTTGGCCACAAGGTCACTAACAATTTAAAATTCATCAATTGAAGATCAAAATAATGACATAAATGATGCTATATAAATACCTTCATTATTCTTTATTCCAGAACTGTTTTTTCCAGAAATGGGCTTCCTACTATCCTACCAATACCTGATCCCAATGTTGAGATTGGTCAAATTCGAGGGCTTTCCACCAAAGATGTTGCCAAGATTAACAAACTATATAATTGTGGTATGTAGAAAATTTACAGTACATTCTTTTGAGTAGATTATCTCTGGTATCTGAGAAACTAGTACAGGAACTGTAATACTCCTCAAAATCATCCAGTTTTGACCTTATGCTACTCTACAATGTCGATTTGTTGACAAAGTTTCCTGCAAAGATCTAACTTTATACAGGGAACTCAACTTAAAAGGGAAGGGAATCTTGAAAGAGTCTGTAGCTGACAGTTAACAGAATGCATTTAAATAAATGGGCATATGTTTATTTGCCCATAAACATATGCTTTTTATGATAGCAGTGTATGAATAATGCTAACGGCCTTTGCAAAGGCTGTGTAGGAACAGGTGAGGTGAACAATTTCACAGAGTGAAATAGAAACTGTACTGCCAAGCTGCATTGACATTGTCAGATTAGTATTATAAATTAAGTAGAATGATAACTTACACTTAATGTGAGCTCAACTGGCATTACAAATTAAGACTCTATCTTGACCAGCTGTCTATTTCTTTAGAGCTTAAAGTATTCTGCAAAATCATCAATAGAGGAAAGGACTACAAATGAGTCAGGAAAGAAACAGAAAATGTGTACTTGCCACCATCACTTGATTAAAATAGAATAATTTGACTTCAAAGGTTAAACCCTTTGCAGGCATACACCTAGATCAAATTTCCCTGACCACAATATGTCATGAACCCTCACTGCTTCAGCCACCTTTACAAAAAAAGTATATGTTTTGATATTAGCTGTGGATAAGTGGTAATAATCTCTCAAAATCTATGCTCAAAGTCTAGTGTAGCATTGAGGAAGTGGTACCTTGTTTAGATGAGGTGTTAAATGGTCTGATCTTTCAATGGATATGACTTCATCATAATGTTATTTGAAAAGAAATTAATGGAGTTCCCTTTGATATTCTTCCTTATCTTGAACGTTCTTCAAGCTGGATTTTTGCTGTCAAGATGGATAGCTCAGGTGGGAAATTTCCCAATGCAACAAACCTTTATCAGTAGAAAGATAGCAAATGATTTAATATCACTTGTTCCAAATGGCCTGGTTCTGTGCTATAAATACATTTCGAGTCATAGAGATGTACGGCATGGAAACAGACTCTTCGGTCCAACCCAGATATCCCCAACCCAATCTAGTCCCACCTGCCAGTACCCAGTCCATATCGCTCCAAACCCTTCCTATTCGTATACCCATCCAAATGTCTTTTAAATGTTGCAATTGTACCAGCCTCCACCACTTCCTCTGGCAGCTCATTCCATATACGTACCACCCTCTGCATGAAAAAGTTGCCCCTTAGGTCTCTTTTATATCTTTCCCCTCTCACCCTAAACCTATGCCCTCTAGTCCTGACCCCAGGGAAAAGACTTCACCTATTTCATAATTTTGTAAACCTCTATAAGGTCACCCCTCAGCCTCCGACGCTCCAGGGAAAACAACCCCTGCCTGTTCAGCCTCTCCCTATGGCTCAAATCCTCCAACCCTGGCAACATCCTTGTAAATCTTTTCTGAATCCTTTCAAGTTTCACAACATCTTTCCAATAGGAAGGAGACCAGAATTGCACACTTTATTCACAGTTCCTGCTTTGTAAAGGTATGTACTGTTTTGATTTTAATACCTGCAGTGCCCTGCATGAGTTGTAGTGTAAATATAGGGATACATCATAACTTTGCTGGTGACCTAAAGAACTATTCATTAGACAAGTGCAGGTACCTGTATGAACAAATTCATATGTATTAAACTGAAGAAAATCTCTTGGTGTCTTTGTTTTTGCCTGTTTTGAATTTGAGAAACACATGGAGAGTTGTACAAAAGCCTAAAATCTAGCTAGATAAATGTTAGAAATCCATGCAGATCAGCATGCGGAATCAACTGACTAGCATTTGGTGGTAGCGTTTATTAAATAGTCTTTCAGTAGTATAGCAGTAAGATTAGAATCTGGTATATTTTTGAATACCATAAACTGTGGTAACTAATCTTAATATTTAATTGACAGTTTTAGATAAAAGCCTAATCCTCAAAACGTCCTTGACCTTGCCTTTTCCTCAACTACTCTGTCATGAACCTAAATTCATGGATGTGTACTTAAACCCATACAACAAAAGATGTTAGTAATGACAGGTTCCACAGCCAAGAAAATCATAACAGCAGTAAAGATTCTTCTGTACTATATGGGAATTAGTAAGTGTATAAGGATGAGTGATGGTTTTGCGGATGTTGAGCAGAGTGAGAGGTGGTCTGTGGTAAGCAGAGCCTCTATTAACAAATGCATTCACTAAGCTTCACCAATATTTAGGGTTATTCAACTTTTTCCATCATTGAAGCTGAGATCAACAGCTTTGTGTTCAGCTTCCACGTTCCCTTACCAGCCCGCTGCTCGTCCTGTAGGTGACAGTTGGCCAGCAGGAGGCAGTGGTCAGAGAAGAACACCGGCTTGACGTCGGTGGATCTGACCAAGAGCGTTCGGGACACAAACAGGTAATCTATCCTTGAACGGATAGACCCGTCTGCTCGTGACCAGATGTATCTACGCTGCGCTCTATATGCAGGGGTGCTGAAGACGTCATGCAGCTTGGCATCTTTTACCGTGTCCATCAGGGCTCTGGACGTGGCATCCAGTTTACTGTCCCCCCCGAAGTTGCCTCCTCGCAACATGATACCCAGGCCGGAGGCACGGCTATCATTGCCCCCCGACCAAACTGACGGCGCATGGGCCCACAAGCTCGACCATCTCCTGTAGCTGCTGAGGTGCAGTATCCCACACTCCTGCAGAAACAGGACGTCGGCTTTAACGTTGGCCAGGAAGGACATCATAGAAACACATCGCGTAGCCGATTTGATGCTACGCACATTGATGCTGGCAATTTTTAACCCCATTTTAACAGTTTACGAGGTTAACAGTGTCCATTTGCTGCTGGTCTTGCCCCTCTGGGGTAACTGTGTGCATCCCCGTGGTGACAGCAAACTGCTGGACCCTCCCAGGGCTGAGGTAGCTATCCGGCTCCATGCTGGAGCCATTTCCCCGCTCTGGTGTCTTCGGGTCGGGCCCAGGATCCGCACTGTCCAGTTCTCCATCTGACAGCGGGGCAGTCACAGGACCGCTGCTCCCGGTTACCTCGAGCTGTGGGCCAGTGGGTACCTCTTGGTTCTCACCGGGTGGGGGGAGGCCTTTACCCATCCCCTCAGAGGGATCGTCTTTTCCTGCTTGGGCGGTACTGCCCTCCTTTTCCCCACGGCGCTCTGTCTCTTCCTCTGGTGACGACCCTCCTTGCGTCCGTCCTCACCGTCGGAAGAGCTGCCTGTATCCTCATCGTATAGGTGTCGCTTCCCCCTTCGCTGGGTGGCTTTGGGAGGTTTCCTCTTTCTGCTTTTGACAGTAATCCAATCCTCTGCCTCCTTTGATCCCTCCTCTTCCATTTCCTCCGTCTGTTTTGAAGGAGCTTAGATCGGCTGCTGCATCTCCCCGCTGTCTGCTGTCTGCTCCGCTACAGCCTGCCCTTCCTTCTGGGTGCCTTCAGACACCGTTCCCGTGCTGTTTTGTGGTACCTTGCTGGTCTTAGGTAGTCCACGGCTCGTGTTGCCACCTCCGGCCATCTGTGCGTAGGTGGCGGCCCCTCATCTTGGACCGGCCTTGTACATGTGGCCCGCCTCTCCGCACAGATTACAGTTCTTGGCCTCCTTACATTCCTTGTTTGGGTGGCCTTCCTGCTTGCAGTTTCGACAGACGGTCACCTTACAACACGCCGCCATGTGGCCTGACCTCCTGCAGGTTCGGCATACTTTCGGCTGCCCTGCTTATGTCAGGTAACCTCTGCTTCCTCCGATGACAAAGCTGGAGTGTGGGTGGAGGATGTTCCCACTGGCATCGACCCGCAGGGTTACCCGGACCTGTCTTTTGCTGGTCCAGATCCCGAAAGGATCGACCACATCGGTACTCTCTCCCTCGACCTGGATGTATCTTCTCAAGAAGGTCAGGACATCTGCTGCTGGGACGTGAGGGTTGTACATCTGGATTGTTACAACCTGACTCCTTTGCGCAGGAAGCACACACAATGGGACTGCCGACAAGATGGAGAACAGAGGTTCCCCTTCCTTCTCCTTGAAGACCTTCAGGAGCTGCTCGCAATTCTTCACGCTCCTGAAAGTCACGTTGAAATAGCCTGCCGCAGGGAAATCCTGCAGGCAGTACACGTCCGCTTTTTTTTTAATTTCAAAAATATACTTTATTCATAAAATACTTTAATGGTCTGTACAATTGGACATGCCATACATATGTAAACATTCCATTTGTTTGCATACCGAAAACAGAGTAATCATTCCTATTTAAAGGTCGATACGATTACATTTTTAGCTGAGGCGTCAGCAGAGCCCAAATGACTGCATGGGCCCCCTGTTCTTCGTTAGGCAGGCAGACTTTACACAGTG
>NC_057725.1:65076375-65089628 GCF_004010195.1 Chiloscyllium plagiosum
CGAGACGAACATCAACTGTGCCTGGAGGATCATCAACTCGGTGAAGGACGCTCTCTGGGCGGTCCGAAACCTGTTGATCTTCCAGCTGAAGGAGTTGACCCCGACTGAGTGTTGCAGACTGGCACATTCCAAGGTCCAGGACTACGTTTTGAGGGACGCGCTGAAGCTTGGGGCAGCTGCCGCCAAGGCGCGGTGGGGAAAGACCACTGTGTAACATCTGCCTGCCTAAAGAAGAACAGGGGGCCCGCGCAGTCATTTGGGCTAAAAATGTAATTGTACAGACCTGTAAATAGGAATGATTACTCTGTTTTCGGTATGCAAACAAATGGAATGTTTACATATGTATGGCATGTCCAACTGTACAGACCATAAAAGTATTTTATGAATAAAGTATATTTTTGAAATAAAAAAAATCATTGAAGCTTAGATACTCAAGGGCAAACTTTGGGATTTGGATCTCCTGGTTGAAATAAGTCCACAGAGGTCACTATCCCATCACCAAATGACCCTTTGTTTATGCCAAGAACGTCTTTGTTACTGATCCAACTTTCTCGGAGCAGAACCTTGGACACTCATGTTTATATCAGTTAGCAAGGGTTCCCTGACTGGATCAGACTAACAGCACCAGTCAGGAAACGCATATTCTATGCGGTCCATCCGACTGATCTCATTACAAACACTATATCCCTCACCCTCTGAGTCTGAGGTCATAGGCCAGTTCTTTTCTCTATAGATCTTCCTGTGTCATTTTAGAACTGGGTCAGATTTCTCCAGTTCTGCCTTTGATATGTGTGGTGTGTAACGCACAGTAGCTTGCCTCTTGCACCCAGAACATCTCAGAAGAAATTCATCCTCCTCTTCAGGCGGCAAAGGCATCGAGGCGACAACATCTACCTTGTCCATCTCAGATTCCGAGATATCTTTAAAACTTGACAGAGAGGGAGAACCTATCAGTTGCAGAACAGTCAGAAAGGCAGTCGAGAAGCTGAGCACATTTTGCTCCCTTACATTTGTGAGTTTACAGCTTTCATATGGTTCACATGCTTGTTCAGGACCATCACACCCACCTGAACTTTGTACATCATGGTAGTTGGCTTTGTGTTGATCATGCCTCTTATCCGTGCAGGGTCATTCCCATGGTTTCTGCACCAAACTGTCACGCTTAACCTGGTACAGAGTCTTCACCCCATTAGCAACTCTGCTGGTGCTATCTGGTAGTTGCATGAGGGGTGGTCCAATAATCAAGTAGGAACTAGGACACTTTGGTATCTAGTGAAACTGTAGGCTGATTCTTTAAGCCTGCCTTCAAAGTTTGGCCTACTGTTTCTGTCAGACCATTGGATAGGATGGAGCTGGTCTTGTTTGATGAATATCATTCCACTTTAGAAAATATTCAAATTCTTTGCAGGTAAACGATGCCCGTTATCTGTGACGATAACTTCCGGGAGTCCATGTATTGCAAAAGATGCATGCTAATTCTCTATCGTTGTCCATGTGTTTGACAAATGAACTCTATGCATATCAAAGCCACTTTGATTAGGTATTGTTATAAAGCGGAGCTTGAGCCCTTCTGAGAACTAAGACCAAAACCCAAAGAGGAGCGCCTCACTCTATATTCTGTAAAAGGAGTGTAAAAAGTGGTGTAACCTGCTTTTCAGCAACTCCTAGTGGTTAAATAAAATAAATCCCTGACACTCACTTTAAAATCAACAAGTAACAATGTATTTTTGTAACTCAAACAGTGAATAAATTAACTAAACTATTAACAAACCAAATAAATCCTTTCTAACTCCTAACTATTCCTGAATAAAGCAAGATTTCAATGTATACTGTTCCAATAAATATAAGTCCCACTCATAGAAAAAGAAATAGAATTTAGTCTCTCAAAATTACGGCAGGGTTACATGTCTTCCGAATGTTCTGTGCCTTCTCTGTTGATTCTTTAGTCAGGAATATTAACCAGTTGTGCTGTTGATATTGTTGTTATTTAAATGGGGCTTTCTCTAAGACATAGAGGAGGTGATGGGAGCCAGTGATTATCTCTTGAGAGTTGAGGGCCATTAGCTCTGGAGGATAGCAGCTAGTTCATTTGGCAGATGGCAGTTAGCTCTGGGACCTTTGTTCAAATACCCCCTTCTTTTTGTACCTGGAATGACATATTGATATTTCTTGCAGTAGGATTGGTCCTATGTTGTCAAAACAATCAGATTTAAATTTAATAGCTATCTAACTACCTGGTTCAAGTTGATTGGCTATATTCAAAACCCTGTTGTCTTGGTTAAAAACTGTTGCTCAGCCTGTCTTTCGATATAAATGTTTCAATTCAAATGTGCTCTGTGTATTTGTAAACTTTCAAGCTGCTGCTCATAGACATCCATTTTAAATCTCTAAGCATGGAAAAATCTTTTAAAGGGACCACACAATGCTTTCCAAATTTTACAAATACCAAATTCTAACACTGCCTCCCAATCTACAATTACTCTACCCAACTTCACAACAGTGTCCACAGTGACTAAGAACATTGAGCCCAAGAACAGACTTGTATAGTCGACGTGTAACCAAGTCCAGGTTTACCTGGCCATTCCCCAAAACATGGGATGCTGCTGGTGGTGCTTTTTGTCTTTGTTAGCACTCTGGGCACTGCCCACCAACACAGTTATGTCTGCATCCAATCCTAGCCACCAGACATAACTTCTCATTAATATGTTCATTTTAGAAAACCCCCAGATGATCCTGGTTGAGTTCAGCCAATGTCTGGCAGTGAGCTATGCTCAGGACAATCACTCTTGCTCCCCATAATAATATGCTATCCTCTACTGTGGACTCCAGGTCCAAAAATGTTTCTGTTCAGGTTGTGATATCCCTTTGGTTTGTACAATCACTACCAACTGTTTCAATTAGAGTCATAGAGATGTACAGCACAGAAACAGACCCTTCAGTTCAACTTATCCATGATGAACAGATGTCCCAAATTAATCTCATCCTTCTTGCCAGAACTTGGCCTATATTTCTTCTAAACCCTTCCTGTTCATATACCCATTCAAATGTTTCTTAAATGTTGTAATTGTACCAGCCTCCACCACTGGCAACTCATTCCATACACGTACCACCCTCTGCGTGAAAAATTTGCCCCTTGGGTCCCATATAATTCTTTTCCCTCTCACCCTAAACATATGCCCTCTAGTTCTGGAGTCCCCCAATCCAGGGAAGAGACCTTGTCTATTCATCCTATCCATGCCCCTCATGATTTTATAAACCCCTGTAAGATCACCCCAGCCTCTGACATTCCAGGGAAAGCAACCCCAGCCTATTCAGCCTCTTACTATAGTTCAAACCCTCCAATTCTGGCAACATCTTTGTAAATCTTTTCTGAACCCTTTCAAGTTTTATAATATCCTTCTGATAGGAGGGAGACCAGAATTGCACATAATATTCCAAAAGTGGCCTAACCTGTACAGTTGCAACATGACCTCCCAACTCAATGCTCTGACCAATAAACAAAAACATACTAAACACCTTCTTCACTATCGTATCTACCTGAGATTCCACTTTCAAGGAACTATGGACCTGCACTCCAAGGTATCTTTGTTCAGCAACAACTCCCTAGGACCTTACCATTAAGTGTATAAGTCCTGCTCAGATTTGCCTTTCCAAAATGCAGGCGCTAACGTTTATCTAAATTAAACTCCATCTACCACTGCTCAACCCATTGGCCCATTTGATCAAGATTCCATTGTACTCTGAGGTAACCTTCTTCGCCGTCCATACACGTCCAATTTTGGTGTCATCTGCAAATACTTACTAACTATACCTCCTATGTTCACACCTGAATCATTTATATAAATGACAAAAAGTAATGGATCCAGCACTATTCCTGTGGCACACCGCTGGTCACAGGCTTCCAGTCTGAAAAGCAACCCTCCACTACCATTCTCTGTCTTTTACCTTCAAGCTAGTTTTTTTATCCAAATGGATAGTTTTCTCTGTATTTCATGTATTCTCACCTTGCTAATTAGTCTACCATGAGGAACTTTGTCGAACACCTTACTGAGGTCCATACAGATCATGTCCACCACTCTGCCCTCATCAATCCTCTTTGTGACTTCTTCAAAAAATCCAATCAAGCTAGTGAGACATGATTTCCGACACACAAAGCCATGTTGACTATCCCTAATCAGTCCTTTCCTATCTAATACATGTAAATCCTGTCCCTCAGGACTCTCTCCAACAACCTGCCCACCACCGACGTCAGGCTCACTAGTCTATAGTTCCCTGGCTTTTCATTACCACCTTTCTTAAATAGTGGCACCACATTAGCCAATCTCCAGACTTCTGGCACCTCACCTGTGGCTATCAATGATCCAAATATCTCAGCAAGGGACCCAGCAATCACTTCTCAAACTTCCCACAGAGTTCTAGGGTACACCTCATCAGGTCCTGAGTATTTATCAACCTTTATGTGTTTTGAGACATTCAGCATCTCCTCCTTTGTAATATGGACATTTTTCAAGATGTCACCATCTATTTCTCCATATTCTGTATCTTCTATGTCCTTCTCCACAGTAAATACTGATGCAAAATGCTCGTTTAGTATCTCCCCCATCTCCTGTGGTTCCACACATAGGCTATGTTGACTTATGCTTCCTTCTTTTTCTTGACCATAGCCTCAATTCCTCTCCTCATCCAGCATTCTCTACATCTACCAACCTTGCCTTGCACTCTAACAGGAACATACTGTCTCTGGACTCTTGTTATTTCATTTTTGAAGATGCCAGAACTGGATCTCTGTGTGTCCAAAGTTTGATATTGTTAGCTGTGAGTGGAAATGCATCCAGAAAATTTAAAACCATTACGGATTCTTTCAGTGGTGGTACCAGTAGTGGTATATCTGCCAATGGGAGGTGACTTAATGCATCCACATTTGCTACTTGGCCTCCCAGACAATGTTCCAATAATTATATGCACATAACATCAAAGCCCACTGCTAAATTCAACCTGAAGCTATCTGCAGCACTGCCTTGTCCTCTTTAAGTAGACGTAGCAGGGATTTGTGGTCTATTATTATGACAAACACATATCCGGAAGGGTATCGTGGAACTTCCTGACTCCAAATATGACCGCCAAACTTCCTTCTCTAAGTGGGAGAATTTATGCTCTACATTAGCCAAAGTGCTAGATGCATATGTTATTGGATGTTCCTTTCCATTGGGCCATCTCTGAGCTAATACTATCCTAATACCACATGGGGAGCCATTGCATGTCAATACCTGATCTCACTTGGGATCATAGTGTGTGAGCACCTTAAAAGATGATAGCTGTTTCTTTCCTTCCTTGAAAGCTCTGGGTTTGGCTGCTGGACCATTTCCACTGATCCAGTTTCCTGAAAACCAGCTGACATTCCTGTTTTTTTTTTCTTTTTTTTAAACCCCCACACTACTGCCTAACTCCGGTAGTGCTTATTTTTTTCCCCAGCACCCATGTTGTGTGTGTGCAGGTGTGAGACACAGTGAAAGTCACAAAGTACACAAATGTTTTATTCAATTTCCACCACCAGGAAGATAGGAAAACACCTGGGTGGCCAGTGACAAACACTGCCCTTCTAATCAAAGGGCATTGCTGTATGATCAAAACAGTGAAGGGGAGGGTAGGGACTAAATCAAAATAGAGTTAGAGGGAGAAATAATGCACTCCACTCCCTGCGGCGCCCACCTCTCCCTGAACAACTCCAGGGTGTTGGTGGACACCGCGTGCTCCTTCTCCAAGGACACCCGGGCCCTAACGTAACCACGGAAGAGGGGCAGGCAGTCGGCTCTAACGACCCCCTCCACGGCCCGCTGCCTGAACCTGTTAATGGCCAGTTTGGCCAGACCCAGGAGCAGACCCACGAGGAGGTCTTCAGACCTGCCCTCCCTCCTCCGTACCGGGTGTACATTCCTGTTTTTTTTTCTTTTTTTTTGGTGTGTGTGCAGGTGTGAGACACAGTGAAAGACACAAAGTGCACCATTCTTTATTCAAATTCCACCACCAGGAAGATTAGGGACTAAATTAAAATAGAGTTGGAGGGAGAAATGATGCACTCCACTCCCCGCGGCACCTACCTCTCCCTGAACAACTCCAGGGTGTTGGTCGACGCCGCGTGCTCCTTCTCCAAGGACACCCGGGCTCTAACGTAACCGCGGAAGAGGGGCAGGCAGTCGGCCCTAACGACCCCCTCCACGGCCCGCTGCCTGGACCTGTTGATGGCCAGTTTGGCCAGGCCCAGGAGCAGACCCACGAGGAGGTCTTCAGACCTGCCCTCCCTCCTCCGTACCGGGTGTACATTCCTGTTTTATCTGT
Organism: Chiloscyllium plagiosum; assembly: GCF_004010195.1. Lineage (NCBI taxonomy): Eukaryota > Metazoa > Chordata > Chondrichthyes > Orectolobiformes > Hemiscylliidae > Chiloscyllium > Chiloscyllium plagiosum. The sequence goes on from NC_057725.1 coordinate 65,082,712, forward strand.
CAGCCTCGGCTTCCTGATTGGGCCAGATAAACCACCCCATTTGGGGAATGCATATTCTTTGACTTCCAGCTGGCTGACCTTGTTACAATCACTACACTGGCTTCCTGCTTCCATTCTGTTCTCAGTGAGAGCCTTCTGGCCCACACTGGAAATTTGACACTGATTTATTTGTAAGGCCCCATTGCAACATCTGTTAAATACATTTTCTGTTTTATGCTCCATTTGTTGTAATGTACCTTTCATCAAAAGCTTTCCAAAATTGCGGCAGTAGTTCCTGTAGCATGAATGCATCTCCGATTGATTAAAGACAAGCTGCCCTTAAAATATATCCAGGTTTGTAATTTATGTGAGCCATGCCTGTAAACTATAATTCCCACTTAGTATACACTCAGCCTACAGACTATTTAGTAGATATGCAGTGAAAAGATGCTACAATTTAATCTGCTGTCATAGTAAATTTTTCAGCAAAGCATCACTGTAACAAAGGTTATGGTACAACAAGATAACTAAGAGGAACTTTCTGATTTTAAAATCCAGCACCACATATGTAAGATGCAAGTTGCAGAAAAATTTACTCCATAATCTAAATGCTACTGGTCTTGCCACTACCTCAAATTTGTGATCATTGTTATTTTCTATGTTTGATTGCTATAATATATCATGACTTAGAGATGCCGGTGTTGGACTGGGATGGACAAAGTTAAAAATCACACAACACCAGATTATAGTCCAACAGGTTTATTTGGAAGCAGTAGCATTTGGAGCACTGCTCTTTTATCGGGTTGCTGTGGAGGTTAAAATCATGCTCACAGAATTTGTAGCCACAGGAGTCCAGTGTCATGGAGATGTGATACAGTAAATAATCTTAGATTAAAACTTGCATCTTTCTGGTTTCTGTTCTTTGATATGTAAATCTCAGAACTTCTTTTAAATTACATTCTTAAGATAGCTCAGCTTTTTAAACAGTACGTGTGAAGTCTGTCTGTGTCCCAATGCTATGTTAGACAACAAACCCTCTGTATAGTTTTACAGAGTTTTACAAGGATTCAGGAAGTTTTTGAGCAAAATAAAAGGTAATTCTGCAAAAACAAATTCACCCCATAAGCTTATATGTGTACGCATATGGGAGTGACAGATTGAGTGTGCATGTGATTGTGTGTATGTGGATGTGAGTGCATGTGATAAAGTGTGTGTGTGTGTGTTTATGAGGCATGTGATAAAGTGTGTGTGTGTTTATGAGCTTAGTTAAGTGTATGTGTGATGGGGTATGTGTGAGAGGGTGCGTGTGTTGGTGTGAGTGCAGTGGATGTATGTGTGTGCATATGAGAGCGAGCTTGTGTGTGTGTATTGTGCAGTGGCCTGTAGTGTGACATGAACCCAAGGTTGAGGCCATTCCCACGGGTACCGAATTTTGCTATCAGTTTCTGCTCAGCCACTCTGTTGTTGATTGTTCCACAGTCCGTCTTGGAGGATGCTCACCGGAAGGTCTAAGGCTGAATATCATGTAATAATGTATATTATTTGATAAATAGAGATGATGCTGCAAGGTATATAATTCATTCTTTCTAAGGGCAGTTTATCACTAAAAGCTGTTAAACCTTACTATGCACAAAGCTGCTTCAATGCCTGTGTGTATTTTAATGACTTACAATGTCTGTTCAAAAACATGTGAAGGCATTTGACCTTTTTGCGACCCCACCAACTTCCAGTCATCATGCTTGAGATAGTAGAGCTTCTCAATTGTTTACATTTAGGATTGCATTGGATATACAGCACAGAAGCAGACCATGCCAGTCGTGCTACTCCATTTGACTCTCCTTCCATATTTTTTTACGATCCATTCTCTTCTTCCTCATTATTCACTTCAACTGTTGCCCGTGGTAGCAAATTCTAAATTTTTATCACTTTCTGGGTAAAGAAATTTCTTCTGAATTCCTTACTTAGTGACAATTTTATTTTGAGGTCCCTCCCCCAAAAAAGGAAATATTCTCCCTGCAGATGCTGTATCAAAATCTTTCATAATTTTAAGGACCTCTATTAACTTACCTTTCAACTTTCCTTTTTTCCAAGAGAGAAAAGATCCATTGTTATTCCTTTCCTTTCAGTCCCATGCGTTTCTGCCATCCTTGTAAATCTTCTCATTATTCTCACCATGTCTTTATGATCATTTTAAAATATGACCACCAGAACCGCACACGTTATTGTGCAGTCTATCCAAGATTTGATACACGTTTAACATAACTTCCCTGCTTTTTGATAAAAGCAAAGTACTGCAGATTTTGGAGATCGGGAATAAAAACACAAAGTGTGATTCCGAAGAAGAGTCATATTGAACTCAAATTGTTAACCCTGATTCTCCATGGATGCCGCAAGGCCTGCTGAGTTTCTCTAGCATTTTCTGTTTTATTTTCTACGTCCATTAATGAAACCTAGAACTGAATGTCATAAGACTATGAATGACACTTGATATGACAAGAAACCTGGGACAACTGCATGAGGACTCAGGTGAGGCCTTTCTCAATGCTGAGAGTAAATTGTTGTATTTTCAAACAATGTCTCTCCCCTCCATGCGCAATAAAAAGCTATTTTTTAAATAAAGTTTTAAAAATTGATATTTTTTTACATGGATCAGTCTATACATCCATTCATGTGTTTGCTAACTTCTGATAGCGATTTTTAAAAATTTACATTTATCATGTCTACTGTGCATGCAGCAGACACAGCCAAATATTCATCCATTTACCTGCCACTCTACCTCTCTACACACCAGGTAATTGTAGTTCCTCCATTTATCACGCTACTAACCAATTACATGACATCTTAATTTCCCCAATCCGCCTGCCAAACTGTCCCCTACCTACCTGGCAACTGTACCTCCAATCAGCTAGTACCTGAACAGCCTCACCCACTTGGCATCCTAATGCCCCCAATTGCACAGCACATGAAGCCCAGCACCCACCTACCCTCCCCAACCTGCCTTCCACCCAATCTTATAACAAACCTAACACTCTATACCTTCATGCCCCTTGCATGAACTCACTATAATCCTATCACTCACCTATAAACAATCAGTCTAAGGTTTTACATTCAGTTACTTTGACTTCACATCCTTACCAATGCTGTCAGATTCACACCCCCACTCATAGCTTCTATGCATAGCATGAAATGACATAGATGTGGAATGGGGATAATACTCAAAAATTATCCAGGACTGGATTTCCAGTCTGGATTAAAGTTCAAGCCTATTGTGTCATAAGCACTCTTTTCTTATTTCAGATGATTGTGGACACATGCTGTCAGATAGAGCTGGAAGTTTTGCTTCTCCAAATTTCCCAGGATTATATCCTAACAATGCTGATTGCAAGTGGATAATTAGGATAGCTCGACATTATGTGGTATGTAAAACCTCAACAGCATTGTCAACAAAATAAAAGTCATCCATGCTTTACAGGGAAAGTAAAAGCATCAGAACAGACAATAGATTTGACCTAAATGTTGGAGTCTCACGAATGTATGTAAATAAAAGTCCTATTACATCATTAGTTCCCCAATCCTATTTTAATCTGGACTTGAACAAAGAAGCCATTGTGGCAGTCATTCTCTATCCTCCTTTTGCATGTTCCTGACAAGACAAATTTAAATGAAAAACAAAATACAAACTATTGATTTAGCTCACCAGGACATTTAATTTGATAAAGTTCAAATAAAGTCCTGAAGATCCAAACTATATGGACAAAGTGATGAAATAGTGAACTATGCATTGATAAAAGAAAGTAATATACATAACATTAATATGAAATGAAAATTTACCTGCTTTCTTCTACTAAATCCATGGTAAAAAATATTGGTGGGCATATTATGGGTGGAGTTACAATATATCAATTCATCCATTTGGAAATGCAATTGGCGGGAAAATGTAAAGACAGAATATTCCATTCCCGGAGAATGAGAGAAGAATTTTGGGCAGGTAAAGTTTATTAGTGTGAGCCAAAAAGTCAGAATCTCAATGTTAAGATAAATTTAAGCAATTACATTCTCTGATCTCATAATGTAAATCAAGAAGCTTATTGATATATACTCACATACTGTTAAAACTACACTAAAATTTTAACTGTAGAATGGCCAGCTTAATTGGGGCAAGATGAACCTGGGAGTGTATTAGAAACTTCCAAAGAGTCAGTGGAAAATAAAGGAGCAAATATGTAGACAGTTCACAGACGTGTGTAAGAATAATAATTAGGTAATTATATCAGGGTATTTCAACTTTCTTAACATATATTGGAATAGTCATAGTGTTAAGGGTTGCAAGGAGGCAGATTTCTTGAAGAGTATCCAAGGGAATTTTTTTGTATCAATATGTAGAAGGCCCAACATGATGGATGGCACAGTGCTGTATCAGGTTCTGGGGAAGAAAGTTGGACATTATGCGATGTGGTAATATGGGAACATGTTAGTGATTGCGATCACAACACATACTGTTAAATTTGTTCTGGACAAGGAAAAGATAGCTTGCAAAAGATAACTTTGAATTGGGGGAAGGTATATTTTAGTTAAAGAAAACTGGATCGAGCCACAGTTGACTGGGAATTACTAGATCCTTCTGTATCCTCCCCACTTCCTCAGTACTACCTGCCTGTCCACCTAACTTCGTAGGCTTCTTGAGGGATATTCACAAAGGAGCTGGGAAGACTACGGATCCAACATGTACCCTTTAGAGGAAAATGTAGTAGCAATAAGTTCAGAGACCCCTGAATGTCGAGGACAGTTCAGGACTGGATGAGGAAGAAGAGAGCGGTTTTTAGCAAGTCCAATGGGTGCAATTCAGCTGCAGCCCGAGAGATATATAAGAAATGCAGGAGGGAACTTAAGAAGGCAAATTCAGGAGCAAAAAGGGAGCATAAGAAAGGGCTTGCAAACAGGATTAGGGAGAATCCTAAGATATTTTACAAGTACATTAAAGGGAAAAAGTTAACCAGGGAAAGAGACCAAGGTGGCAACCTGTGTGTAAAGCTACAGGATATTGGAAGGGTGTTAAATAAATGCTTCTCTTCAGTCTTCACTCTGGAAAAGCAGAACATAAGTATGGAATTCAGGAAAAAGGAATGTGAGGAACTTGCACAGTTTGACATAGGAGGTATGGTAGTTCTGTCAGGCTTAAAAACAGACAAGTTCCCGGCCCAGATGAATTATATCCCAGACTGCCATGGGAGGCAAGGCAGGAAACTGCAGGGGCTCTGACACAAATTTTTAATTCCGCCAGGGAGAAGATACCAGTGGACTGGAGAAAGGGTGATAGGGATTAACTGGGAAATTACAGGCTGGTGAGTCTCACGTCAGTGGTGGGCAAACTATTGAGAAAATTCCGAAGGAGTGAATTAATACCCATTTGGAAAGATGTGTTAATTAGGGATGGTTAGCATGGCTTTGTCAGAGGGAGGTCATGCCTAACAAATTTGTTAGAATTTTTTGAAAATGTGATCAAGTATATGGATGAGGAAGTGAGTTGATGTAGTGTATATGGATTTCAGCAAACCTTTTGAGAAGGTCCCACATGGGAGACTATTAAAACACACTGAGTTGAATTAGCTTTATTGTCACGTGTTCAAATGAGTACAGTGAAAGGTTTATTAGGTGCAGATTATTAAGAACAAATTCTTAGGGGAAAAAATCTGGAAAAATAAAGAAATAACATGTCCAGCATTACAGATTGTATGAATACTTTAGGAAAATAAAGAAATAAAAAGATCAAAATAACAGTTTTTCCAAACCAATCCACATTGACACCTAGCCTCCAGTAACTGAAAGAGAGACCTCCACCACCTCACCGCTGGACCCACCAATGTAGGAGTCTCCACATTTTAAGTGTCATCTCTTTGTCACTGGACCTACCACAATGACGTCATTAAACCATATTTGCTCTACAACCAGCAGTCCCCAGCTCTGCTACTGTTGCCTTGCCAATTACCAGACGTTCCCCCATTCCGGGTCTATCACGATGACAACCAGATGTCCCTGGTTCTGCTACTGCCTCGATGACACCAGGAATCCCACTCTGGATCTATTGCCACCAGGGTTCGCTGGCTCAGCTGCCAGGCTAGGTCGCCACTGTGTCAAGAGTCCTGCTTCTGCTGCAGGTAACGCCTTGTCGGCATCACCATCTTGACGAGTCCACTTCCATTGGTGCTGCCACCATCGCTTGCTGGAGGAGATTTGCTGCTGCTGTCACTGCCATCAGCCCCGAACGCCACGAGGATGTCCTTGCTACTGCCATCTCCATTTGCTAGGAGAAGTTGCGTCTGCCAATACGCCTATGGGCCTCTCTCACTGCTGACCAACCCACCGCAGTAAAAAATAAAAAGAGCAAAATAGAAAACAAAGAAATGAAATATAAAGAGTAGAAGCAAAAAAAAAAACAGATTGCCCCAGGTAGGAGCCCACATTCAGCCCTGCTACTCTGTTGCTGTCATGGAACTGCACATGTTCAAAGTTTGGGAGAAGATTTATAGCTTGGGTGCTCGCTGTTGAGCTTCTGTTCGCCGAGCTGGGAATTTGTGTTGCAGACGTTTTGTCCCCTGTCTAGGTGACATCCTCAGTGCTTGGGAGCCTCCTGTGAAGCGCTTCTGTGATGTTTCCTCCGGCATTTATAGTGATTTGTATCTGCCGCTTCCGGTTGTCAGTTCCAGCTGTCCGCTGCAGTGGCCGGTATATTGGGTCCAGGACGATGTGCTTATTGATTGAATCTGTGGATGAATGCCATGCCTCTAGGAATTCCCTGGCTGTCTCTGTTTGGCTTGTCCTGCAACGGACAGCTGGAACTGACAACCGGAAGCGGCAGATACAAATCACTATAAATGCCGGAGGAAACATCACAGAAGCGCTTCACAGGAGGCTCCCAAGCACTGAGGATGTCACCTAGA
>NC_057725.1:65089653-65115172 GCF_004010195.1 Chiloscyllium plagiosum
TAGGCATCTGTTGATGAAATTGTGGGGGTATCCGTTTTTGGCGAATACATTGTATAGGTGTTCTTCTTCCTCTTTTTGCAGTTCTGGTGTGCTGCAGTGTGTTGTGGCCCTTTTGAACAGTGTTTTGATGCAACTTCTTTTGTGTGTGTTGGGGTTGTTGCTTTCGTTGTTCAGGACTTGGTCTGTGTGTGTGGCTTTACTGTATACTTTTGTGGTGAATTCTCCATTCGGTGTTCTCTGTACCATCACGTCTAGGAATGGGAGTTGGTTGTCCTTTTCTTCCTCTCTAGTGAATCGGATTCCTGTGAGTGTGGCGTTGATGATCCGATGTGTGTTCTCTATTTCTGGTTTTTAATGATTACAAAGGAATCATCCACATATCTGACCCAGAGTTTGGGTTGAATTTGCGGTAAGACTGTTTGTTCTAATCTTTGCATTACCGCTTCTGCTATGAGTCCAGAGATGGGTGAGCCCATGGGTGTGCCATTGCTTTGTTTATATATTTGGTTGTTGAATGTGAAGTGTGTTGTGAAGCGCTTCACAGGAGGCTCCCAAGCACTGAGGATGTCACCTAGACAGTGGATGAAACGTCTGCAACACAAATTCCTAGCTCGGCAAACAGAACCACAACAACGAGCACTCGAGCTACAAATCGGCAAACAGAACCACAACAACTGCACATGGAATTGAGGGAAACTTGGCGATAGATCAGCAATAGGGCACAAAGAGTAGTAGTAGAAGCCTAAATGAGTGAGTGGAGGCTTGTGACCAGCAGTTCACTACAAGGATCAGTACTTGGACCCTTATTATTTGTTATATACATAAATGATATAGATAAAAATATGTGTGGAGGGGCGGGGGTCATGTTAAACAAATTTCCAGATGGCACCAAGGTTGGTGCGGTGATTAATAGCGAAGAAGGTGGTTGTAGGCTACAGGAAAATATAAATGAGTTGATCAGATGGCAGACAAGTGGCAGATGATATTTAACCCTGATAAGTGTGAAGTGATGCACTTTGGAAGAAAAAACAAGATGAAAGAGTATTTAATGAATAGCAGGACACTGGGTAACTTAGAGGAACAGAAGCACCTTGGATAATTATTCACAGATCCATAAAATTGGCAGAGCAGATGAATAGGATAGATGAGAAGATACATGGGATATTTGCTTTTGTCAGTAATGGCAAGGAAGTAATGTTGGTATTGTATAGAGCATTGTTTAGGCCACAGCTGGAAAACTGTGTGTAGTTCTGGTCACTTCACTGCAGGAAGGATGTCATAGCCCTAGAGGGGGTACACAGGATTTTGCCTGAGATGGAGAAATTGAACTATAAGGAGAGATTAGATAGGCTTAGATTGTTCTGTTTAGAGCAGAGAAGACAAAGAAGGGACATGATTGAGGTGTATAAGTCTATGAGGGCAATGGACTGGGTGAATAGAGAGCAACTGTTTCCCTTGGTTAAGGGGACAATCATGAGCAGGCATAGTGGTAGGGTAAGGGGCAGAATCAGAGGGGATTTGAGAAAAAAAAAATCACTCAGTGGGTGTGTGGGCCTGGATTGCTCTGCCTGGGAAGGTAGTGAAGGTCAAAAACCTTAGATCTTAAAAAAAAATAACATTCAAGGATATGAGATGTGCAAGAAATTGGGATTAGTTCACCTTTACTGGTAGTTATATTGGTGCAGACTCAATGGGTCGAAGGGCCTTTTCTACCCTATATGAATCTATGAATCAATGAATCTGGGCCAGTTAGAGTAGAGCCAGAGGTTGGCAGGAAAAAAAATAGCAGAACAACGGTCTACTTTCTAAGAAGAGATTTTCAAGGTATATTCCCTTAAAAAGGAAAGGGAGCACAAACAATTCAGAGTTCCTAGGGTAAGAAATTAATTAGAAAATAAGATAAAGATAGAACAACCTACTTACGATATGATAGGTAGAAAGTGCAGCTAAATTCAAAACATTCCAAACAGAGTTGAGAAAGCAATTAAGAAAAGTAGAATGGAATTATGAAAAGGGACTGCCTTATCAAAAGGAAATCTCAAAGACAACACTGCAGATGAGATCTCACTGCACCATGCACTATTTTAATAAGACTCTCTTATTTTTAGAACTCTAACTCTGTAACAATGAAGACTTTTGTCCTTGTTTGTCTTCTTAATTACTTTCTGAATCTATATGTTAACTTTTCGTGTTTCATGCACAAGTACACCCAGATTCCTACACAGTTTTGGAGCCTCTGTCCATTTAAATAATAGTTTGATTTTTGATTCTTCAAAGTGCATGACCTCTCGCTTTCCTAAACTTAACATCTGTCAATTTTTGCTCACTCACTCAACCTATCTATATCCCCTTGCATATTCCATGTACCCTCATCATAACATGCTCTCCCAATCATACTTCAAATCTTCCTCCAGCCTGAAAAATGACCAGACAACCATTTCTTTCTATTTCCTATATCTCAGCCAATCTTGTGTTTACATTACTACAGTTGTTAAGTCTGTTGTGTGGCACTGAATGAAGTGTTTTTTGGAAGTTCATGTAGATCACAACAGTATTCCCTCAACAATCCTCACTTATCTCTTCGAAGAACTCCCAAAAGTTAGTTAAACATGATTTCCCTTAAAATATCAGTGCTGGTTCTCCCTAATTAACTCACATTTGTCCACATCACAATTAATTCTTTCCCAAGTTTTTTTTTCCCCTGAAGGCATCCCCACTACCAAAATTTAACTGATTGATCTGTAATTTCTGGGCTTAAAGATTAAATTAGATTCCCTACAGTGTGAAAACAGGCCCTTAGGCCCAACCAGTCCACACCAACCCTCTGAAGAGTAACCCACCCACACCCATTTCCCTCTGACTAATGCACCTAACACTAAGGGCAAATTAGCATGTCCAATTCACCTTACCTGCACATCTTTGGACTGTGGGAGGAAACCAGAGCATCCAGAGGAAACCCACACAGACACAGGGAAAACATGCAAACTCCACACAGACAGTCACCCAAGACTGGGATCAAACCTGGGACCCTGGTGCTGTGAGGCTGCAGTGCTAACCACTGAGCCACCGTGCCATGGTGCAATCTACTGTAAAGTACAATCTATTTTGAACAAGGGCATAATGCCAACAATTATCCAACCCCAAATCCAAGGAAGACAGAAACATTTTGACCAGTGTCTCTGCAATTTTCATTCTTTCTTTAATAACCTTAGATACAATGGGCATTTTTGTAGATCAAAAGGGATTCTTTGAGCTTGATTCCTCACATGAAGAGATTGACTTAAGAAAGAATGACTAAACATGTTAGGTCTTTATTCAAGACTGAGGGTGATCTTCCTGAAGCATACAAGATTCTGAGGGGGACTACATAGGATAGATGTTGAGGAGATGTTTACACTAGAGGGATAATCTTGAATTAAAGGACATAATTACAGGTAGGGGAATGCTCATTTAAAAATTAAGTGGGGAGTATTTTTTTAATGTCAGAAGATAGTCAATGTCTGGAATTCTCTACCACAGATACTTAGGGAAGCTAGAACACGAAAAGTAATTAAAGAGGAGATAACCACATTTTTGAAATATCAAGGAGTTTAGGGTTATGAAGACTTGACTGGAAAGAGGAGTTAAGGCCTGAGTCAAATCAGCCATGATCTTATAGAATGGTGTTGCATACTTGAGAGGCTGAATGGCTGACACATGGTCTTATTTCTTATGTGCCCCAGAGGTCAACATTGGGTCCCTTGCCTTTCCTAATTTATATTAATTGGAGTGCAGATGATACAAAACTTAGAAATGTTGTAAACTGTGAGAAAGACAGTGTTGAACTCCAAAGAAATATTGACAAATAGGTGGAATGGGTGGATAGGTGACAGATGAAGTTCAGTGCAGAGCAGTGAGAGATGATACCTTTTGGTAGAAAGCATATGGAGAGACAGTGTAAAATAAAGGATGCTACTCTTGAGGATGTTCAGAAGCAAAGAGACCTATCTGCATATGTATATAAGTTATTAAAGGGAGCAGGGCAGATGGACAGAGCAGTTATAAACCATATAAGACCAGAAGACATAGGAGTAGAAATTAGGCCATTCAACCCATCAAGTCTGCTCTGCCATTCAATCATGGCTGATACATTTCTCAACCACATTCTCCTGCTTTCTCCCCGTAACTCATGATCCCCTTGAAGTCAAGATCCAATCTATCTCTTAAAGTATGCGGCCTCCATTTTAATTGCAGCGAGGGCTGAGAGAACAAGGACCAAGAGGCTGCCAGGAAGGTAAGCAAGCCATTTAAAAAGCTTACCTTGGGACTCTGTGGCCTCCATTTTAATTGCAGCGAAAACAGAGAGAACGAGGACCAGGGGCTGCCAGAAAGGTAAGCAAGCCGTTTAAAAAGCTTACCTTGGGACTCTGTGGCCTCCATTTTAATTGCAGCGAGAGCGGAGAGAACGAGGACTAGAGGCTGCTGGGAAGGTAAGTAAGCCTTTTAAAAAGCTGATATATTTGGGCAGTGGCTGAACCTGAGATACGACCCATTTCGTATCTCCCACCCACCCTTCTCCTCTAACCAAAAAAAAGACTCTGTTGTGTGATGATGAGGTAAGGATGTTCATTTTTCTAATTTTATCGTGTGATTGGTGAAAAAAGAACTTCTTTCCTTTTTTGTAACTTTAGTCTCAACTTAGATAAGGCTTAATTAAAATTGGCAGGAGATCTCAGACCCGTGTTATGCTCCTCTTGCTCAATGTGGGAGCTCAGGGACACAGCTGATGTCCCTGGCTCCTTCATATGCAAGAAGTGTGTCCAGTTGCAGCTCTTGTTAGACTGCATGACAGCTCTGGAGCTGCGAATGGACTCACTTTGGAGCATACATGAGGGGATCGTGGATAGCATGTTTAGTGAATTGGTCACACCACAGATTAAGATTGGTGAGGAAAAGAGGGAATGGGTGACCAAAGAGCAGAGAAAGAGCAGGAAGACACTGCATGTGTCCCCTGTGGTCATCTCCCTCCAATACAGGTATACCATTTTGGATACTGTTGGGGAAGATCACTCATCAGGAGAAGGCAGCAGTAGCCAAGTTCATGGCACCACGGCAGGCTCTGCTGTTCAGAAGGGCGGGAAAAAAGGTGGAAGGGCTATAGTCATAGGGATTTAATTGTAAGGAGAGTAGATAGATGTTTATGTGGTCGAAAACGAGATTCCTGAATGGTATGTTGCCTCCCAGATGCATGGGTCAGAGATGTCTCGGATGGACTGCAGAAAATTCTCAAGGGGGAGGATGAACAGCCAGTTATCGTGGTGCATGTAGGCACCAATGATATAGGTAAAAAATGGGATGAGGTCCAACATGAAGAATATAGGGAGTTCGAACCAAGTTAAACAGTATGACTTTAGAGGTAGTAATCTCAGGATTGCTACCAGTGCCACATGCTAGTCAGAGTAGGAATGATAGAATATTCAGGATGAATGCATGGCTTGAGAGATATTGCAGGAGGGAGGGGTTCAGATTTTTGGGACATTGGGAATGGCTCTGAGGGAGGTGAGACTTTTACAAATTGGATGATCTGCACCTCGGCCGGACTGGAACCAAAGTCCTTGGGGATGCTTTTGCTATCCCTGTTGGGGAGGGTTTAAACTAATGTGAAAGGAGGATGGGAACCAAATGAGGAGGTTAGTGGGTAGGAAGGAGGTAGTAACTAAAGTCTGCAAGAAGCTAGATAATGAAGTTAGTGTGACTAAGGGGAAGAGAGTAGGCAAGAAACAATGGATGAACACAGAGAGACTGGTGGTCTGAGGTGTGTTTGTTTTATTGCAAGAAGTATACTAGGTAAGGCAGATGAACTTAGGAGAAAGTGAGGAATGCAGATGCTGGAGATCAGAGTCGAGAATGTTGTGCTGGAAAAGCACAGCCAGTCAGGCAGCATCCGAGGAGCAGGAGAATCGACATTTTAGGCATAAGCCCGTCAAGATGAACTTAGACCTTGGATTAGTACCTAGGAGTATAATGTTATTGCTATTACTGAGACTTGCTTGAGGGAAAGGCGTGATTGGCAAATATCCCAGGACATTGATGTTTCAGGCGGGATAGAGAGGGAGGTAAAAGGGGTGGAGGAGTTGCATTACTGGTCAAAGAAGACATCACCACTGTGCTGAAGGAGGACACTATGGAGGAATCAAGCAGTGAGGCAATATGAGTAGAGCTCAGAAATAGAAAGGGTGCAGTAAAAATGTTAGGATTGTGCAACAGGGTGATGGTGCTAGGAGGTTTTAATTTTCCCAACATTGACTAGGATCCACTTAATATTAGAGTAGAATTTGTAAGGAGCATCCAGGTGGATTTTCTAGAACAGTATGTAAGTAGTCCAACTCGGGAAGGGGCCATACTGGACCTGCTGTTAGGAAATGAGCCCAGCTAGGTGGTTGATGTTTTAGTAGGGGATTACTTTGGGAATAGTGATCACAATTCCATAAGTTTTAGAATATTCATGGCTAAAGACAAGAGTGATCCTAAACAAAAGTGTTAAATTGGGGGAATGCCAATCATACCAGCAGCAGCTGGGGAATGTAGATTGGGAGCAGCTGTTTGAAGGGAAATCCACATCCGATATGTGGAAGGTTTTTAAAGAGAGGTTGATTAGAGTTCAGGAGAGATATGTTCCTGTGCAAATGAGGGATAGAAATGTCAAGATTAGGGAACCATGGATGACAGGTGAAATTGTGAGACTAGCTAAGAGGAAAAAGGATGTGTACATAGGTCTAGCCGACTGAAGACAGACAAAGTTTTGGAAGAATATCAGGAATGTAGGACCAATCTGAAATGAGGAATTAAGAGGGGTAAAAGTGGTCATGAGATATCCTTAGTGAGAGGGGTTAAGGAAAACCCCAAAGTCTTTTATTCATATATAAGGAGCAAGAGGGTAACTGGGAAAGGGTTGGCGTACTGAGGGACAAAGGAGGAAAGATATGCATGGAGTCTGAGAAAATGGGTGAGATTCTTAATAAGTACTTTGCATCAGTATTCACCGAGGAGAGGGACATGCAGTCGGCATAAAGAGGGAGGAAGTGTTGTGTATTCTAAAAGGCAATAAGCTGGACAAGTCCCCAGGACAGGATGAGATCTATGTCTGGTTACTGAGGGGAACAAGAGAGGAAATAGCTAGGGCTTTAGCAGATATCTTTGTAGCATCCTTGAAAATGGGGGAGGTCCCAAAGGACTGGAGAATTGCTAATGTTGTCCCATTGCTTAAGAAGGATAGCAGGGATAATCCAGGTTTTTACAGATTTACAGACCTGTGAGTCTGACATCAGTGGTAGGGAAGCTACTGGAGAAGATACTAAGGGATTGGATATATACCCGTTTGGAAGAATATGGGCTTATCAGTAATAGGCAACATGGTTTTGTGCAGGGAAGGTCATGTCTTACAAACATAATAGAATTATTTGAAGAGGTGACAAAGTTGATTGATGAGAGAAAAGACATAGATGTCATATACATGGACTTTAGTAAGGCATTTGATAATGTTCCCCATGATAGGTTGATGAAGAAGGTGAAGTCGCATGGGGTCCAGGGTGTTCTAGCTAGATAAATAGAGAACTGGTTGGGCAACAGGAGACAGAGAGTAGTAGTGGAAGGGTGCTTCTCAAAATGGAGACCTGTGACCAATGTTGTCCCACAGGGGTCCATGCTGGGACCACTGTTGTTTGTGATATACATAATAATTTGGAGGAAGGTGTAATTTGCTTCAGTTGCAAGTTTGCAGATGACACTAAAATTGGTGGAGTAGCAGATAGTGAAGGGTATTATCAGAGAATACAACAGAATATAGACAGATTGGAGTATTGGGCAGAGAAATGGCAGATGGAGTTCATTCCGAACAAATACGAGGTGATGCATTTTGGAAGATGCCATTCCAGAATGAACTATACAGTAAATAGAAAAGTCCTATAGAAAATTGATCTGTGTGTTCAGGTCCATTGTTCCCTGAAGGTAACAACACAGGTCAGTAGAGTGGTCAAGAAGGCATACGCATGCCTTCCTTCATCAAACGGGGTATTGAGTACAGGAGTTGGCAGGTCATGTTACAGTTGTGCAAGACTTTGGTTCGGCCACATTTAGAATATTGTGTACAGTTCTGGTTGCCACATTACCAAAAGGATGTAGTTGCTTTGGAGAGGGTACAGAGAAGGTTCACCAGGGTGTTGCCTAGTATGGAGGGTGCTAGCTATGAGGAGAGGTTGAGTAGATTAGGATTAGTTTCGTTGGGGGTGGCCTAATTGAGGCTAAATGAGAGGTATAGACAGGGTAGAGAGCAAGAAATGTTTTCCCAGAGTGGAGGACTCAATTACTAGGGGTCATGAGTTCAAAGTGAGAGGGGAAAAGGTCAGGGGAGATATACGTGGAAAGTTCTTCATGCAGAGGCTGGTGGTTGCCTGGAATATGTTGCCAGCGGAGGTGGTAGGGACGGGAATGATAGCAGTCATTTAAGATGTATCTAGACAGATACATGAGTGGGCAGGGAGCAAAGGCATACAGATCCTTAGAACATAGGTGCCAGATTTAGATAGAGGTTATAGATCGGCGCAGGCTAGGAGTGCTGAAGGACCTGTACCTGTGCTGTAACATTCTTTGTTCTAAATAAACTTAATGACCAGGCCTCCGCAGCCTTCTGTGGCAATGAATTCCATAGATTCACCAATCTCTGGCTGAAGAGGTTTCTCCTTAGCTATCTTCTAAAAGATCTTCCCTTTACCCTCAGGTCCTAGTCTCTCTGACCAATGGAAACATCTTCAAGTCATTCAATATTCTGTAAGCTTGAATTACATGCCTCCTCATCCTTCTGACCTCCATCAAGTATAGATCCAGAATCGTCAAACACTCCTCATATATTAAGCTTTCCATTCCTGGAACCAGTCTTGTGAACCTTCTTTGAACATGCACCAGGATCAGTACATCCTTCCTGAGATATAGGGCCCAAAACTGTGCACAAACTCCAAATGTGGTCTAATCAAAGCCTGATAGAACCTCAGAAATACATCCCTGCTTTTATATTCAAGTCCTCTCAAAAATAAATGTCAACATTGCATTTGTCTTCCTAACTACTGACAAAATCTGCAAGTTTACTTGGAGAGAATCCTGGACTAGAACTCCCAAGTCTCTTTGCACTTCAGACTTCTGACATTTCTCCCCATTTAGAAAGTAATCCATGTTTCTATTCTTCTTATCAAAGCATATGACCTCACACTTTCCCAAGTTGCCACTACTTTGCCCACTCTCCTAACCTGTCCAAATCCTGCAGCCTCCCTGCCTGTATTTTATAGGCTTTATTAATTGGGGCATAGCATACAAAATAAGACAGGATATGCTAAACCTCCTAGAGATATTGGACTGCATAGTTCTAGATGTATTCTAGGAAGGAAGAGAGGACATAGAAAGAATGCAGAAAAGGTTTATGAGAATGATTCTAGGGATGAAAACCTTAAATTTTGAAGACTGACAGGAAAACTTGGGAGTGTTTTCCTTGGAGAGAAGATTTTGATATAAATTTTCAAAATCATGAGAGATTAGAATAGAGTAGATAAGGAGAAACTGTTCCTGTTCATAAAAGGATCAAGAATTAGAAGGCACAAATTTAACGTGATTTGCAAAAAAGTGGATATAAAGTGAGAAAAATATTTTTACATTGCTTGGGTAGAGTCTCGAATACAGTGTTTGGAAGTGTGGTGGAGGCAGGTTCAATTGAGGCATTCAAGAGGGCATTTTTAAATCAAAATAATGTGCAATGTTATGGGGAAAGGACATAAGTATAGCTCTAAGTCATAATGTTCATTTGGAGAGTGAGTGCAGACATGATGGGCTGAATGGTCTCCTTCTGAACCATAATAATCTGTCATTGTTCAATGCAAATTAATATATATTGAAGTAATAGATTGGTGTAGCATCCATGCCACCCATGTACTTTCAGTAGGTCTTTTCATTCATTTGCTTCCGACTATGTCTCAATGCAGCCTGATCCTGCAGATAGGGTGGAAGAAGCTCTATGATTGACTTGGAAGATTAGGACTGTCATTCCTTGGTACACAGACTTCCATAACTACCTGGTCTACACCTCCTCCCACCCAGTGTCCTATAAGAACTCCATCCCATTGCCCCAATTCGTCTGCCTCGGCCACATCTGCTCAGATGAAGAGACATCCATTCGTGAGCATCTCAGATGTCCACCTAGTTCGAACAATGTGCTTCTCCACCCGATTGGAAAAGAGGCAAAACCTGCTGGCACACCACCCCCATCACCTCTATCCAGGGCCCCAAACAGTCCTTCCAGGTAAGAGAGAAGTTCACCTGCCTCTTTTCCAACCTAGTTCATTGTATCAGGTGAACTTTTCTCTACATCGGGGAGACCAAACGTAAATGTAGGGAATGGTTCGCTGAGCATCACAGCCGACTAGACCTGCAGGGGCCAACTAGACCTCCCATTCACCACCCATTTTAATATACTCCCTTACCGACATCCTCCATTGCCACAATAAATCACAAATTTGAGGTACAATGCTTCATCTTCCGCCTGGGCAGCCTACAGCCCGGAGGACTCAACATTGAGTTCTCCAATTCCAAATAAGCTCCCTTCCCATCTCCTGACTCCCTTCCCAGCCCGTCCCTCTCCCTTCCACTCCTCCCTACCACCAACCAGATTCATTCCTTCCATTGACCAACCAGGTCGTACCCGCTTCTTGTCTTCACTGATCCCCATTTCAACACCCTGCCCACGCCACCCCCTTTATCTGCAGCTCCCTCTACACTCATCCCCAGTCCTGAAGAAAGTCGAAACGTTGACTTCTTCACCTCCTGATGCTGCCTGGTTTGCTGTGTTCTTCCAGCCTTCTGTCTATTCCTTGGTGCCTTTGCATCTACAGGGCTAAATGTAGAATTCTGACTTCATAGTTAAAGGTTGAAGTGTATATTCATGAGTGAGGAACCTAATGTCTGCTATTACTCTGTTGCTTTGTACCTTTCAATCTGGTTGTGGGCCAGTTTCTCTTGCAATTAGAAAAAATGGTGGAATTGAGTATGATGGAAGTGGATGCAAGAGCAGTTAGTGATCATGCATGTGCAGGAGAGGTGCTTCTAGTGAGTGAGTAGGAAGGGCAGAGGGCAGGTAGTATTCGTAGCTTGGGAGGATGAGGTGGATGAGAGCCTTTTAATGGACATGATGCATGCATTACTAAGGTTTGTGGTCTATGAGTCTTGGTGAAATGAATGTGCAATGTCAGAGTTAGTGAGTTCTATCCTTGTGAGTCAGAGGCAGCAGAGAGAAGATAGAAAACCTTTACAATCATTAATGACCCGAACAATGGCTAAACAAAATTCATTGTCGGAAGTTGAATTAGTACCAGACAGATATTTGGTGATCTAAACTTTCTTTGGAGATTTTGATAATCCAAAGCAAGTGTTCAATTAGTTTTCTCTGATTGAGGCTCAGCAAGCCGATCCAGAGTTAAGCAAAGTAGCCCAATGAGCTCACACTGAAGTTGAAGCCAAGGGAGTTCCAGAAATGCTATTGTATTTGAAATGGGGCTCGGATGAAGTAATGGAGGCCTTCACACTCAGAAAGGAAGATATTGAGAGTAGAGGTGAAAATTAAAGTTCTAAGTGGTTCTATTGTAATAAAATAAGATACTTTTGTTCACAATGCTGGAAGATGTGAGGGACATCCATGGGGTTTGTAAGACTAAGTCTAAAAAGTGATCTCAAAAGGAAAATAACATGCATCTAATTCTAGTGTTGATGTAAACACTGTTGTAAGTATAGGTATGGTGAACAAGAAAATAGCAGTTCTAAAATATTTTGTCACAAAGGAAGATAAACCGCTTTTCTTCAAATAAAGCAGCTAAATCAGATTCTCTTAAGATTCAGTTGGCAGTTAGGAAGGCAAATGCAATGTTAGCATTCACTTCAAGAGGGCTAAAATACAAGAGCAGAGATGTACCTTTGAGACTGTATAAGGCTCTGGTTAGACCACATTTGGAACATTGTGAGCAGTTTTGGGCTCCATATCTAAGGAAGGATGTGCTAGCATTGGAGGGGGTCCAGCAAAAGCTTACAGGAATGATCCTGGCGATGAAGGGCTTGTGATATCAGGAGCTATTGAGGACTTGGGGGGTCTGTACTTGAAATTTACAGAATACTGAGAGGCTTAGATAGAATGGGCATGAAGATGTACCCACTAGTAGGAAGGACTAGCACCTGGGGGCACAACCTCAGAGTGAAGGGACGATCCGTTAGGAGTGAGATGAGGAGGAATTTCTTCAGCCAGAGTGGTGAATCTGTGGAATGCGTTGCCGCAAAAGACTGTGGATGCCAAGTCATTGAATGTATTTAAGGCAGTGATGGATAAGTTATGGATTAGAAATGAAGATCTGGACTCCCAGCAGGGTCCCTTGGTTCCGCGATCAATCAATAAACACTCGCAATCAGTCTGGCAGTTAAGACTTCACTCTTTATTTTTCATACGGCTGGATACAGAGCATCCAGAAACATAGAGGTTGTGCACTTCCTCGGAGGAATTGCACACATGGCTTAAAACAAAGACATTTTTATTCTTTTCTTAAAGGAGGGTACAAGCCGTGATCACATTGTACATTCAAACAATTACCGATCAATATACGATATTGCTTTATTTGACAGTCACTTGGTCCAATGATATTTCCTGGGAACCAACTTTACTTTCCAATGCTTAGGCCACTCGTATCTCATGAACCGAGCCACTGCACCTGCATCCGACGGTCAGTCAGGATGGCTAGAAATGTCTTATCTAGTTGAGTTATTTCTATGCTTTAAAGGGCACATTGTCAGTTAATCACTATTGAAGCAGACTGTGGTTAGTCACTTATGCAGCTATAGCAAAATTAGCAGTTAGTAACTTTAAAGCAATTTTATGCAGCTTTAGCAGAACTATAAGTTTCCAGCCTAGAAGCAATTTTGTCATGATATTTTCATTGAGAAGCCATCTTGTTGCCACCTAGGGTATTAAGAGCATCTGTTAAGTGGTTGCCCCTGACAACAACTAGTCACCTCAGCCTGTATTCAGGTTTCAGATCTTCAGAAAAGGATCATAGGTTATGGCATAAAGGCAAGAGAATGGTGTTGAGAAATATATCAGCCATGATCAAAATATGGGGCAGACTTAATAGGCCAAAGGCCTAATTTCACTCCTATATCTTATGATCCACATCTCATGTTTTGTTGTCTGTTTGTCATATAACTTATGATGAAAGACATTCTTGAAATCGTGTTTCATTTGTCTTAAGGGTGGAGGCATGTAAATATCATTTGTGATTTGTTCTCTGAACTTAAAATGAGTTTTATCCCAAGGAAATATTGCAAGAAGGTGGCTGCAGTTTTAAGCAAAACAATTGGAGTACATTGTTAGTTGGAAATACAACATTGCCTTATTTGAACAGTGAGGGAGAGGTCCATACAATTCACCACTGTCTGGGTTTTCAGGCAATTCTGCCCAGAGACACAGGTTTGATTGGCTTTTCAATTGGCATCATCATTGCAGGTTCAGGATGTCTCAGCATATTAACAGGCTCTTGATTGGTTCTTAGGCAAGTGGCTGCAGCCTTGTGTGTTGACAAAATGTGGAAACATCAGGCCTGCAAAGAGAAAACATCCATCTCACTTTCTCTTCCTTTTATGTAAAACAAAATCCTGAGTAGCAAACAATTCACCCTCACCTTTCCTCTGTATTCTGCTCTTCCACAAATCCATTGTTGAAAGGGGAAAGGGAAAGCCACCTTCAAAGACACTGGTGGGGGTGGGTAAATTGTCGATCAGTGAATGAAAAACTGGGAATGTTTGTCTCATGATCTCATCTCATCGGCACACAGTCAGAAAGAATCGAGAGTAATAGAAAAGAATCAAAAGAAAACAATTCACCAATGTCTGTGGTCAGAACTGATGCTGTCAAACTGTATTTAATTTTGTCCGCTGATAATAGATTAGATTAGATTCGCTACAGTGCGGAAACAGGCCCTTCTGCCCAACATTTCCACACCGTCCCTCCGAAGAATAATCCACTCAGACACATTTCTGTCTGACTAATGCACCTAATACTATGGGCAATTTAGAATGGCCAGTTCACCTGATCTGCACATCCTTGGACTGTGGAAGGAGCACCCGAAGGAAACCCACGCAGACACGGAGAGAACATGCAAACTCCACACAGACAGTCGCCCAAGGCTGGTATCGAACCTGGGATTCGAACCTGGCCCCAAATATTTTTGTCTTGTCTGTCTTTATGCAGCAGTCTGTATGTATAAATGGGAATTTTTAAAATGGGTGAAGTTTAAGTTATACAGTTATAGATTAGCAATTCATCCTGTTTATCTTTGGTTAAAAACAGTTTGATTACAGTAGATATTTTCCTGTTATTGGAAAAATATCAGGTATGCAGTTCAGTAGAATAGACACTTTGGTGGTTTCATCAAATGTTCATACTTGTGATGAAATAACACACAAGAAATCTGTCCTTTCCTTTCATCCTTTACCAATTATCTATCCCATTTTAAATATTGTCTATGTTGGATGTCCTGGACAAGCATTAAAATGGGAAGAGAGCGCTATCACTCTAGTCTCACTACTCCACATGTTGCAACATAAAATAAAAAGATTCTGTCCAAGTCCTGAAAAAGCCATTCATATGCTTTTCTACATTAGTCTTAGAATACTACAGGAAGTGTACTGACAACTGAATAATCAGAAACACGACAGGCTGATCCAATCAAAGAACACAACCGTGACTAAACAGATTGATCAAGACTTTTCATCCAGTCCTTCAGAATATCCTATGCACTCTCATCCCACATACTTCTCACATAGGGGACTTCTGCTGGCTTCCGAAGATACATAAAGCTAATACACCTGGATGTCCTATTGTTTCAGGCAACGGGGCGCTATCTGAAAATCTCTTTCGCTATGTCAAGGGCATCTTGAAAACCACTGTACAGAGGACCCCCAGCTTCTGTCATGACATTACAGATTTCTGACAGAAAATACGGACCAGTTGAATCAGGAACATTCCTTGTCAAAGTGGACATTTTGGCACTCTACACCAGCATCCCCCACAACGATGGCATCGCTGCAAAGCCTCAGTACTCAATACTAACAACTGCCACTCTCCAGGCACCATCCTACAACTCATCCGCTTCATCCTCAACCATAACATCTTCATCTTTGACAGGTAGTCACATGGAACAGCCATGGGGACCAAAGTTGCACCCCAATATGTCAGCATTTTCATCCACAACTTCAAACAAGACTTCTTTGCTGCACAGGACGTCCAACCAACACTATACACCAGATACATTGACGACATTTCTTTTCCTCTCGACTTGTGGTGAGGAGTCTCTGAAACAATTACACAGTGATATCCACAAGTTGCATCACGCCATTAGACTTACTCTTTAGAATCAGTCTCATTCCTGGACACACGCATCTCCAAGGATGGACACCTCAGTACCTCAATCTACCACGAACCCACGGATAACCTCACATTGCTACACTCCTCTAGCTTCCACCCTAAACATATTAAAACAGCCATCCCCTTTGGACAAGCCCTACGCATTCACAGTATCTGTTCACATGAAGAGGAAAGTGACGGACACCTAGAGGTGCTGAAGGACACCCTCATAAGAACAGGACATGATGCTCAACTCATCGATCACCAGTTCCAAGTGCCACAGCAAGAAACCGTAATGACCTCCTCAGGGTACAGACATGGGATATAACTAATAGGGTACCCTTTGTCATCCAGTATTTCCCGGGAGCGGAGAAACTATGTCATATTCTTCGCCGCCTGCAACACATTATCGATGAGGATGAGCACCTTGCCAAGATCTTCCCTACTCCTCCACTTCTTGCCTTTAACCTACTGCCAAACCTTAAACAGACCATTTTTTCCAGTAAACCACCCAGCCTTCAGGACAAGGTCGACCACAACACCACACAACCCTGTCATGGCAACCATTACAAGACATGTCAGAGTATCAACATAGACACCACCCACCACATGCATCGCAGGTAATCATGTGACTCAGCCAATGTTCTCTATCTTATATGCTGCAGGTAAGGATGCCCCGATGCCTGGTGTATTAGTGAAACTAAGCAGACGCTGTGACAACAATGAATGGACACTGCGCAACAATTGCACGACAGGAATGTTCCCTCCCGGTGGAGGAACATTTTAGTGATCAAGGACATTCAACCTCAGATCTTAGGATGACCGCCCTCCAAGGTGGACTTCAGGATACGCAACAAAGTAGAATTGCTGAGCAGAGGCTGATAGCAATGTTTAATACCTGTGAGGACAGCCTCAACCGGGACCTTCGGTTCTTGTCACACTATAGGTGACCCATTGCGCTAAGCACACTCACAAAAAAATTACATACAAGCACACGTAGATACACATACATACACACTCTCAGACATGATCACATTCACACACGCAGACTCTCTCTCATCCTACAGCATGGAGACAGGCCCTTTGACCCAAACAGGTCCATGCCGAACAAAATGTCCATCCATGCTAACCCCATTTCCCTGCACTTGGCTCATGTTCTTCTAAACCTTTCCTATTCATATATTTGGCCAAATCCCTTTTAAATGTTGTTAATGTACCTGCCTCAACCACTTCTGCTGTCAGCTCATTCTATGTGCGTACCATCCTTTTGTGTAAAAAAGTTGCCTCTCAGGTTCACTTTTATTCTTTCTCCTCTAACTTTAAACTGATGCTCTCTAGTCCCTGGGAAAAAGAGTGCATTCACCCTATACATGCTGCTTGAGATCTTGTACACTTCTATAAGATCCCCCCTTAGTCTCCTACACTCTAAAGAAAAAGGTCCTAGCTAGTTCAATCTCTCCCTATAACTTAGACCATTGAGTCCTGGCACCATCCTTGTAAATTTCATCTGCACTTTTTCCAGTTTAATAACATCTTTCTATATCAAAGTGACCAAAATTGAACACAATACTCCAAGTGCTGCCTCACCAACATCCTGTATAATTGCAACATAACTTCCCAACTTCTATGCTCAATGCCCTGACTAATGAAGGCCAGTGTGCAAAAGCCTTCTTCACAGTCCTATCTACCTGTGACTCCACTTTCAGAGAACCATGCACCTGAACTCCAAGATCCTTCTGTTCCAATACACTCCTCAAGGCCTTACCATTCACCATGAAACTCCTACCTTGATATGACTTTCCAAAATGCAAGACCTCACATTCATCTATATCAAACATTTCTTGGCCCATTTCCTCAGCTGATCAAGGTCCTGCTGCAATTCCTGATAACCTTCCTTGCTGTCCATGATATTGCCTATTTTAGTGTCATCCACAAACTTAGTAGTCATGCCTTGTACATTCTCATCCAAATCATTGATACAGATAACAAACAGCAATGAGCCCAGCATTAATTCAAAGCACTCCAGTAGCCACGGGCCTCCAGTCCAACAAGCATCCTTCCACTATTACCCTCTGCTTCCTACCATCAAGCCAATTGCCAACTCCCCCTGGATTCCATGTGGTCTAACCTTCCAGAGCAGCCTACCACGTGGAACCTTACCAAAGGCCTTACTGAAATCCATAAAGACTATACTGCCCTGTTCCTGATCTATGTTATAATGTTGAAGGCTAATATAATTTACAGGCAAGCTTTTGAAATATATTTTAGAAGTTTAGGGTAAAGTTTAGTCTTTCATTATTTCTCATTCTTCACGGCTGAGTTTTACCATGGTCCCCATAATACAGTGGGCATATGGTGCTGAAATTGGCAACCTGCCTGCCAATTTGAAGAAATCATGAATAGACATTTGAGCTTGTTCATAAGGAGATCTGACAGGTAGATGTGGAAAGGTTGCGCCCCCTTATGGGAATCAGAGGGCATAATCTCAGAATAAAGCATTACCCTTTTAGACAGAGATGAGAAGGTCGTCTTCTCTCAGAGCATAGCGAATCTGGAATGTGTTTGCCACAGTGGGCTATAGATCCTGGGTCATTAAATTTATTCAAGTCTGAAATAGATTGTTAGTCAGTAAGGGAATCAAGGGTTATCAGGAAAAGGCAGGAAAGTGGAGTTGAGGATGATCATATCAGCTATGATCTCATTGAATGACAGAACAGATCCAATGGGCTAAATGGTCTTCTTCTACATCTTATGGTTACAATTGATCCAATATCTGTCCGTTCCACAATTCAGTTGGCTTGGGCTGGCAAGTAAGACTATAAATCTGAAACAGTAAGACGAAAGGGGGTTAAATAATTTGTGGGTGCCTTGCATCTGTTGCCAGAACTGCTCCCCTACAAGAAGTTATCTCTCCATTTGTACCTCCCTAACTGGTCTTCAGAACATAGCCTCCCCTCCTCAGTTTCCCATTCTCTCTCTGTCTGGAACTTCAGACTTACCATTCTCCTGTGACAGTGTCCCTTCATTCAAGGGATTCCTTTCAGTGGCCAAAACTGGGTTCTGGTGTTGTGGGACTGCCAGTCAGATTGGCTAATAGCTCTTGAGAATGGGACTTCCTCTCACTGAGAGGCAGAAACACCGTTTTCTGCTTATTTAGCATGCCAGTAGTTCATTCCTAGTTGGTCAATTTGCAAAAACAAAATTGGCCCAAAGTACTTCCTTGTTACCATTTCTATAGGTGTTCCTGTTCCCTATATGATGAATGTATCAACCGTACGTGGTGTTTAAAAATTTTTTATGAACATTTGTATAACCATGAACTGATCTCATTCATTTGTTTTCCCATCTATTACCTTTGGCTGAGTGTAGGGATTTTTTGTGTAAGTTTTCCAATTCTATGTTCAAATTTGAATTTTGAATCTAATTCAGTTTTGTTTCTGGCCTTTGAAGTCCAAATTTCTGATGTTTGCTTCATTAACAAAGTTCATGCTAACACAAATAAGTATGAAACTTGAGTATTGCTGAGAAAAGATACACATTGTTGAAGTTTTTCACCTTACACTCATCAAGACAATTATCAAGAACTACCAAAATTGTGAACCAATCAACAATCCTCATTCATGCAGCATATAAGCAGTTTTCCCCTTAGGTACCTTTTTCAACAAAGTGTCTTCTTCCAGAAATACTCCAGCTCTGTACTACCAAACAACCAATAAATAAGTATGCATTAAATCCAATTAAAATATCATTCTTGTCTCATATATTGTACAAGACTCTGTTAAGTTCTAAATCGGCTAGTGTATTTAATAATTGATCCCTGTAGACATAGCTGACTTTACTTACATGATTTAATTAATTTTTTCTATAGATTCTCTTGGAATTTATTTTCTTTAGGATACGAGAATTTGCAGGGTGCATTGCAGACCAGTTAACAATTTACGATGGTTCCAACTATCATGCACAAATCCTTGATGGACCAAATTGTGGTGCAGAAAATCCAGCTGTGATATCATCACGAAATGAATTATTCTTGGCATTCACCACCAACCGGAAATTACAAGCACCTGGGTTTGCTGCCAATTATAGATTCAGTAATGTTCTTAAAATAAACAGTCTTACATTCTCTTTTATAGATATATTTGTGTGCTTGCAAATGTTTTGCCATAACACTTCTTTATATGCTTTATTTTTTAGTTAGATGTGGGTTTATGCTGAAGACCAGAGTGGGACGAATTGAGGCTAGATCTTTCCCACTCATAGACATACACTGTTTTTGGGTCCTGCTGGTGAAAAGAAAGTATCAGGTTTGAAAGTTATTTACTGAAAATTTGATCATAAAGAACTTTATTTCCTTCTTAAATAAAAGAAGACATTTCAGCGTGGATCAGGTTTCTGTTAGTAAGTTCTTAACAAATTGGTTTTCCACTTGCCGATGATACCAGAACAGATTTGGCTATTTTAACCACCTGACTTAATTTAAATTTGATAGTCCAAAACAAAGTTACGAGATCCAGCTTCCAGTTAAGTGAAAGGGTTTTAGGAGGGGTTTGCAGGACAAATGGAATGTAACACCTAAAGTGTCATAGAGACTTCAAGCAGACTGGACTGATCTCTTGCGACTACAAGGGAATGAATGGTTGATGACCTTCTACTCAAAAGAAAGCTGTTCCTTATGGATTGTGTCCCAAACTGCAGTCACATTGTGTGTTTTTCCCTTAGAAAAATGCACAAGACAGGGTATTTAAAATTGTTTCAACTCTACTAGAGTGGACTACTGGGGCTGAATGCTTTCATGTGTACTAAGCTGGATTTCACCGTTGGTGTGCTACAAAAGTGCCTGTTGAAGAACTATCCCTGCATTGTGGGAGCAGCACTTATCCAGGCAAGTGGGGAACATTCCATTACGCTCCTGATCTGTGCATTGTAGATTTTGGACATGCTTTGGGGAGTCAGGAGGTGAGTTATTTGCCACAGTATTCATAGTGTCTGACCTGCTATTGTAGCTGCTGTATTTATATGATGAGTCCAGTTGAGTTTAAAAATAAACAAGATAATAGCTCTCTCTCATTCTGAATGCTGGAATTCAATCATGGACGAAAGGCATCAGAATTACAGAATCTCAACCAATCTGCATACTAAGAATTATGAAATTCACTGTACACCTATCAACTTCAACACAACCAGTAACTTCTACTGCAATGACAGCAATGTTCAACTACCTGCTCTTCATGAACAATTCAGAGATTGGTCGATGTATCTTTTTAAAAAGCTTTTACTCCATTGGGCTCACATCCTATCCCTAATCTGTGTGTAAGTCTTTTTACATTAACTAATTAATTAACTTACTCTTATTGTTAATTGAAGAAAGCCTAATTAAGTTTTAACAACCTTTCAAAGCCCAAGTTCATTTGAGTCTGGAAGAAAGGTTGTTGCAACTAAAATGGGCACGCTATTCATTCCTCCTCACCCAGGAGCTTAACAATTTGATGCATTACATCTGGACTTGTGACAAATTGGCTAAATTTGCATCACAGGACTCGCGGTGCAGCGATAAATTGTTTTAGAGAGCCAATTCAGAGATTGTAACCTGAATGATCTTGTTATATGCTGTAAGAGGTCTGTGATTCTGAGCAAAAGGATGCCTTCCTATTAAGTGCCTTCTAACATACAAACAAGATTCAGGAGTAGGCTACTCAGCCCTTAGAGTCTGCCCCACCATTCAGTAAGATCATGGCTGATCTAATTTTAACCTCAATTCTACACTCCTGCACATCCCCAATAATCTTTCATCCCCTTGTTAATCAAGAATCTGTCTACTTCTGCCTTAAAAATATTGCATGATCCTGCATAATTATCTTTTGAGAAAAGGAAATTCTAAAGGCTCACAACTCTGAGAGAAAAAAAAGTTTCCTCATCTCTGTCTTAATGGATGACCTGTTATTTTTAAACTATGACCTCTGGTTCTAGATTCTCCCACAAGCGGAATCATCCCTTCCACACCTAGCCAGTCAATTCCTCTTGGTATTTTACATGCTTTGATTAAGTTACCTCTGGCTCTTCTAAACTCTAGAAAATACAGGCCCAGGATGTCTATCTTTCCTTATAAGGCAATCCACTCATTCCAGGCAGTAGTCTAGTAAACCCTCCCTGAACAGCTTCCAATGCACTAACATTCAGTGACCAGTACAGTGAGTTTGGCTAAAACACACATTTCTTCAATGAGAATCGACTATAAAGCGATTGAAGAATTTAGACCATTATTTGTAGAATGCAAACTGCGATCCCAGTTCTATTGGTTTAAATGGTGCTGCCATCGCACACAAATGGGACTGTCACGTTACATCAGAACAGCCTGTACTGTACACTACACTCAAATGTGATCTCATCAATGCCATGTATAACTGAAGCATAACCTCTCTACTCTTGCATTAAATTCTCCTTGCAAGAAAATGTAATATTCCAATGGCTTTCCTGATTACTTGGTGTACTGCATATTAAAATGTGATTCATGCACAAGGACACCCATACCTTTCTGCGTCTCAGAGTTCTGCAATCTTTCACCATTTAGATAATAAGATTCTTTCATCTTTCTGCCAAAATAGCAGATTTCATATTTAATACTCCATTTTCCAGTTATTTGCCCACTCACTTAAAGTCATAGACTCCTACAGCATGGAGACAGGCCCTTTGGCCCAAACTGGTTCACGCCAACCAGAATGACAATCCACACTAACCTCATTTCCTACACTTGACCCATATCCTTCTAAACTTTTCCTATCCATGTGTTTGTCCAAATGCCTTTTAAATGCTATTAATGTACCCACCTCAAAAACTTCCACTGGCAGCTCCTTCCATATGTGCACAACCCTCTGTATAAAAATGTTGCCCCTCAGGTTCATTTTTATACTTTCCTCTCTAACCTTAAACTGATGCTTTCTGGTCCTCAATTCCCCAACTCTGGGAAAAAGACTGAGTGCATTCCCCCTATCCATGCCTCTCATGATCTTATATACTCCTATAAGATCCCCCCCTTAGTCTCCTACATTCTAAAGAAAATGTCCTAGCTTGTCGAACCTTTCCCTGTAACTCAGGCCATTGGGTACTGGCACCATCCTTGTAAACTCATCTGCATCCTTTCCAGTTTAATAACATCCTTCCAAAGCAAGGTGACCAAAACTGAACACAATGCTCCAAGTACTGTTCAACTACAACATAACTTCCCAACTTCTTTGCTCAGTGCCCTGACTGATTAGATTAGACGAGATTACATACAGTGTAGAAACAGGCCCTTCGGCCCAACAAGTCCACACCGACCCTTCGAAGAGCAACCCACCCAGACCCATACCACCTTCATTTATCCCTTCACCTAACCCTACGGGCAATTTAGCACGGCCAATTCAACTAACCTGCACATTTTTGGACTGTAGGAGGAAACTGGAGAGCCAGAGGAAACCCACACAGACACAGGGAGAATGTGCAAGCTCCACACAGACAGTCACCCGAGGTGGGAATTGAAACCGGGTCCCTGAGACAGCAGTAAATGGGGACAGAGTCTGGCTCTCGCTAAATTCCCATCCAATTGCAATGCACCCTGGACTATCCTACTAGCTCTGAACTCTAGCTGCATGGAGAGAATGTGCAAACTCCACACAGATGGTTACCTGAGGCGGGAATTAAACCCGGGTCTCTGACGCTGTAAGGCAGCAGTGCTAACCACTGTGCCACCATGCTGTGATGAAGGCCAGTGTGCCAAAAGCCTTCTTCACTGGCCTGTCAACCAATAGCTGAACCTTCAGCGAATAGTGCTCCTGAACTCCAAGATCCCTCTGTTCCACTACACTCCTCAAGGCCCTACCATTCACCATGAAACTCCTACCTTGATTGACTTTCCAAAATGCAAGACCTCACACTTATCTATATTAAACTCCATTTGTCATTTCTTGGCTCACTTCCCCAGCTGATCAAAGTACTGCTGCAATTTCTGATTAGCTTCCTCACTGTCCATGATGCTGCCTATTTTAGTGTCATCAGCAACTTATGTTATGACACAGCAGTGTCACAAAAAAACCACAAAAAACCAGAAAAGCTCACCTTGCCTCATAATATGTTAAAATATGAGTGATAGAGAACTCCCAAATTCCAATATTTAAAGAAAATAACTTTTTTTTACTCTAAGAGTGAACACTAAACAACAACTATTCACAACTCTCAGACCCCTTTTCTTTTAACTGCTTATTCCCTGCTTCCAACTCATTAACAATATGCTATTTCAATAAGACACTTATAAAAATTACATCAACTTAATTTCAAAACCACACAACTGCTGTTGTCTTCTATGACTTCACTCTTCTACCTGCTGAATTCCCTAAGTTGTCTTCTTTCTTTTTACTGCGAGTATGTTTCATGTGAAAAGGTACCTTTGATAGAGAGTGTTTCCTAATTTCTTGGATCTATCTCGATGGCAGTTGGTCTCTCTCTCTCTAATTTTCAAAATGTCCACATTTTTATATCCGCAACATCAGATCGTCTCATTGGTTCAATGTCGACAAAACAATAAATTCAAATTCAATTGGGTTTTAGTATCATAGGGCATAGTTTAACCTGATTGGTTAAATTCAAGTTGTTGTTAAAACAGCAACCAAAACTCAGGTATCCATTTCACAGCCAAATGTTACATATTTTCAATTTTCCAGTATACTCTGGACTGCCAACTAGTCATATACATAGGTATAATCTCTCAGTTCACAACAGCATTCACTCTCTCTTAAAAGTATAGTATGGGGGATCCAAGATGGCGGCGACCCAGCAAGTCTGAGTCTATAGTGCTCCTCCCAAGACTTGGGCAAAGTGGGCCACCCACCCCCACCACACTCACCAAATCATTTAAAATAGCTGTTTAATTTAATTAGTTGCTTAGTATTAAATTTAAACAATCTAATCTTTAGTAAAAATGACTAAAGGGAAGGGAGCCCGCAGCTCTCAGCAAGCAGGAACCCCTCCCCCACCCTCTCCAGCTGCAGCAGAGGCGTCCGGGGGATTTACCTACGGTGGCAAGCCTCGTGGAAATGACCTCTAAACTGGATGCGAAGATCGATGCTTTCATTGAAGAATCCCAAAGTCTATGGGATTCACTCTCGGCCGCGCTGCAAAAGCAAGACCGAGATATTAAAGAAATCGAGCGCCAAATCGGAGGGGCGGAGCTAAAGGCCGCGACCTCCGAAACTACAGTGCAATCGGCCGTGGATCGGGTCCGGACTCTCAAACAGCGAATCCGGACCTTAGAGAACCACATTGACGACCTCAATATTCGAGGTCGCCGAAAAAATATTCGTTTGCTGGGCCTTCCCGAATGGGAAGAGGAAGGCCAGCTTGCAGCGTTTCTCGAGCAGTAGCTGCCACAGCTTTTAGGCTGGATCAGGCCAGGTAAGGGTGGAATGGGCCTACCGGGTCGCAATACCCGGGCCCGGCTTGAACCAGCGCCCTCGCCCGGTCCTGTTCCGGCTGCAGAGCTATAGGGAGAGGCAGATACTCCTAGAAGCCTCTAGAAATCTTGGAAAAGATTCCCAAGCCATGATCTATAAAGGAGGAGAAAGTGAGGTCTTTCCTGAAGAAGGGCCTGTGCCCGAAACGTCGAATCTCCTGTTCCCTGGACCTGCTGTGATGATCTATAAAGGATCCAAGATCATGTAATTCCAGGACTTTTCCCCAGCTCTGGTCCGAAAGAGGAAGGCATTCGATGAGGCGAAGAAGTGTTTAAGGGACTTAAATATTCAGTACTCCTTACGCTACCCAGCGGCGCTACGCTTTAACCATGAAGGATCCGTGTATAACTTCAGATCGCCAGAAAAGGCTAAGGAATTTTTGGACTCTCGGATAAATTGTAAGAGACAATGGATGTTGGTTTGCCTTTCCCCCACTCTGGTATATATCTTCCCCCTTTTTCTTTTTTCTTCCCTACTGTTTAATATTATCTTGGGGGGATGGGGAGAGGGATTTATTTATTTGTTCTCTATTTAACGATTTTCTCCCCCCCTTGGGGTTTTTCTTATTATTCTATGTATG
>NC_057725.1:65115393-65116499 GCF_004010195.1 Chiloscyllium plagiosum
ATGGTATTAACATTACCAAATATATCCAGGTGTTGGTATGGGTGGGGGTAGGGTGCTCACTGTTAACTCTAGCTTTGTATTATATCTGAATTCTCCTCATTTTATTGAGGAGTGCCTGGGTCAAGGGTGGGGCATTGGTTGGGAGAGGATACGATGGACCTTTGGAAAGGAAGTGATACCCCCTGGGAACAAGGAGGAAAATCTCCATTTAAATACGTTTTATATTTTTTTTATTATTTAGAATTAGTTTTTTATTATACTGTTGTGAGTGTATTAGAGAGCCTTTATTTTTGTGAATTTTATATGCTCTATGCTCGGGATGTTTTGGATAGGATTTCCCCTCCCGAGGGGTCTCGGATTTGCCCGGATGATTATGGTTGATCAGTCGGTTAAGTGGTGCACCTGGAATGTCAAGGGGAGTAATTCGCCAGTCAAAAGGAAGAAAATATTATCAAATCTTAAGAAAGAAAGAGTTGATATAGCTCTCCTACAGGAGACACACCTATTGGATAAAGAACACTTGAAATTACGATAGGGTGAATTTGATCAGGCCTTTTTTTCTTCTTTTGGCTCAAAAAGTAGGGGAGTTATTATTCTTGTTCGGAAGAATTTCCCTTTCAAAATCCTAAATCAGATAAAAGACGAATCTGGACGATATATTCTGATTAAGGCCCTTATAAATGCAGAGGAATATGGGATTTTAAATTTGTACTGCCCTCCGGCACACCCCTTTAAATTTATAACGGAAACCTTCTCAAAATTGATGGCTCTTGGTGCCCGTCATACAATTATAGGGGGAGACTTTAATTGTATTATGGATCCGGAAATAGATAGGGTTCCCAAGAGTACTGCAGGAGTATCTCCCAGATCTAGACATTTGGTGGATCTGAACAAAGAATTAGTATTAGTAGATGTATGGAGATGTCTTCATCCACAGGACAGAAATTTTTCTTTTTACTCCAATCCATATAAATGTCATACCAGAATTGATATGTTTTTTGCCCCCTCGATTTTTTAAAATTTCATATCATCCTGTAAAATAGATAGTATAGCAATTTCCGACCACGCTGCTATGTATATGGAAACCAAGGTGAGGAACAATGGGA
>NC_057725.1:65116999-65130725 GCF_004010195.1 Chiloscyllium plagiosum
GTCTCCTTCCTATAGGAACGATGTTGTGAAACTTGAAAGGGTTCAGAAAGGATTTTCAAGGATGTTGTCAGGTTTGGAGGATTTGAGCTATAGGGAGAGGCTGGACAGGCTGGGGCTGTTTTCCCTGAAGGCTGAGGGGTGGCCTTATAGAGGTTTATAAAATGATGAAGGGCATGGATAGAGTAAATAAGCAAGGCCTTTTCCCTGGGTTGAGGGAGTCTAGCACTAGAGGGCATAGGTTTAGGGTGAGAGGGGAAAGATATAAAAGAGAACTAAGGGGCAACTTTTTCACGCAGAGAGTGGTGCTTGAATGGGATGAGCTGACAGTGGTGGAAGCTATTACAATTGCAACATTTAAAAGGCATCTGGATGGGTATATGAATAGGAAGGGTACGGAGGGATATGAGGAGAAAGTGAGGGCTGCAGATGCTGGAGATCAGAGCTGAAAATGTGTTGCTGGAAATGTGTTGCCCTGAAGAAGGGCTTATGCCCGAAACATCGATTCTCCTGTTCCTTGGATGCTGCCTGACCTGCTGCGCTTTTCCAGCAACACATTTTCAGTACGGAGGGATATGGGCTGGGTGCTGGCAAATGGGACTAGATTAGGCTGGGATATCTGGTTGGCAAGGATCTGTTTCCATGCTATATATGTCTATGACTCTATGACTCTGTGTTACAGTTTGGTCCAGATGCACTCTCATTTCAGGATAAAGTATGTTTTGTGTTGGCAATGCAAACAAATGAATAAGAAACATACCGGGAGCTGTTGTGTGAAGTACTAGAAATAAAGGCTATTCAACGCATCAATAACTATGCAGAGTCTCTGCAAGAACAGGTCAACTCATCCCACTGCTCTACCTGTTCTCTGTTGACCTTCAGTTTTTTTCTCCAGCTGCTTAGTCAATAAATCCAGCAGGTCCTAGAAACACATCATGACCAAGAAGTGATCTCTGTGCCTCCACACTTGAAAGCAGCCAGCAGCATTCTGGATATTCCAAAGGCACAGATCCAGAGGCTGACTTGAAGCATGACAGTGGCAGTGATGTAACAGTCGACAAGGTGAAGCAGTAATGATGAGTGATCATCATCTAAAAAGAAATCAAAAATGTCCAACTTTCCAGAAAAGGAAAATCAATCCTGTTCACAACTGTAAAAGATGAGAGTGTTTGCCTAATGTGTTAGCAAATTCAGTACAGGAATTTAGAACAATACCACACAATGATGTACCATAAATTCAAGGATAATTTTTCCATGAAAAGTATACTTCAGACAAAGAAAGTTGACAAGCTGAAGTTTGCTTTAAAACTCACCAATCATTTTATTCTGAACCAGCAGCAAATGGTAGGGCCTGCACTGAAGCCTCATTTCACATTTATAATCATCTGGCAAAAGATAAGTCACAAACGGTCTTGTAATTAAAGAAGTAATGACTGTGGCTGTTGACTCTTTATGCAAAGATTTTAAAAGCAAAGAAGAAAAAGTAACAATCAGAGCATGTCACATGGTGCTTCAACTGTGGCAGCCACTTGTAATCTTTTCCAAGATTTTTTTGGTAACTACAACTGATCTTGAAGACTGTGAATATTTCCCATTGCAATTCAATGAATCCATCGACATGGCACACACAGCCCATGTGATTGTTTTTGTGATGTATAGTTTTTAAGGACATAACTTTTGTCTCTTAAGGAGAGAATGAGGGTAAGGATACATGCAACAAATTCAACATTGATCTTGCCCAGCGCACATTCTGTACAATGTTACCTGTTTGCCTCTGTCTAAGTCTTTTTGATCTGTACATCCTTGCTTACGAAGTTCTGCGTGTACTGCTCTTGAACTTTCACTGTATTTCAGTAGATGTGACAATAAATCAAACAATCGAAAGACACGTGCTTGAAAAAATCATTTCAATCAAGAAATTGATTTCCATCAGAACTGCTAATGCACTAGCCATTCCTGGTACGAATGTAGGCTTTTATCACTGTATAATCCTCCACCAAACAATATCAAATGAATTTATGTGCTTTTTTCACGTTTTAAAATTTGTTGTTAAGACTATAAACTTAATTTTGGCAAGAACCCCTCAGAATCATTTGTTTAAATCCTTACTCTCAGTGCTGTCTGTGGTGAGCTAATCCTTCATATTGATATGAGGTGGTGAAGTCAAATAAAGTCCTACAAAGATTTGATGCCTGAAATTGTTACTTTTCTTAAATCAAGGAATGAAGTGAGCTGTCAAATAATGTGTGGTTGATTGACTTCGAATGACATCAAATCTGAAGAACTGAACTATGAACTGTAAGGAAAGGACTAAGATTTAGCACATATGATCAGTACTGTGAATGCATTCAAATTGAAACTGGATCTGTTGTCCTTCACATTAAAAACAAAATGCTGCAGCACTCCGGGAAGTGTGGAGAAAATATCAGAAAGAAATCAATGACAGAGAAAAATGGGTTTCCTCAGAAAATCTGTGCACGCATGAATAATTTATCAGAGCAATTCAACAGATGATTTCAGGAATTAAATGTAATGGACAAATTACATTTTTCTCAAATCCATTCCTTCAAGCAGACATTGGTGGTTTGGCTGTCAGATCCCATCAGACGTTTGATTTATAAAACAGTGGAGTTGATGTGGATCTAATGATTATATAGAATGGTATTGAGCTGCAAGTCATGTCAAGGGACAACAATTTTTAGGGGCTCATGAGCTCCAATCATCTTGTATTTTACAAGTTTATTTTAACTCCACATGTGACACAGTGTTCTCCCAAGTGAAGATAATGAAGTCCAAATATCACATCGACCTCACAGATATTCAGTTAATAGATTGTAAATGATTGCTAGTCTCAAACTACAACCTGGACATCAAGGCCATGGAGAATAATGTGCACGCATATGTATCACACTGAGGTTTGGTGAGTGAAGGACAAAATGAATATATACTCGGTTTTAGATTTATATAGCACTAAGAGTAAACTACATATTCGAATTTTTTTTCAGGGTAGATCCTGAATTGCACTTAAATTCAAAAATAGGTGTCTACGGACATAAATTTGTAAAAATAATGGACAACAAACCCCTGTTAAGTCTATGTAAAGAGGACAAGACAGTGCCGTCCATAGTTTCAGGCTGAATTCAGTGGTGGGCTCTAATACTAAGTGCAAATAGTTACAAGTTGGAACACTATCTGGGAGGCCAAGTAGTAAACGTGGATGCATTGAGTCCTCCCCACTGTCAGGCCCATAGTTTGCTGTATTCAGTCCCTGCAGCTGGTTATTAATATCATGTGGAGTGAATTCAGTTGTCTGGAGATTAACATTTTTAATACAGGGAATTTTAGGAGGAAATTGTGATGAATTATCCACTTTGCGCTTCTGGCTATAGTTGATTGCACACTTCAGCCTTGTCTTTTGCACTAACGCGTTAAGCTCTCCACAATTGAGGATGGAGATTTTTGGTGCCTCCTCTTCTGGTTCTTTGTTTAATTGC
The DNA here is from genome assembly GCF_004010195.1 of Chiloscyllium plagiosum. Classification (NCBI taxonomy): domain Eukaryota; kingdom Metazoa; phylum Chordata; class Chondrichthyes; order Orectolobiformes; family Hemiscylliidae; genus Chiloscyllium; species Chiloscyllium plagiosum. The sequence goes on from NC_057725.1 coordinate 65,120,491, forward strand.
CCACCAGCATTTGTGGTCTTTCGTGATAGGCATTGATATCACGGTAATCACCAACACTTCTCAAGAGCAACTGCGGACGGGCAATAAATGCTAAGTCCATGAGTGAATAAAAATAAATGCGTCACTAGTCTAGAGGCCCAGACTAATTTTACAGGTGTCATGTGTTTAAGTCCTGAGGCAACTGATGGAACTTCAATTATTTATTTCAAATTGAATTGAAAGTTAGCCACCATAATCGTATCATGAAACTATCATCTCATCCCTCTCTCCCTCCATTACAGACATTTACAACACATGCTGCATCCGAAAGGGTAAGAGCATTGTGGAAAACCCACACACCCCTCACTCAAACTCTTCTCCCTCTTGCCATCTGGCAGAAGACATTGCAGCATTCGGTCTCTCACGGCCACACTGTGCCACAGTTTCTTCCCCCAAGCCGTCAGCCTCCTGATTGGACTCTTTCCCATACATGACTTTGAATTGCTGCAAGAACAATGTCTATTATTTATCATTCTTCTATTACACTGTAACGTTCGTGTTTTGCACTTCTTATGCATTTTATGCTGTGTGGTTTGTGCTGTCCATGTAGCATCCTTGGTCCTGGAGGAACGCTGTCTCGTTTTTACCGTATCAGTTGTATAGAAATGACAATAAACAGCTACTCTCTCTCTCTCTCTCACACACATCAATTGTGATTAAAATAATACACTTTGGCAAGTCCAAAATGTGACTTCAGACCTATAGCAACTTGTTTGACCTCTGAAATTGGCTAACAAATCAAATTATTGTTGAAAAATTAAGTTGGGGACAGCCCAGAATTGACCACGGCATCAGAAATGACAATGGTATGTATAAATCAATGTCCCAAAATCTAGTCAAACACCAGCCAGGCATAGTCATTCAAGCCAAATCACATCTTACAGCCACATTGCCTGACATCACCACAGGGAAAAGACTTTGTCTATTTATCCTATCCATGCCCCTCATAATTTTGTAAACCTCTATAAGGTCACCCCTCAGCCTCCGATGCTCCAGGGAAACAGCCACAGCCTGTCCAGCCTCTCCCTATAGCTCAAATCCTCCAACCCTGGCAACATCCTTGTAAATCTTTTCTGAACCCTTTCAAGTTTCACAACATCTTTCCGATAGGAAGGAGACCAGTCTGGCCCTTTGGTCATTCCTGTCAGGCCCGCATGAGGTCAATCTTAAATTAGAACATAAATGAAAAAGTATGCACGCAATACAACTGTGTTGCTTTTGTTTTGAAAATGATGCTTTTTTTATTTACGTATGGATGCACGTGCGCGTGTATGTCTGTGCGTGCATGCATGAACAGCTAAAAGTGATGCTTGCTGGCTAGCCCTCAAAATGTCAGCTCACGCCAAAAAAAAGGTCGATATGGAATGCCACATTTTTAACAAGAAATGGGCTGCTAGATATTTATTTACAGAAATCAGAGGTAAAAACATGTGCTTGGTTTGTGGTGCACAGGTCGCTGTGTTCAAGGATTATAATTTGAATCGCCACTACGTGACCAAACATGCCAAGAAGTACAACAACTTGATTGATCAAGAGCGGGCAAGGGAGTCGGATGCTTTGCTAGCTAAGCTGCATAATCAGCAAAGACCTTTTTCTAAACTTCACATATCCAGAGATGCAGCTGTGAAGACAAGTTATGTCATATCCCACAAAATCGCCAGAAACAGTAAACCATTTTCTGATGGAGAGTTTATTAAGGAGTGCTTGTTGAACTCTGCAGAACTAATATGCCCGGAGAAGAAGGAGGCATTTGAGAATGTGCCCCTCTCCCAACGCATTGCAATGAGAAAGATTGGAGACATTGCGACAAATCTGGAGCTTCAGCTGCAGCACAGAGCGGTCAACTTTGACTTTTTTTCCTTGGCTTTGGATGAGAGCTGTGACATACATGACACAGCCCACCTACTCATCTTCGTACGTGGGATAATTATGGACTTTAAAATCATGGAGGAGCTGGCAGCCATGCAGTCAATGAAAGGAACAACAACTGGTAATGGTTTGTTGACGGAGGTAAATGCATGTTTGGACATGTTGGGACTAAAATGAGAAAAGCTGGCAGGTGTGACAACGGATGGTTATCCAAATCTAACGGGAAAAAATGTTGGACTCTTAAAGAAAATGCAGGATAAAGTGACAGAAATTGACCCTGAACAAAAATTGGTATTTTGCATTGTATTATACATCAGGAAGTGCCGTGTTAGTCAGTGTTAAAAATTAATCATGTGGTTGATGTTGTAACTAAAATACTTAACTTCATCAGGGCAAGAGCTTTGAATCACAGGCAGTTTGTTGCACTTTTGGAGGAAAATGAGACTGAACATCATGACATAGGCTACCACATAGCTGTCAGGTGGCTCAGCCTGGGCTAAATGCTGAAAAGTGTATGGAACCTGAGAGAAGAGATTCAAGATTTCTGTGTGAAGAAAGGGAATGGCATTCCAGAGCTTTTAGATGCAGACTGGATTGCAGTCCTTGGTTTTGCTGTTAATGTGACTGCACTTATGAATGAACTAAATGTGAAACTGCAGTGCAAGGGCCTTTTTGTGCATGAAATGTACAACTTGGTGAAGGCTTTTATGAGAAAGTTGCAGCTTCTCTCAAGCCAAATGGAGGACAACATTCTCCCACTTGCCAACACTGAAGGAAGCTGCACCTTCAGCTGATTACCTCCACAGGTACTGATCTATGTTAGAAGCATTGCATGGTGAATTTTCAAGGTGATTCCAAGACTTTAAAACTGTTGAGAATGAAATGCACATGATTTTTTCCTCCATTTACATGCAATGTGGAGAATGCACCTAGTGATGTTCAGCTTGAATTCATTGACCTTCAGTCTGACACACTTCTGGCAGAGTACTTTAGGTCTGTCTCACTGCTTGATTTTTACTCTTCCCTCAAAGAGGAGAACTTTCCACACATGAGGAGGCATGCTCAGAAGATTCTAGTCCTCTTTGGATCTACCTATATATGTGAACAGACATTCTCAGTGATGAAGTTCAACAAATCCAAATACAGATCCTCTATCACTGATGATCATCTCTCAGCTATCCTTCCACCTCAGACATACAACCAGATTTCAGTGCACTTGTTCAAGCCCAAAACAGACTGGATTTTTTTCTCACTAAACAAGTAAAATGAACTGAAAAACATCAAAAGCACTTATTGCTTTTTGTATACAGTTGTTTGTTGTTTGTAATACTGAACAATAATGAAACAACTTTTCATTTTTGGTTTGTGAGATTAATGTTAAAAATAAAATGAAATACTGAAATTATTGTTTTTACTTTTTATTTCTTTTATATTTGACCTACTCCACAATTTCATATCTTTATTGTAACAGAATATCCTTATTCTTTTGATTATAATTTTCAGTGCAAAACTATATAATTGTACTTTTTACAATGGGAGAAAATTAATACTGAGCAGAATTATGTTCAACTTATTGTTGGTTCGGCCCTCCAACACAACTCAGGTTTCTCATGTGGCCCTTTGGAAGAATTAATTGCCCACCCCTGATCTAGATTGTTAGAGATTGAACATGTTTGGAGATGAGCATCAAAACCAACACATATATACTTTAATTGCCTTCAAAATGTAACTTCCTTGTGGGCAAATTTCCATTCCCTGGGACCCCTCTGTGAAGGAGCTGAGTTTCACTCCAGAGTTAACGCTTCCTGTTATTTTCCCTTCTTGCTAATTCTCTCACTGCCTCCAGGGATGCTAACATTCCATGCAGAAACCTGGTCCAGAAATAGGGAACTTACCTTGATGCTTGCTTAGGAAAGGTCATTCTTGTTAGTACCTGTTCTAAGTTGGTGATAACTGCTGAGCACTACAACTGATCACGACAGTCACCCCCTTACTCAATATAACACTATCTCCTCCCAATCTGACCACACCCCAATCATTTGAGTTTCCCCATGACAATCGTTTCAAATACCCAATTAATCACCATACCTCCAGTCACCTATTTACCAACTTGAGCCGATTACCCACTCACTCACCTAGTCATCCAATTTCCCACCTATTGGATGGCGGGTCTTTAATGTAGTGTAATGCCAACAGCGTGTGTTCAATTTCTGGCAGTTGTAAACATGAAGGACTTCTTCTCCACCCCTGCCCTCCTCACCTGAGAAGTGGTGTCCGTCAGGGTAAGCCACCACAACTCATCTCTCTATAATAATAGAGCAGTCCTTTGTTCCAGTAAGACTAGGGTGACTTTACCTTCTACATCTAGTCACCACTGACTCACTCATTCAGTCATTCACCTACTTATTGACCAAAAGATTTGAAATCTTCAAAAACCAATTGGAATATGGCAGGTATTGTCACTTAAAGGGGATGAACTATTTTTCTCTGCCTTTTCTTGCATTTATGATCCTCTCCATGCATTAATCCATCAGTGCTTCAGACAGGATCAAAAAATACTACTGAAAAATTGTAAAATGGTCATGTTGCAGAGAGTTTTGCAGTCACTATCTATACACACAGCATCAACATTGACTGGACCATCTGGGCCAATATGTTTTATAAAAATCTTTGACATTCAGAGCAGATTTTGAATTGGTTCAAATGCAAATGGTTCAGAAAGAAACTCAAAATTTTAGCACTAACTGCAGCCAAAGCTTAAGGATAAATAATTCCAAATTACATCATATTTGAAGTTCTTTATGTTCTTGTTTTATAGATAATCTTGAAAATTGAAAAACTTGATATTGAGTACAGTGCAAACTGCACAGAGAATTACTTGGTGATTCGTGATGCTGCTTGTAGTCCTCCTGTTAATGCTGGAATATATTGTGATCAAGTATTGCCTTTCAACTTTACCTCATTTGGACGTTCAATTATTTTAGAATTTCGACATAAGCACACACAATTCACCTATGGATTTAAAATTTCCTATTCCACTGTTCTGAGTAAGTGTTCAAAACAAAGAAATTAATAGAATCAATGCATCCGCTGTGTTGTTGTAACAGATATCAATCTCTTTATGTTTTTTCTAATAATTCTCTCCACTAAATTTTCTCCTCTCTTGAAAGTGTTCCATTTTTATAAGGGTGCTGTTTCACAGATATCGGAAGTGTTTTGATACCGAGCAGCTATTCTCAAATATGAGTGTCAACAAATTAACTCAATTCCAAGAGAAATTGTCAAACATCCACCATTTCCAGAAGGGCCACAGGAAAGTAATTGGAAGAGCAAACCCTTCCCCATTTACATTCCTAACCAGAAGCACAGAGACCATAATGCTCCCAGCTGAAATGTGTTGGCCATGAACAAAACAACGAAAGAGCTTCTGTTGAAATGTCTTCAGTATAATAAAACATTGCAAGGCATTTCACAGGAATATTTCACACAAAATGTTACACCAAGCTACAGAAGGGCATATTACAGCAGCAGACATAATTTTAAGGAGCATCTTAAACAAAGAAAGAATGGTGGAAATTTTACAGTTGAAATTCCAGAGCCCAGCATGGCTGCCAGTGGTGTAGCAATTGAATTCAAGGATGCTGAAAAGTCCAGAAATGGAGGAGTGTAGGTATATCAGAGCTTTTTAGGTGTGAGAACATAAGCAGAGAAGAGCCATGGAGAGATTTCACAACAATTTTAAAATGTATGTGCTCCTTATCTAGAAGCTCATGGAACATATGAAGCTCAAGAAACTGAAAATTTATTTTAAAGTAGCATGGAAAATTCGTACACACTTGTTCCTTGGTGAACTTTATTCAAGCAAATATTTTATGAGGTCAAAGGTATAGCCAACTTACCATAAGTGATTTGAAGGCCAGAAGATCATTCAAAGTTACAGACAGTGAAAGTTCTGTCATGCCAGAGATATGTCTGAACAGCGAAGAGGGTTACCTCAGATTACAACAGGTTCTGGACCAGATGGGCCAATGGGCTGAGAAGCGGCAGATGGAGTTTAACTCAGATAAATGCGAGGTGCTGCATTTTGGGAAAGCAAATCTTAACAGGACTTATACTCTTAATGGAAGGGCTTTTGCCTGAAACGTCGATTTTACTGCTCCTCGGATGCTGCCTGAACTGCTGTGCTTTTGTGCAATTCTGGTCTCCTTCCTATCAGAAAGATGTTGTGAAACTTGAAAGGGTTCAGAAAAGATTTACAAGGATGTTGCCAGGGTTGGAGGATCTGATCTATAGGGAGAGGCTGTACAGGCTGGAGCTGTTTTTCCTTGAGCGTCGGAGGCTGAGGGGTGACCTTATAGAGGTTTACAAAATTATGAGGAGGATAGATAAAGTGAATAGGCAAAGTCTTTTCCCTGGGGTTGGGGAGTCCAGAACTAGAGGGCATAGGTTTAGGGTGAGAGGGGAAAGATATAAAAAAGACCTAAGTGGCAACCTTTTTCACGCAGAGGGTGATACGTGTATGGAATGAGCTGCCAGAGGAAGTGGTGGAGGCTGGTACAATTGCAACATTTAAGAGGCATTTGGATGGGTATATGAATAGGAATGGTTTGGAAGGATATGGGCGGGTGCTGGCAGGTGGGACTAGATTGGGTTTGGATATCTGGTCGGCATGGATGGGTTGGACCGAAAAGTCTGTTTCCATGCTGTACGTCTCTATGACTCTATGACTCTAAACAAAAAGTCTTAAGTTCCTTAAGATAAACAAATGTATGTGTGTCATGAAAACATTGCTGAAAATATGTGGTGGACAGTCAGTGCCTGATAGAGAAGATGGGTAAATGCTCCCTTCCTGATGGTGACAAAACCAATGAATATGTGCAGTATTTCTGTTTTAGATTTTGGGCATTCTCTGTTAACCATCTTTTATAATGTTAACTATATTCAGATCTTGAAAATCTTAAAAAATAATTCTCAAGTTTTCTTTCTTCTTTTGTAGATAAAAATCCTCCTTCGGTTTCTGGAAGTTCTCGTGAGGGGAGTTACAACAATAATTTTTCATTTGTGCTGTTCATTTTACTGATATTTTTGGAGAAAATAATTTTTGTTACATAGCCAGAATTGTATTTAGTTTTGCATTCTTATTTGCTTCTATATTGTAGAAAACATATATCCATAGGCTTGGGCAATACTTGAAATTCATGTATTCCTCATGTCTAAAAATACAATAGAATTTAGAAGGTACACTGTAATATTCTGAGATTAAAAATATAACTTAGTCTCCTGAAATTTGTATTAATCTGAACTCATTCAGTGTTTGTAAGAAAACAATTTATTATTTGATATTCAATGAGCTAAATGCTAAAACTTGCCAGGAGTTAAATATCACATAATAAATCCACAGGTTATAAAGGATAACATATAAAAGCATTTTATCAAAATCTGTACTCTCTATCCCGTGGCAGGATTGGTTGCTCGGCTATGCTATTAGAAAATAATATAAAATTAGGTGTTGTAGTTTACCACTGCCCTATTGCAACTACATTCCACCTTGGTCACTTCTTCTACGCAACTGCAAGTATATGCTGAGGTGAATAAGATATTCACCCCAATTTTTCAACCAGTTCCATCTTGTCTGCCTGCTTCTTTAGTTCCCCTTGTCAAACCGTGGTGGGTGGATCAGAGAAATAGTTGGGATGGATCCACATAACACAAATGGAGTGTGTGATAAAAGTATCCATTCACTATGCTGAGGAACTTAGATGTTGGTTGAGACTTCTTCTTATTTGCTCAGGGCAAATCTTCGAAGCCTCTAACTTCACTTTCTCACTGTTCCGTGTAGGGGCTATTATTGCACTACCTTTGATTTTCTTTTGAAAGGAACCCTTTGGTCGGCCCTCAATTGCTCAAGAAAGACTAAGCTCAAGTGTTCTACGACCACCAAATCATACGCGATTCAAGAAACTGAGTCAGGGATGAAAAGAAATTGTATTGGGTTGATTTATGATTGTAAGCCCCATCTTAGTCTTTTAGGGATAAAATTATTAAAAATTTAGGTAGAAAGTTAAAGTTTCTTCAAGGTGAGCTGACAGAATTCTCAACCTCGATCCTAATCTAACTTGCCCATGAGAATGTAGTCAGTTGGGAAGCCTCATCTAATTTAATATTCTATCACCTTCAATGGAGACTAAAGAAATGTAAAATGTGTCTCTGATTAATATTAACCCTGTTCCCACTGGGTGTGCTAAATTAAAATTAGGAATGTTAATATATTACTGTAACAATTGTTGTTGTAAATCTTTGTTAGAACCATTGACAATAACTTCCAACAATATATCCAAAAATTTTTTGTACTGTAACTTTTGGACTTTTGAGATTTGGCGTTTCTAAAACACTTGCCTTTCCTGTAATTGCAGTAATTGAAATTTATATTTCCTGGTTAATTATTTATTATTGTATTATTTTTACATTATCTGTCTCAAATAGGAAAGAAAAGCCAAAGACCCACATGTTTTCTTTGAGTGTTTTTTGACCCCAAATTCAGTAAGATGTTTGGCTTCAAAGACTTTACATTTTGGAGTCATATCAGAAATACTCAGCTGTAGGAGTGATAACTTATTTCACATTGCACAGAAACTAATTCAATTGTCTTGACCTAATAGCACTACTGCGCTCACTTGATTCTCTACAGTTAAGCAGTTTGTAATATCTTACTTATCAAGTAATTTGAAAATGAAATGTCATATTAAACAACATTACTTTTTTATGTTTTAGAAATTTCAAAGCACACTAAATTGTGAGAAAGTATGGAATAAACATGAATAAAATCCTGTTCACAAGCTGTGTACTATTTGCTTTCCAATGAACCTTACCCAATCTATTCAGCTTCATACAGGGAAAGATCTAAGAATGTAAAGTTTTCGAAACTACCTCCATGACTTCTGAAAGAAAACTGAGGAATATGCATCTGCAACATGAACACATGAAGGAGGAATAGACCATTCAGGCACTTGAGCCATTCAATAAGATCCTGGCACATCTGTTCGTGTTTTGATTTCTAAACTCCCATCAAACCCTAATAACTCTTGATTTCTCAGTCTAACAATAATCTATCCACGTCTACCTTGAAAATATTCAATGAACTGTCAACTGAGGCAGAAAGTTCCAAAGTTGCATAACTTCTGGAGGGAAAAGAAATTCTCTTAATTTTTGTTTTAAAGGGAAACCCCTAATTTTAAAACAGTGTTCCCTAGTTCTGGACTGACCCATATAGCCACCTTGTCAAGACCATTCTTGATCACATCATCCCTCACTCTTCTAAACACCAGTGGAAACAAACTCAGCCTGTCCAATGAATCCTCATATGACAACTCACTCATTCCAGGTATCAATCTAATAAACCTCTTCTGAACCACCTCCAATGTTTTTAAGTTAGGACACCAAAACTACACACACAATTTGAGATGTGGTTACACCAATGCCAAGAATGACTGAAGGAAAACATCCTTTTATAAACAAAAACAGAAATTGCTGGAAAAGACTCAGCAGGTCTGGCAGCATCTGAGGACAGAAAGCAACTCTGTTTTCTCTCCACAGATGCTTGTTGCCTGTGCTTAGAACAACTCAACCAGTTTATGTCTTAAAAAGCATTCTTGTTGGTGATGCAGACAAATGGACACAGAATTCCATTTGTGGTTTAATTCGATTATACTAACAAAATATTCCTTATTAAAAACACCATTTCCCAAATTCCCACTGTACTTGCTGTCTATCAAGCTCTATATCTCTGAGAAAAGGTATTACCCACACTGATCCATGTGTTTGAGCTAGGACTTTGGAATCTCCTTCCTCTCTGACGAAGGGCTGGCTCTCTTCCACGAAGATAGGTCCCACAGATCAGAGCGGCTCTCCTCCTGAATCTTCTTAGGTTACCATTTGGTCTTCTGCTGCAAGTCTTGCCGTGAGTCTTCACTAAGAGGGTGACTTCTCGGAGTGTATTTTTATCTCTGCTGAAAATGTGTTGCTGGAAAAGCTCAGCAGGTCAGGCAGCATCCAAGGAGCAGGAGAATCGACATTTCGGGCATAAGCCCTTCTTCAGGAATGAGGAAAGTGTGTCCAGCAAGCTAAGATAAAAGTTAGGGAGGAGGGACTTGGGGGAGAGGCGTTGGAAATGCGATAGGTGGAAGGAGGTCAAGGTGAGGGTGATACGCCGGAGTGGTCAGGAAGAAGATTGCAGGTTAGGAAGGCAATGCTGAGTACAAGGGATTTGACTGAGACAAGGTGGGGGAGAGGGGAAATGAGGAAACTGGAGAAATCTGAGTTCATCCCTT
>NC_057725.1:65131376-65151653 GCF_004010195.1 Chiloscyllium plagiosum
AATCCTCGAACTCAGCACCGCCTTCCTAACCTGCAATCTTCTTCCTGACCTCTCTGCCCCCACCCCCACTCTGGCCTATTATCCTCACCTTGACCTCCTTCCACCTATCGCATTTCCAACACCCCTCCCCCGGTTCCTCCTCCCTTTTATCTTAGCCTGCTGGACACACTTTCCTCATTCCTGATGAAGGGCTTATGCCCGAAACGGCGATTCTCCTGCTCCTTGGATGCTGCCTGACCTGCTGCGCTTTTTCAGCAACACATTTTCTGCTCTGATCTCCAGCATCTGCAGTCCTCACTTTCTCCTCGTGTATTTTTATCCCCCTCACTTCAGATCTTCTTGAGTTACCTGTGGCCTTTGACCAATGGGGTCATGAGTGTGATGTAAAGCATCCAGTGGCGTCACACCAACACCCTTCACTGTTGCCATGCCAGGGCGGTGTAAAGTGTATGCCATCAGGCACTGGCTGGAAGTTAAGGTGCCAGGAGGTCTGTTCGATACTTCTTCAATGCACAAGGGTTGATAACAGGTTCACCCTGAACCTTTGTGATCATTTTGACCTTGGTTTCCATGGTTCCTGTAGCTGAAAGTGGAACAAAGGGACCTCAGACTGCTTGTCCATAGACCTCTGAAGGTGAGACGCATGTTAGCAGGATGGTGAAAAAGGTATATGGGATCTTTATCTTCTGGTCACCACATTACAGGAAGGATATGATTGTTCTCTTCTGCACTGTATGATTCAATGATAGCTGTTGTTTAATTTAGCTTGGTCAATTTTCTATCAGGCCTTATTTCTCCAGCTGTGGGTCAATTTAGAATGAACAAATTTTGAGCCAATAGGCACTTGACCATATCCAACCTGCTGAATGTTTGAAGTGTCTAGTGAAAATGGAATTACAGGTTCAGACTACGCTCTCATTCAGGCATGTATCAAGTCTCAGACAGATAATCTAACTCGCTGAGTATCTGGGTTCCCCACTGTACCTAGAAAACAATATCCTGTACACTATCTTCCTTATGCACATCAATAAGCTTAACAATACTAGATGCAAATAACATAATATGTACATTAAGAATTAGTGACTATTTACATACACTAGCTTGCCCTCAAGCCTCTTTTGCCATTAGCAGCACACGGTAGTGTAACACTTATTCCACACAACAATTTACATAGTTCTTTCACATGTTTTATGTTTTTCCATATTCTTGGCCACCCAGCACAATCACTTAATTCTGTCAGTCATGGCTTTAGTTACAAAGATCTACAGGTCCTTCAGTCCAACTGGTCCATGCCAACTTATGTCCCTTGAAGACCCTGCACATTGTGTCATTGATAAATCACTAGATTTTGATCCTGGACTGGTATCACTTACCATCAATCTTTGAGAACAATTTCATCCTTACTTCTAACTTGTCCTTCACTCATATGTGGCCAGGTCATTCCCTCCTGTATTTGCTTTAATTTGAAATTGCTACCTTGAGCCTGTATCAGATCTTTGACTTGGTTTGGCTCACAGTGACAGTGACAGTGTCTATTTGTTCCAGAGTGGGGGTGGGGGTTGGGCTGCCATTGTTCTCCTTCATGGGTACTCTTCTTAGCTAATTCATCAATCCTTATGTTCCCAGTTGGGGAAGTTCAGTGGACCTTCATGATGACGTATTTACAGCCTTGGGCAGTTTTGAGAATAAATCTAAGCAGGAGTGTAGATAGTAGTGGTTTCCCATCTGCTGACAGAGCCTCACTGGATGATCATTTGGTTATTTCATCACTGATTATTGCTGTGATACTCACCTTAATCAAAAATGCAACTCCCCCTTCTCTCCTTCCACCACCTCTGTCCTGTCTAAAGCACCTGTATCCTGGCACATTAAGCTGCCAGTCTTGTCCCTCCTTTAGCCATGTTTCTGTAATGGCTATAATATCCCAGTCCCACGTATCTATCCACACCCTGACTTGATTGGCCTTACTTGTCATAGAGTCATAACATGGAAACAGACCCTTCAGGGAGGAGAAAGTGAGGACTGCAGATGCTGGAGATCAGAGCGTAAAAATGTGTTGCTGGAAAAGCGCAGCAGGTCAGGCAGCATCAAAGGAACAGGAGAGTCGATGCTTCGGGCATAAGCCCTTCTTCAGGAATCTGAAGAAGTGCTTATGCCCGAAACGTTGATTCTCCTGTTCCTTTGATGCTGCCTGACCTGCTGTGCTTTTCCAGCAACACATTTTCAGCTCTGATCTCCAGCATCTACAGCCCTCACTTTCTCCTCCTATACTAATCTGAAGCCCGTCCCACCTACATTATTCCATGTACGTCCATTTTCTTGTCTAATGACGACTTAAATGCACTTAAACTTGGCGAATCTACTACCGCTATCCATGCCCCTCATAATTTTATAAACCTCTATAAGGTCACTCCTCAGCCTCCGACGTTCCAGGGAAAACAGCCCCTGCCTGTTCAGCCTCTCCTTATAGATCAGATTCTCCAACCCTGGCAACATTCTTGTAAATCTTCACTGAACCCTTTCAAGTTTCATAACATCTTCCCGATATGAAGGAGACCAGAATTGCATGCAATATTCCAACAGTGGCCTAACCAATGTCCTGTACAGCCGCAACATGACCTCCCAACACCTGTACTCAATACTCTGACCAATAAAAGAAAGCATACCATACGCCTTCTTCACTATCCTATCTACCTGCGACTCCACTATCAAGGAGTTATGAACCTACACTCCAAGGTCTTTTTGTTCAGCAACACTCCCTAGGACCTTACCATTAAGTGTATAAATCCTGCTCAGATTTACTTTCCCAAAATGCAGCACCTCGCAGTTATCTGAATTAAACTCCATCTGCCACTTCTCTGCCCATTGGCTCATCTGGTCAAGATCCTGTTGTAATCTGAGGTAACCCTCTTCGCTATTCACTACACTTCCTATACCTCTTCTGCTCGCATCCAAATCAGTTATGTAAATGACAAAAAGTAGAAGACCCAGCACTGATCCTTGTGGCACTCCACTGGTCACAGGCCTCCAGTCTGATAAACAACCGTCCACCACCACGCTCTGTCTTCTACCTTTGAGCCAGTTCTGTATCCAAATGGCTAGTTTAGATTAGATTAGATTAGATTCCTTCCAGCGTGGAAACAGGTGAGATCTAACCTTGCTAATCAGTCTCCCGTGAGGAACCTTGTCGAACACCTTACTGAAGTCCATATAGATCACATCTACCGCTCTGCCCTCATCAATCCTCTTTGTTACTTCTTCAAAAAACTCAATCAAATTTGTGAACCATGATTTCCCACGCACAAAGCCATGTTAACTATCCCTAATCAGTCCTTGCCTTTCCAAATGCATCCTATCCCTCAGGATTCCCTCCAACAACTTGTCCACCACTGACATCAGGTCCACTGGTATATAGTTCCCTGGTTTGTCCTTTCCACCCTTCTTAAACAGTGGCACTACGTTAGCCAACCTACAGTCTTCCAGCACCTCACCTGTGACTATCGATGATATAAAGAGGCCCAGCAATCATTTCTCTAGCTTCCCACAGAGTTCTAGGGTACACCTGATCAGGTCCTGGGGATTTAACCACCTTTATGTATTTCAAGACATCCAGGACTTCCTCCTCTGTAGTATGGACATTTTGCAAGGTTTTACCATCTGCCCTCTTGCATTGAAGTGGATGCAATTTAATCCAACAGTCATTCCTTGCTCCCTGTCGTGTTCTAGCCTGACCAGATTCTTCAACTTACTATTTATGATTATTGTATCTGAGGATCCCAATCCCATGCCAAACCAGTTTAAACCCTCCCTTTTAGCACTAGCAAACCTGGCCATCAAGATATTGGTCCTCCTCCGGTTCAGGTGCAACCTGTCCCTCTTGAATAAGTCACTTCTGCCTCAGAAATGATCTAAAAATCTGAATCCCGGTCCCATGCACCAGTTCTTTAGCCACAAATTCATCTGAAACATCCTCCTGTTTTACCCTCACTAGCACTTGGCACTGGAAGTAAGCCGGAGATTACCACCAACAAAGTCCTGGTTTTTAACTTTTTTCCTAGCTCTATACAATTACTCTGCAGGACCTCATCCTTATTTCTACCTGTGTCATTTGTGCCAATGGGGAAAATGATTTCTGGTTGCTCACCCTCCCCCTTGAGAAAGTTCAGCAGCCGCTCTGAGATGTCCTGGACCTTGGCATCCAGGAGGCAACACACAATTCTGGATTCCTGTTTGTGGCCACAGAATATCCTGCTGGTCCCCCAACTATCAAATCTCCTATTCTTAAGGCCCTGTTTACCTTTATCCTTTCCCACTGTGCCCCAGAGGCAGTCATAGTGGCACTGACCTGGCTACTGCTGCTTTCCCCTGAATGGTCATCCCGTGACCCCAACAGTATCCAAAATGGTACACTCATTTTCAAGGGGAAATGACCACAGGGGATTCCTGGACTCTCTGCCTACTCCCTTTGCCTTTCCTGGTGGTCACCCAGTTACTCTCTGCCTGCACCTTAGGTGTGATCATCTCTTATCTCTGAAGCATTCAGCATCTTGGATAATCCTGAGTGATTCCAGTTCCAGCCCCAGCTCAGCTACCTAACATGGTCTCTCAGGAGCTGCAGCTGGGTGCTCTTCCCACACGTGTAGTCATCAGGGATGACGGATATCTCCATGAGCTCCCACACCCTGCAGGAGGAACATGCAACTACCCTAACTCCCATCTCAACAGCTGTGAGACTAAAGAGGAAACTTTAAAGAACTTTGCCTGAGCTTACCTATACTTTTTGCTGAGCCACAGTTTTTCGAAGCCTCTTGAGCCAAAACCTTATGACTTACTCTGCTACTAACACATTTTACAATAATACGTCTCTCAACCACCCACTGCCCCCACTTTTTCCCATTTTTCTAGTTAGAGGAGGAGGGAAACACTATAGTTAAGCAGTCCTTGACACCAGGCCCACGACGGTCCGCTGAAGTGATGCCACTTCCTTGCAGTAGCCCTCTGCTGGATGCTCTTCATGCTGATCACCAGAAATGTTGCCAAATGATCTGCTCTTCAGTGCAGGTGACTGCTTCCAGGCTTTAATGCATGTGCCGAAGTGATGCTATTCCCTCTCGGTCACATGTAGCTTTGATGTCAAGAGCTTCTCACTCTCACCTCACCTCTTTAATCTCAGTTTGAACCAAGGCTGTAATGAGGTCAGGAGCTGAGTGGCCCAGGCAGAATCCAAACCAGGCATCACTGAGCAGGTTATTGCTGAGCAGGTGATGGGTGATAGCACTGTTGATGACACCGTCCATCACTTTACTGACGATTGAAAGTAGGCTGATGGAGCAGTAATTGGCAGGGTTGGATTTGTCCTGTTTTTTTATGTACAGAACATACCCGGGCAATTTTCGATGTTATCAGGTAGATGTCAGTGGAACAGCTTGACTGTTGTCAGGGCCCATTGCCATTGTGGTGTCCAGTGCCTCCAATCATTTCTTGAAATTTTGAGGAATGAATCAAGTTGGCTGACAACTGGTATCTGTATTGCTGAGGACCACTGGAGGAGGTCGAGATGGATCAACCACTCGGTACTACTGGCTGAAGGTTGCTGTGAATGAATGAATTAGCCTTAGTGTCACATTCACTCAAACGGGGGCAGTGAAAATTTTTGAGAGAAAGTGAGGGCTGCAGATGCTGGAGATCAGAGCTGAAAATGTGTTGCTGGAAAAGCGCAGCAGGTCAGGCAGCATCCAAGGAACAGGAGAATCAACGTTTCAGCATTCCTGAAGAAGGGCTTATGGCCGAAACGTCGATTCTCCTGTTCCTTGGATGCTGCCTGACCTGCTGCGCTTTTCCAGCAACACATTTTCAGCGGTGAAAATTTTGCAGTGTCGCCGTTCATGGTGCCATCTAAGGTACAAGACACATTGGTACACTTACTTAAGTATTTGGTAGAAGATTAAAAGAAGAATAAACATAAGTCCAGCATAGGAACAAAAAAGAAAAGTGCACAAATTACAGACCTCTTCACCCAACTCGGTGCCATCATCGAGCGACCAGACCGCACCAGACCAAGTTTCCAAAATGTGCCGGGCTTCGAAACTTAAGGCCTCGTTGGCAATTCACAAGGGCCTCGCCTCCCCATTGCAGCCTCCAGACTGGAATGTGCCTCCTCACTGCAGTCTCCAGGTCGGAATTCACCTCTTCACTGCAGTCTCCAGGACGGAATTCACCTCCTCACTGCAATTTCCAGGCCAGAAATCACCTCCTCACTGCAGTTTCCAGGCCGGAATTAGACTCCTCACTGCAGTTTCCAGGCTGGAATTGGACTCCTCACTGCAGTCTCCAGGTCGGAATTCACCTCCTCACTGCAGTCTCCAGGTCGGAATTCACCTCCTCACTGCAGTCTCCAAGCCGGAATTCTCCTCCTCACTGCAATTTCCAGGCCAGAAATCACCTCCTCACTGCAGTTTCCAGGCCAGAATTCACCTCCTCACTGCAACCTCCAGGCCAGAAATCACCTCCTCACTGCAGTTTCCAGGCCGGAATTAGACTCCTCACTGCAGCCTCCAGGCTGGAATTCTCCTCCTCACAGCAGTCTCCAGGCCGGACTTGGTGTCCGCACAGCAGTCTCCAGGCCGGAATTCTCCTCCTCACAACAGTCTCCAGGCCGGACTTCGTGTCTGCACTGCAGTCTCCAGGCCAGAATTCTCCTCCTCACAGCAGTTTCCAGGTCGGAATTCTCCTCCTCACAGCAGTCTCCAGGCCGGAATTCTCCTCCTCACAGCAGTCTCCAGGCTGGACTTCGTGTTCGCACTGCAGTCTCCAGGTCGGACTTTGCCTCCTCACTGCAGTCTCCAGGTCGGACTTTGCCTCCTCACAGCAGCCTCCAGGTCGGAATTCTCCTCCTCACAGCAGTCTCCAGGCCGGACTTCGTGTTCGCACTGCAGTCTCCAGGTCGGAATTCTCCTCCTCACTGCAGTCTCCAGGTCGGACTTTGCCTCCTCACAGCAGCCTCCAGGTCGGACTTTGCCTCCTCACAGCAGCCTCCAGGTCGGAATTCTCCTCCTCACAGCAGTCTCCAGGCCGGAATTCTCCTCCTCACAGCAGTCTCCAGGTCGGAATTCTCCTCCTCATAGCAGTCTCCAGGCCGGAATTCGTGTCCGTACTGCAGTCTCCAGGCCGGAATTCGCCACCCCAAGCCACCTCAGAGACCCATCTCCCGCACCAACCTAATCTGGGAGTCATCTAGGATGGCCTCCAGCCTGGGAGTCACCTCCTGCATTCCCCTCCAAGTAAGTTTAAAGTTAAAAGTCTGAAAGAAAAGAGAAAAAAAGGAAAAGAACGGGCATAGCAGAGGAGCTCTGGCTGGAGAGTCCTACTCTGTCACCATCTCAACCAGAAATGCTTCAGCCTTTTCACTTGCACTGATGCACTGCCATGTTCCATCATTGGGGATGGGGATACTTGTGGAGTCTCCTCATCTAGTGAGTTGTTTTATTGTCCAACTGGCTGCAGTATCATTCAGAGCTTAAATCTGATCCACTTGTTGTGAGCTTAGCTCTGTCCATCACTTGTTTCTTACACTGTTTGGCATGCAAATAGTCCTGTTTGATAGCTTCATCAGGTTGAGACATCATTTTAGAGATGCCTGGTGCTGCTCTTGACATGCCCTCCTGCATTCTCCATTGAACCAGGATTCATCCCCTGTCTAGATGGTAATGGTTGAGTGGGGGATATGACAGACCATGAGGTTACAAATTGTGTTCGAGTACACGCCTGCTGCTGCTGCTGTTGTTGATGGACCACAGCACCTCATGGATGCCCAAAGTTGATTTTCCAGATCTGCTTGAAGTCTGTCCCATTCAGCGGAGCGATAATGCCACACAACATGATGGGGATTATTCTCAATGTGAAGGCAGGACTTTGTCTCCAACAGGACTGTACGGTGGTCACTCTGACTGATATTGTCATGGACAGATGAATCTGCAGCTGGCAGATTAGTAAAGGTGAGGTCAAGTCTGTTTCCCCTCTTGTTGGTTCCCTCACCACCTGCCTCAGATCCAGTCTAGCAGCTATGTCCTTTAGGACCTGACCAGCTTGATCAGTAATACTGCTACTGAGCCACTCTTGGTGATGGACATTGAAATTCTCCATCCAGAGTATATTTTATGCCCTTGCCACGCTCAGTGCTTCCTCAAAGTGTTGTCCGTCATGAAGGAATATCGATTCATCAGTTGAAGGAGGACAGTACATAGTAATCAACAGGTTTCCTTGCCTATGTTTAATCTGAAGCCACGATGAGATTTGAGCCAATGTTAAGGACTCCCAGGGCAATTCCCTCCTGACTGAATATGACTGCCAGCTCCTCTGTCAGGTCCTGTCCTGCCAGTGAGACAGGACATATCCAAGGATGTTGTCTGTCAGGTATGATTCTGTAAGTATGACTATGTCAGGTTGTTATTTGACTAGTCTGTGAGGTAGCTCTCCCAACTTTGGGTCGGACCCCCAATGTTTCAAGGTCGACAGAGCTAATTCTGCTGTTGCTGAGTCCAGTGCCTAGGTCAATGCCAGGTGGTCTACCCAGTTTCATTTCTTTGAGACTCTGTAGTAATTGGTACAACTGAATAGCTTGCTAGGCCATTTCAGAGGGTGATTGACAATCAACCATAATGCAGGGAGTCTGGAGACACATGTAGGCCAGAGCAGGTGAGGATGGCAGATTTCCTACCCTAAAGAGTATTAGTGAGCAAGTGGGGTTTTCCAACAATCAACAATGGATTAATAGTCTTCAGGAGATTCTTAATTCTAGATATTTTTAATTGAATTCAATTCCAACAACTGCCATGGTGGGATTCAAACCCGGGTCCCCAGAATATTTCCTGAATTCTGGATTAACAATCCAGCAATAATACTACCAGGACATTGCCTTCCCTTTATGATTATGGTTTACTGGGTGCATTTTTCCCTTCCCTGATTTAGGTGCTCTGATTCATGAATCTCGCTCTCCCAAGTCCGGGCCTTCTACCTTATTCCTCATCGTTCCGTGTGTGTGTTGTCTATGAGACCAAAATTTTCACAGGTTTTCCTTGCTGCCTCAGCAGTATGTGAGACCAGCATGTGGGCCCAATTTGCCCTGTTTTGGGGATTCAGCAACATCTGTTCTGGGTTACTGAAGGCTCCTGTGAAAAGTGTCCACAGGTGCATGGTAAATGCAGTTGGGTGCTCTCCCTTTTGGTGCCTGCACTTCCTTGACCCCTTCATGGGGTCTCCTCTGTTGTGTCCTACAGCAGCTAGGATTGCCATTTTCTTGGCCTGCAGCTCCGATCTCCTCACACTCTGAGAATTCAAGAAGGCAAAATGGATTGTGGGACTCAAAACACATTAACAATAATTTTACTTTCTCGATATTGTCAAGCCCGTGGAGAATCTTTTGTTGGTGGGAGCTGTTGATAAGTGTATTGGAGTTTAGCTGTGGGCTCAAATCTGGGAATCAATTGTGCCAGTATAAAATGGAGTTGTATAATTGGATGATTGTCCTGGCCATTCTGATGATTTGTAGTCAGTGGGTTAATTGGGGCAAGGGATTACTGAAGTACCTACTCCCTCTGGAGAGGGAGTTGGGCGTCCCCAAACCTCACCTCTCTTGGCGTATCTATAAACTTGCTCTTGCATTTCCTCCCAGCCTTTCCCATAATCACTGTCCCCATCTGATGCTACTGTCCAAAATGCATATATTCATTCTTTTTGCAGGGAAAGTTGGGACTTCAATTTTTTAACCTTGTGTTGGCAATGGCTGACAGTGTGGGGTCTATCCATAGCAGGACACTGAGCACACCTGTTTTTTTTTGTTTCTTGGTCAGTTTGTCCATAGCTTTTGGGGCTGCGTCCCGACCATTGACTGCATGCTGCACCTCCTGGTCTGAAACAGTCCCAATTGTACCATGTTCACTGATTCCTCTGCTCCTGCTTTGACTGCTACTTTCTCCAGTTCCTGTTTCACTTCCTCAAGCTCCTTACTTAGATTCACCTTTTCCCATTTTCTACTTCTCAGCTGCTCCATGCAGCTGGCTATTGCTATAGTCTTGCTGAGGTTTACAGCATGCTTGCCTTCAGTTTTCCATGGCCACTTTCCAAAATTTCTGTCCAGCAGATCCTGGGCCCAATATTTATTCACTGCAATGCTCTACCCACCTGGGCCACCTCTTATTTAAAATCTCATCCCACACTGGGCACAGCACCAATATTCCAATTGTTTCTTTCAACTTATTGCTTTCTCTCTCTGACCCTATATTCAGCTTTGATGCCTCTGTTTTCTGTGGGTCTTAAATTTTGTACTAGCCTATGCTAAATTTCCTTTTCTATGGGTCCCCAATCCTGCACTAACTCTGGCCACCTCTGCTCTATCTGTCTCCCACTTTGGTTCATCCCAGACACAGGATTAGATTTTTTAGATTAGATTCCGTTCAGTGTGGAAACAATCCCTTTGGCCCAACAAGTCCACACCGACCCTCTGAAGAGCAACCCACCCAGACCCATTCGCCTACACCTAACACTACGGGCAATTTAGCATGGAGAGTTCATCTAACCTGCACATCTTTGGATTGTGGGAGGAAACCGGAGCACCCGGGGGAAACCCACGCAGACACGGGGAGAATGTGCAAACTTCACACAGACAGTCGCCCGAGGCGGGAATTGAAACCAGGTCCCTGAGGCAGCAGTAAGTGGGGACAGAGTCTGGCTATCGCTAAATTCCCATCCAATTGCAATGCACCCTGGACTATCCTACTAGCTCTGAACTCTAGCTGTTTGTCTTCCTCACTTTACAAGGACTTGATTTATGGCCGAAAATGTGTTGCTGGAAAAGTGCAGCAGGTCAGGCAGCATCCAAGGAACAGGAGAATCAACGTTTCGGGCATCTGCAGTCCTCACTTTCTCCTTGATTTATGGCCCACAATCACTTGCGTTATGAAGTCAAAAGTATGTATGTTGACTTTAAAATAGAAAGTATTTTCTGAATTTTGAAATAAACTTAAAGTGCAGCCTCCTCAGCTGTCTGAATGGAAAGGCTGGGAGACGGGCTGTTCCAAAATAGATACATGTAGAAAATGGCTGTTAAATGGATGCCTGAGTTTTGGTTGCTGTTTTGACAAGAATTCGAATTTAACCAATTAGTTTTAATTATGCCCAGGATGCTAAAACCCAATTAAGTTTGAATTTTTTGTTTTGACAACATAAGACCAATAAGACGGGAGCATAAAAAACAGACATTTTGCAAATTGGTCAGAAAGCAACTACCATCAATCAGCTGAGCAACTGCCTTAGAGCTGGAGAGCTAACAGCCCATCTAAAACTTTGCTCTCAAAGAAATTAGAAGACACTCTCTTTCAAAGGTACCTTTTCATGTAAAACATACACGCTGTAAAAAGAAAGAAGGCCCAGGGAGATCAGCAGCTGGAAGACTGAAGACAGTGGAGAAGACAGAAATAGTGTGATCTTGTTAATCAAGTTAATGTAATGTAATGTTTAATACGTGTATTATTGGAGTGGCATTTTTATAAAGTTGAGGTCAGATAGTAAGTAGTTAAGAAAAGGGGCTTGGATTTGTGAATAGTTTTTGTTTAGTGTTCACTATTAGAGTTAGGAAAATAAATTATTATTTTTCTTTACATAGTGGAAATTAGGAGTCCTCTTTCACACCCTCACACCTTTTTGGTGTAAGAGTTTAATTAACAGAAAAGTTTGACCTCTGCATCATAAAACTTGTCAGAAACCTCTTCAACTCACTTGAATCCTGACCATCATGAGGGGCAGCTGCCCTCTTAAATCAGGCTCAGGCTGGATCTCCAAGTGGTCAAGGTTGGTGGGGTTCAACATTGCAAGTTATATTTTTTTCTCTACCCCTACATTACTGCTACACAGCAGCAGTGCTTATTTTCCCCCACAACCCCCATGTTTTGTGTGTGTGTGTGTGTAGGTGCAGGACACACTGAAAAACACCAGTTGTGTAAATAATGTTATTAATATTCCACCACCACGAAAAACACCCATGCTGCCAAGGAACCAGTGACAAGCAGAGCCCGAGTAGGAACAACTTTGGGAAGTTACACAAACACTTCTAATCAAAGGCCACCCAGGGATACCAATACTGTCCGTGCTTTGGACATTTCAACCACTTTATGTATTAGAAACACTTTAAGTTGTTGGTGAGGCGCATAAGTTGACACAGAATTTGGTTTGCGGTTCAACTTAATTTTATTAACAAAGTATTTCTTACTAAAAGCACCATTCGAGCATTTCCCAAATTCCCATAATATCTAGTCTCTATCATGCACTATTAAGACGTTAGCCACAACAAATCCATATATTTCTGCCAATCTACTTACTTCCAGTTTATATGTACATTAATATCACCCATTATTGTTGCTGTTCTTTTATCACAGGAACCTAATATTCCTTCTTTTATACTATGTTCCACATTGTGGTTACTTCCATTCATGGTCTCTTTCCCCTAAAATTCCTCAATTCCATCCAAACCAATTGCACATCCTGAATTCCTAGACCAAGAGCATTTCTAACTATTGCGCAAATGCCATCCTTAATTAACAGTGCTACCTCTCCACCTTTACTTAGCTTCTAATTCTTCTTGAATATCAAGTACCCCTCAGTCTTCAGAACCCAATGCTTGCCATCCTGAAACCGTGTATTTTTAAGGGCGAACATATTTATTTACTCCAATGTGCACTGTCAATTTGTTTCTACAAATCAAATTTAATGCTACTTTTAGTGTAAATGGGGCAAATTAAATTTTGCCTATTTTACACACCATGTGAAGTTAAAGATGCAAAATGTTGAGGGGTGCAAAATGACAGCCAATCCCAAAATGAAGAGTTTAGGTTAAAATTAGGACCTTAGAATTACAATCGGTTGCAGTTGATAGTTCACCTTGGCATAGACATCACCCTGTTCTGTGGAGTATATTCCACTCATTAGGATTTAAAACTGATCCATAACCTGTGGCTTCTTTTCAGATAATGCTTTTCTGTGCTATTACAAACCAATAACGCTTTTCTGTGCTATTGCAAGCCATTAACGCTTTTCTGTGCTATTTCACTGATAATTCTTACTATACACTATTGGACAATTCAGTTTTTTGTCAGGCGAAATGAGATTTGATTTTAAAAGTATTTACATTTGAAAATCTATATTTCTCAAAACATTCTGGCAAAGATCTTTGCTTGCTCACTCTCCACAGGAGTCCTACCGGAGGATTGGAAGGAGGCGAATGTTGTTCTTCTTTTCAAGAAGGGTAATAGGAAAATCCCTGGCAATTACAGACCAGTCAGTCTTATGTCTGTGGTCAGCAAGGTGTTGGAAAGAATTCTGAGGGATAGGATTTATGACTATTTGGAAAAGCATAGCGTGATTAAAGGTAGTTAGCATGGCTTTGAGAGGGGCAGGTCATGCCTCACAAATCTTATTGAGTTCTTTGAGGAGGTGACAAGACAGGTCGAGCAGTGGATGTGGTGTATATGGACTTCAATAAGGCATTTGATAAAGTTCCCTGTGGTAGGCTCATTCACAAAATCAGGAGATATGGGATCCAGAGTGATTTAGCTATCTGAATTCAGAATTGGTTGGCTGATAGAAGGTAGAGAGTAGTTGTAAATGAAAAGTATTCTGCCTGGAGGTCGGTGTCCGGCAGGGCTCTGTTCTTGGGCCTCTGCTCTTTGTAGTTTTTATAAATGCCTTGGATGAGAAGGTTGAGGGGTGGGTTAGTAAATTTGCGGATGACACAAAGGTTGGAGGTATCGTTGATAGTATCTAGGGCTATTGCAGGTTGCAGCGCAACAAAGACAGGATGCAGAGCTGGGCTGAAAAATGCAGATGGAGTTCAACCTGGATAAATGTGAAGTGATGGAAGGTCAAATTCGAATGCTGACTGTAGGATTAAAGACAGGATTCTTGACAGTGTGGAGGAACAGATGGATCTTGGTGTTCAAGTACATAGATCCCTCAAAGTTGCCATCCAAGTGGATCGGGTTGTTAAGAAAGCAAATGGTATTTTGGCTTTCATTAACAGGGAGATCGAGTTTAAGAGCCGCAAGGTTTTGCTACAGCTCTACAAGTCCCTGGTGAGACTACACTTGGAATATTGTATCCAGTTCTGGTCGCCCTACTATAGGAAAGATACAGAGGCTTTGGAGAAGGTACAAAGAAGGTTGAACAGGATGCTGCCTGGACTGGAGGGTTTGTCTTATGAAGAGAGGTTGACTAAGCTCAGACTTTTCTCTCTGGAGAGAATGAGGAAGAGAGGTGACCTGATCAAGGTATACAGGGTAATGACAGGCATGGATAGAGTCAATAGCCAGAGACTTTTCCCCAGGACAGGATTGACTGGCATGACAGGTCATAGTTTAAAGATATTAGGAGATAGGTATAGAGGGGACGTCAGAGGAAGGTTCTTTACTCAGAGAGGTGTGAATGCATGGAATATGTTGCCAGTGGTGGTGGTGGTGGAAGCAGAGTCATTAGGGGCATTTAAGCGACTACTGGACATGTCCATGGACAGCAGTGAATTGAGGGGAGCATAGGTTAAGTTATTTTACATTAGGATTAATCTTTGGCACAACAGTGTGGGCCAAAAGGCTTGTTCTGTGCTGTACATTTCTATGTTGTATTAAAGTTTAATCCTGACTTTACACCTAACTTTTGTGTCATCTATAAACTTAGCAACAATGCCCTCAGTTCCTTTGTCCAGATTGTGAATGTACAATATGAATAGTCATGGTCCCAACACTGACCACTGTGAAACAGCCAAAGTCATCAGCTGCAACTCTGAAAAAGGCCCTTTTATCCCCGAACTTAATTGTTCCTGCACAGACTTCTGAGTTCTGTGTGCAGTATATTTTCTTGTAGTCAAATTTTCCCCCCTTCTGGTCAGTCTATTTTTTAAAAATATTCTGTCCAATCTTCTGACCTGTATTCTGTTTTGTATAATTACATGCTGTCCATACCAGTTCTAAACTTTTTATTTATCCACATATAGTGGATATATCCCTTAGGATTTTTTTTTACTGTTTGCAATGTATTTGGTATATTTTGAAATATTTCGTAAATGTGTCTATTGACCTGTCCTTTAATCTAATCTGCCACTCCACATTAGCCAACTCTTCTTTCATGCTCTCTTAGTAACTATTATTTACATTTTTAAAATGGCCTAACTCCCACTCCTCTCTCCCTCAGACTGCATATAACACTCAAACATATTATGGTTGCTTCTCCCAGGGAGTGTGTTCAATGTGAGATGATTAATTTATCTGATCTCATTGCTCAATACCAGGGCTGCCCTAGGCTTTTCTCTGACTGACTCCAAATCATATTTTTCTAAGAAACCACACTAAAAACCTTGTATTAACTCCTCATCCAGGCTACCAATGCTCAAACCTCCAGCTTTTCCTAGCTTCTTGTTCTTCTTAAAAGTCCTGTACTCGTTAAGATTTAGGTTTCAATGGTCATATTTCCTACAGCCACACCTAAGGCTACAAGATCTTACTTCACTATTTCTCTTTGTGTTTTGAGGTCATCTGTTTTCTTTCAAAACATAATCCTTAATTTTATCACTTTATTCTTTTTGTAACTTCTAATCTTATCAGTTGCCTTACTCTAAGATTTATATTCTCTATCTCTTACTGTCAATGTCGATTTATCATTTCTTGTATTAATACTTCTCTCTTTGGTCTTGGTTTTACTTTTCAATTTATCACATTAGCAAATTTGACCCTTTGCTCCCATTATTTAGTTTAAAATCTGCTGTCTTCTCTAGTTATGCAGTTGGCACATACCATGACCATTCCAATGACACAGATCCTATTTTCCCCAGTACTGTTGCTAGTGCCCATTACATCAGAACCTATTGCTCTCACAATTGTTCCTGAGCCATGCATTCATTTCTCTAATCTTATTTGTTTTACACTAATGCACATGGCTCAGATAATCATCCAGAGGCTATGACCTTTGAAGGTTGGCTTCTTAATTTGGGGTCCAACTCATCACACTGACTGCGCAGAATCTCCTTCTATGTCTTGCCCATAATCGTTGATCCCGACATTGATCACATTGACTGAATCCTTCCCCTCTCACTGCAAGTTCTTCTCCAGTTGTGAGCAGATGTCCCGAATCCTGGCAATGGACAACTAGTGGATTAAAGGACGTTTTGGCTATTCTAACTGTAGTATTGCTTTCACCTCTATTATTGGAATTTGTTTACCCATTGCCCTAGTTAACATATAAGATACAAAAAAATGCCAGAACTCTTCCATCTATTTAAGCTCTCACAGATTGCCTATGATTATAAAACTAAGCAATACTTTTCATTCTTGCCAAATCTTTACATCGATGTAAAACAATTCCATCCACTTGGAATTCCTTAACAACTCCTACCAGCGCTGTTTCGGATGAGTCACACTCTACTTAATACAAAAAAACTGAGAAACACTCTTCACTCATCCCATTTATTAACACTTTGGAGAAAAAAGCAATGGGTACAACTTACAGGGGTCTGAATGACATTGGCTAAAGTGAGAAATCTGGGAGGATTGTGTGAGAAGTTGGATGAAGTCTGATACTTAGTGATTTGTTGCATTTTAAAATTCCAGATGTTGAAATGAGTTTCTCACTTGGGAGCAGTGAGATACTTATTAAAGGGGGTTAATACTTGTTAACAGACTCATTAACAATAAATCTCACTTTACTAATATACAGCTTCCTAATCTAACACTTGCCACGAGGAAACAAGATGTTGACAATTCCTGACATGGAAGTCAGATCTCCTTTAGGCTACCATCCTACAGCAAGGCAAAATCTAGAGCAATAGATGCATGAACCCCACATCTACAAGTGCTGGTTAACTGCTAACCTCTCAGAACTGCAAAACTACTCTCCAATCCAATTAAAGTTGCATTTCGAGCCACACTGGCATTGACATGCTACTGCAAGAACACTTTGTATACAGGGACAGGCATCCAGTTCACAGACTAGACCAGGGTGCATACCAAGACTGGTTGTTTCCTCTTTTAGTGCACGCTTTCTTTATGCCTGCCTGTATGCTCACAGCATCCTTGCCTTGCCTTATCTATCAAGATCAATGGTGCTTCAGGCAGAGCTTAAAGCCTCACTGTACTGTTGCGTTGACTTGCTGTTTGGTGCATACACAGAGCTGAGCTTGTCATGCATGTCATTACTGATCAGTCCAGGGGTCAATTTATCACGATACAGTGAAATGTCAACTTTGCACCTTTGTATTTCCACAGTGCATGTTAGAGTTATTTACAATTATATTACCCTGTATGCGAAATGCATGCAGTGTCCAACTGTGGGATACAAATACTGGCCATAAGCAATCTTGACTATGTTATTTATCAACGCACATTGAATATGTTCTCTGAAACAGAAGTAATTGCAAATGACCAAAAGTGGCACCTACGGGTGACAATTCACAGACAATCTGAGATCTCATAGGTTGCACAAGGGCATGGAGCTGATTTCCTCCCACCACAAACTTAAGAATTTGCTAACAATACTTTGCAAAGCTACCTTTCTTCAGTGACGTAGATGATAGGAATGGGGGGAAATGGTATCAGCAATTATACAGTATTTGCAAAGTGCTGCTGTATTAGTGTGACACAGGTTGTGCCACATTCATCAGAAAAAGGTCCCTATTTCAAAGAATGCAGGGGTATTCCAAGGTCTTCCTTGCTGGATTTCTCAATGTTTCACAGAATGAAGAGTTTGCTTAATCTTCATTTGTGAGTAATGCAGATATTGACTGTTCACATTACTAAGGACCCATTTTGTTTCTTATATTTGCCACACAGGTTCATTGGAAGTGTGGCCAATGGATGGAACCATGACAGGGCTTATGTTGCTGTGATGCAACATAAGTGCAGAGAAACCGAGGAAGAAGAAATGTGTTAGCGAGCCCAGGACAAGCAGCAACCTCCAGTGACTGCTGAGTAGCCTCCACATGAAGAGGTCTCAGCTAACAGTCCCTTCAGGATGTATAGGAGCTACTGGAGATCCTCAATGTTGCCCTCGATTGTTCTCAATGCCATTTCCTTCAGATATTTGAATTTCAGCAATTCCACAGAGTACAGTTGTTCTGGGACAATATCCAGAACATATGCCAACTGCTGGAGTGCACATGAATGGATTGGAGGCAATGCTATCCCAGTGTCTGTCAGACTGACAGCTGTGCTAAACCTTTATAAAACTGACTGCTTCCAAAGATTCAACATGTGGAATCTCACAACCCTTGATCCAGAAATGTAATCTGGGCCAGGTCACACCACTTCATTTCATTTTCTTGTCACAAGATCAGAGCTGCAGACCAGATAGTAACTTTGCTAACAAGTCTGACATCCCCCAGGTGCATCATGTGTAGACTGTATATACATTGCATTGGGTGTGCCATATCATAACTAACTTTACAAACAGAAAAGGATTCCATTCTGTCAATGCACATGTCATGTATAAATAACAGCGCCACATCATAGAAGCCTGTATCAGATATTGTTGAAACTGCCAAGACGTCCACATTCTTAAGAACTTTCATGTTCCTGCTTCATTTCAAGGGCTGATGGTTTATAAGGGTGGGTACTGTGAGACAAGAGCTACTTTCTGTAACCAGGCTGATGGCATTGAGGACAGCTAACCTGTACAGTTGATGTTGCGGGTATGAGCCCTTAATCAGGAATGTTGATTCTCCTGCTCCTTGGATGCTGCCTGACCTGCTGTGCTTTTCCAGCACCGCACTCTTCACTTGATCTCCAGCATCTGCACTCCTCACTTTCTACCAGATATATGAATAGGCAGGGAATAGAACGATATGGACAGAAGAGATGCAAAAGATTTTTAGTTTAGAAATGAATGATTTGTTGGCACAGTCTTGGTAGACCAAAGGGAATGATATTCTATGATATATTGTCCTTTGATCTTGAGAGGAACAGGTCACTCTGGTAGGAGAAATCGCGCTAGTAGGGGAATTAACTGTGGGTGGAATTGTTACTCAAGGAGGCAAGGTCATGCAGGGAGGAGAATCATGCTGGGTTCAGACAGGTCACACTGGGAGGAGAGGTCATTCTGGATGGAGAGTGTATAGAACTTTAGTTAGGCCACACTGGAATATTGTGTAGAGTTCTGGTTGTCACACTACAAGAAAGATGTGGAGGATTTGGAGTGGGTACAGAAATGATTAATCAGGATATGCGACCTGAAAGGTTTTTTTTTAACACAGTGGGTGGTAAGTGCCTGGTATGCATTTCCAAAGGATGTGGTAGAGGCAGGTGGGGAGGATATTATCACTGGACTATAAATTCAGAGACATAGAACATAGAACAATATAGCGCAGAACTGGCCTTTCAGCCCTCAATGTTGCGCCGACCCGTGAACTAATCTAAGTTTGGCCCTTACACTATCCCTTCATCATCCATGTGTTTATCCAAGGATTGTTTAAATCTCCCTAATGTGGCTGAGTTAACTACATTGGCAGGCAGGCATTCCACACCCTTACCACTCTCTGAGTAAAGAACCTGCCTCTGACATCTGTCTTAAATCTATCACCCCTCAATTTGTAGTTATGCCCCCGCGTACAAGCTGATGTCATAATGCTAGGAAAAAGACTTTCACTGTCTACCCTATCTAATCCTCTGATCATCTTGTATGTCTCTATCAAATCCCCTATTAGCCTTCTTCTTTCCCATGAGAACAGACCCAAGTCTCTCAATCTTTCCTCATTAGACCTTTCCTCTAGACCAGGCAACATCCTGGTAAATCTCCTCTGCACCTTTTCCAACGCTTCCACATCCTTCCTGTAATGGGGCGACCAGAACTTACACAATATTCCAAGTGTCGCCGCACCAGCGTTTTGTATAGTTACAGCATAACATTACGACTCCGGAACTCAATCCCTCTACCAATAAAACCTAACACACCGTATTGCCTTCTTAACAGCACTATCAACCTGGGTGGCAACTTTCAGGGATCTCTGTACATGGACTCCAAGATCCCTCTGCACATCCACACGACCAAGAATCTTTCCACTGACCCAGTACCCTGCCTTCCTGTTATTCTTCCCAAAGTGAATTACCTCACATTTAGCTGTATTGAATTCCATTTGCAACCTCTCAGCCTGATTCTACAGCTTATCTAAGGCCCCCTGCGACCTGCAGCATTCTACCAAACTGTCCACCACTCCACCGACTTTAGATTAGATTAGATTAGATTAGATTAGAT
>NC_057725.1:65151781-65154999 GCF_004010195.1 Chiloscyllium plagiosum
AAATTCCACACAGAGAGTCGCCTGAGGCGGGAATTGAACCCGGGTCTCTGGCGCTGTGAGGCAGCAGTGCTAACCACTGTGCCACCGTGCCGCCCACTAAGTGTCAACGGCAAACTAACTAACCCATCCACCTATGCCTGTGTCTAAGTCATTTATAAAAATGCCGAACAGCAGTGGTCCCAAAACAGATCCTTGTGGCACACCACTAGTAACCAGACTCCAGGCTGAATATTTTCCATCAACCACAACTCGTTGTTTTCTTACGGAAAGCCAGGTTCTAATCCAAACTGCTAAATCACCCTCAATCCCATGTCTCTGCATTTTCTCAACAGCCTACCATGTGGAACCTTATCAAAGGCTTTACTGAAGTCCATGTTCACCACGTCAACTGCCCTACCCTCATCCACATGCTTGGACACCTTCTCAAAAACTCAATGAGGTTTGTGAGACAGGACCTGCCCTTGACAAAACCAGGTTTACTAACTGCAATCAAATTGTTGTTTGCTAGATGATTATAAATCCTATCTCTTATAATCCTTTCCAAAACTTTTCCTACAACAGATGTATGGCTCACTGGTATATAATTACCTGGGTCATCTCTACTGCCCTTCTTGAACAAGGGCACAGCATTTGCAATCCTCCAGTCCTCTGATACTAAACCTGTTGACAATGATGACTCAAAAATCAAAGCCAAAGGCTCCAACACCTTCTCCCTAGCTTCCTAGAGAATCCTCGGATAAATCCCACCCGGCTCAGGGGACTTGTCCACTTGCACTCCTTCCAGAATTGACAACACCTCTTCCTTACAAACCTCGATGCTTGCTAGTCTAATATCTTGTATCTCATTCTTCTCCTCTACAGTATCCTCCTTTTTCTCATCGAAAACTGATGAGAAATATTCGTTTAGCACCTCTCGAATCTCCACAGGGTCCACACACAACTTCCCACTTCTGTCTTTGACTGGCCCTATTCCTACCCTAATCATCCTTTTATTCCTCACATACCTATAGAAAGCTTTAGGGTTCTCCTTTATTCTATTTGCTAAAGACTGCTCGTGTCCTTTCTTTGCTCTTCTTAACTCTCTCTTTAAATTCTTCCTAGCTGATCTGTAACTCTCCATCGCCTCATCTGAACCATCTCATCTCATTGTCACAGAAGCCTCTTTCTTCTGCTTAACAAGAGATGCAATCTCTGTAGTAAACCACGGTTCCCTTACCTTATCACTTCCTCCCTGCCTGACAGGGACATACCTATCAAGGACACACAATATCTGTTCCTTAAACGAGCTCCACATTTCAATTCTACCCATCCCCTGCATTTTGCTACCCCATTCTATGCAACCTACGTCTTGCCTAATTGTATTATAATTGCCCTTGCCCCACCTATAACTCTTGTCTTGTGGCATGTACCTATCCCTTTCCATCACTAAACTAAATGTAACTGAATTATGGTCACTCTCTCCAAAGTGCTCACCTACCAGTATATCAAACACCTGGCCTGGTTCATTACAAACTCCACATCCAGTGTGGCCTCCCCTCTTGTCAGCCCTTCAACATACTGTGTCAGGAAATCCTTCTGCACACATTGGACAAAACCTGATCCATCCGACTTACTAGAGTTATAGCATTTCCAGTCAATGTTGGGGAACTTAAAGTCACCCATAATGACCACCCTGTTCCTTTCACTCCTACCCAGAATTGTTTTGCTCATCCTCTCCTCCACTCCCTGGAACTCTGCGGAGGCCTATAAAAACCTCCCAGCAGTGTCACCTCTCCTCTCCTGTTTCTAACATCAGCCCATACTACCTCAGTAGATGAGTCCTCATCGAAAGTTCTTCCAGCCATCTTTATACTGTCCTTGACTAACAAGGCCACATCTCCCCTTCTTTTACTGCCTTACCTGTACTTAGTGAAAGATCTAAACCCTGGAACCTGCAAAATCCATTCCTGACCCTCCTCTATCCATGTCTCCAAAATGGCCACAACATCGAAGTCCCAGGTACCTATCCATGCTGCAAGCTCACCTACCTTATTTTGGATACTTTTGGCGTTGAAGTAGACACACTTCAAATCGGCTTGCTGTCTGCCAGCACATTCCTGTGACCATGAAATCCTGTCCATTCCCTCCCTACTCTTATCCTCCTGTGCATGGAACTACGCCTCAGGTTCCCAACCCTCTGCTGAGCTGGTTTAAATCCATCTAAATAGCACCAGCAAATTTCTCACCCAGGATGTTAGTACCCCTCTGGTTCAAGTGAAGACTGTCCTGTTTGTAGAGGTCCCACCTTCCCCAGAATGAGCCCCAATTATCCATGTACCTGAAACTCTCCCTCCTGCACCATCCTTGCAGCCACGTGTTCAGCTGATATCTGTCTCTATCACGTGGCACGGATAACAAACCAGAGATTACAACTTTGTTTGTTTTAGCTTTCAGCTTCCACCCTAGCTCCCTGAAATCCTTCCTTACATCCCTATCCGTCTTTCTAACTATGTTGTTGGTATCCACGTGGACCACGACTTGGGGCTGGTCACCCTCTCCCTTCAGGACCCCAAAGACACAATTCGAGACATCACGGACTCTGGCACCTGGGAGACGACACATCAACTGATTCGCGTTTGTTCCCAACAAAGCTTCTATTTGACCCTCTAACCATTGAGTCCCCAATGACTAACACTCTCCTCCTTTCCCTCCTTTCCTTCTGTGCAATAGGGGCAGGCTCTGTGCCAGAGACCTGGGCCCCACTGCATGGCCCTGGTGAGTCATCCGCCCCCAGTAGTATCCAAAACGGTATACTTGTTTTCCTACTGAGGTAGCATGAGCTGATGTTAGAAACAGGAGAGGAGAGGTCACACTGCTGGGAGGTTTTTATAGACCTCTGCAGAGTTCCAGGGGAACACCCACAGGGGATCCCTACACTGACTGTTTTTCCCTCTTCCAACAGTTACCCAGCTTTCTTCGTGCCGAGGAATAACTGCTTCCCAAATGATCATCCAGTTCCCACTCTAGTTCCCTAACACGGTCTTGGAGGAGCAAGAGTTGGGTGCACATTGTGCAGATATACTTGGATGGGACACTAATGAACGTTCCTCTCCCTGCACTGCTGTGAGGACAGATTGCACTGGAGAGAGGTCACCCTCGGTGGAGAAGTCACTGTATGATAGAGGTCAAGCTAGGTTAGGTCATGCTGGTGGAATAGGTCAACCTAAGAGGTCATGCTG
>NC_057725.1:65155499-65159829 GCF_004010195.1 Chiloscyllium plagiosum
GAATTCTTCCATAGCAAGAAGCAATATAAGGATGGTGTAGAATCTGTCTGGGTAGAGTTGAGAAAGGGATAAAAAGACCCTGCTGTGAGTTACCTAAAGATCTCCTGGCAGTAATCAGGATGTGGGGTAGAAAATAAATTGGGACACAAGAAATATAAGAAAGCACCAATTCAATAATCATGAAGGACTTCAATATGCAGGTGGACTGGGAAATCTGGATGGTAGCAGATCCAAAGAAAAGGAATGCCTCCAGAAGGCTTATTTAGAGTAGTTTGTGGTAAAGCTCATGAGGAAACAGGAAACTCTGGATTTAGTGATATGTAATGAGGCAGACTTGATTAGGGAGCTTATGGTGAAAGCACCCTTAGGGGACAGTGACCACAGTATGATTGAATTCACTTTGCAGTTTATGAGGGAGAAGCCAGAGTCAGATGTAACAGTATTACAATTGAGTAAAGGTAACTACAAATGACATGAGGGACAGGCTGGCCAGAGTTCATTGGACCGCTGGAGTAGTAATAATGGGGAACAAATAAACATTAGAGGAATTTGCATCAGTTTTATGATGGAAGACAGCAGTAGAACAACAGAACCTTATAACAGTAAGTGGACCGAGTCGAATACAGCCTGGCCTCGTTCAATGGTAAGATTTTACAGTCTATTATTAAGTATGAGATTGTAGAGTACTTGGAAGTGTATTGTAAAATAGTGCTGAGTCATCTTGCTTTGTCGAGGAGGTCTTGTCTGATAAGTCTTAGATCCTTTTGAGGAGGTAATGAGTAAGTTAGACAAAGGTGAACCAGTGGACACGGTGTTTGCTTCTCCAGAAGGCCTTTGACAAGTGCTGCGCAAGAGATTGCAAAATAACATAACCCCTGGCTTTAGTGGCAAGATGCTGGCATGGATAGAGGATTGGCTGACTCTCAGAAGGCTGAGAGTGGGTATAAAGGGATCAGTGACTTATGAAGTTCTGCAGGGTCAGTGTTGAAACCACAACTATTCACATTGAACATTAATGATCTGGACAAAGAAACCAAGAATGAGCATTGTTTAAGTTTGCAGATGACCCAAAATTAGGTGGAGAAACCAAGTGGGAAGGCTGCAGAAGGACTTAAACAAGTTAAGAGAATGGGCAAAGAAGTGGCAGAAAGTGTCTGAAATTATGCACTTTGGTAGGAAGAAAAGAGGCATGGATTACTTTCTGAATGAAGAAAAACTTCAGTTACCTGAAGCTTTAAGAGTCTAACTAGTTTGGGATCATCTTAAGGTTAACGTGCAAGTTCAGTTAGCAGTTAGGAAGGCAAATAGAATTTCAAGAGGGTCAGAACATGACAGGTATACTACTGAGGATGTAAGACTCTGGTCAGACTGCACTTAGAACATTGTGAGCAGTGTTGGGTTCCATATCTCCGGAAAGGATGTACTCTCCTGGAAACGGTCCAGAGGAGGTTCACAATGATCCTAGCAATGAAGGGCTTGTCATACGAGGAACAGGTACGGATTCTTGGGCTTTACTTGGGGTTTAGAAGGGTGGGGTGGGGGGGGAAACAACATCTGATTGAAATTTAGAGAATATTAAGAAGCTGGATAGAGCTAAACTGGAGAAAATTATTCTTCTAGAAGAAACCAGGACCCGAGGGCATAGTCTCAGAATGAAGACATTCTACCTTTATACTTCATTATCGAGCTGTTCATACTTCCTTGGCAGTTTCTTTTCTTAGCCTGACCTGTGTTGCTGCACTCAGAAGGACTGTAATAACTACCTCAACCCCTCCCACTCTCCAATTCCTCTCCAGCATTGAGATGCCCTTAGATTCTGGCACTAAGCAGGCAAGATAGCCTTTTGGACTCCCTTTATGACTTCATAGAACAGTATTTATCCCTTTAACTATATCATGCCCTTTTTTTGACTCCTACATTTGAATGCCTCTCTATATCATGGTGCCATGATCTGATAGTCCCTGCTTTCAACAACAAAAGTTCAAAGACAATAAAACTAGTTGGAAAATTACAAATGCTAAGGTTTCTCCATTGCTACCTCTGGGTCTCCATACCTGCATCACAACTTTGTATACACTTAAAAAAAACTGCAGATGCTGGAATCCAAGGTAGACAAGCAGGAGGCTGGAAGAACACAATAAGCCAGGCAGCATCAGGAGGTGGAAATGGATAACAATGTTACCTACCAGCTTCTGTGTGTTATGCATCAGTTATTGTGGTTATTGTATTTTGCTCAACTGATAAGATTTCAGACCATCACTCAACCATTATCTGCAGTCATCTGAAATAATTTAACTAGTTAAGCTATAAATTTTAATGCAGTAGTTGTACTCCTCAGTGAAAACTATTGCCTTTGTTCAGAGGGTTGCATCCTCGAATGCTGACAAATCACCTACCTGCTCACATTAAATTGTTTTGAATATTCACCATCTTTTGGGGTTTGGATAAAGGTATAAAGAGCAGTACCATTTTTACACTCCATTCCTAGCTGCATCAAATTACCAAGTTAGCCTTCATATTCTGAGCTATGTGTTCCTTGCCCTACTCTGTGCTCCCAGTCTGGGTTACAAAACTCTTTTGCTTTAATAAGAGTGCTGGTGACTGACACACAAATTGCAACTACTAAGTCAGACTTCTGTTACAGTAATTAATACCTATTCAGCCAACATTTTCCTTTAATCATAATTTGAGGCATATTCTAGGCTTTCTAACCAGTGTGACTTTTGAAGTTCTAGTCCGAGTATTATATCTTGAGAAAAACTGACGTATAAATTTATAGCTTGAAAAGAACTTAACAAAGATGCAGGTGCCCCATCTGCACTAGATTCCCAAGTTTATACCCAAAATTGAAGTACTCTGTCCTTGGTTCACTGCATCTCCACACCTATCACATCTTAAACTTTATTAGGCATGAATAACAGATCACTGAATACACTAACATGTTTGTTACACACCTGAATTTTGCAACTTACCCTCTCTCTGAATTAACATCAATAAAGGCTGGTTCGTGTTTATGACTATGGTAAAACTTTACGCACGTTAAAATAGCAATCTCATCAAGAGATCTTTTGATTAGCTGTCTGCTAAATGCATCTGCAATTAAAGAATAAAACCATTTAATAGT
The DNA here is from genome assembly GCF_004010195.1 of Chiloscyllium plagiosum. NCBI lineage: Eukaryota > Metazoa > Chordata > Chondrichthyes > Orectolobiformes > Hemiscylliidae > Chiloscyllium > Chiloscyllium plagiosum. The sequence goes on from NC_057725.1 coordinate 65,158,624, forward strand.
TGATTGTACATAATCATCATAAATGTCACAACTGCCATATCATTCACCAATGTTGTGATAATGTTGTCACTTTTAGAAAGGTTATTCTTTTTTTTCTATGTTTAAAGATGGGTTGTAAAGGTGAAGAGTCTAGGGAACTAGAACCATTTAATAATTGAAGGGGAGTGGCCAGTTCTCCAGTTCAGGGTTTTTCTAGCTTTTTTAGCTATTGCAGTCAAAGATCTGAGTACCAGAAGGGTGGAAGCTTCAGTAAATGATTCCTAACTAACTACACTTCTCCAGCTTCCACCCAAAATATATTAAAACAGCCATTCCCTGTGGACAAGCCCTACGCATACACCGGATCTGCTCAGATGAGGAGGAACGTGACGGACACCTGGAAGTACTCAAGGATGCCCTCACAAGAACGGGGTACAATGTTCAACTCATCGACCGCCAGTTCCGCAAGGAACCATAATGACCTCCTCAGGAGACAGACACGGGCTGCAATTGACAGGGTATCCTTCGTTGTTCAGAACTTCCCAGGGGCTGAAAAATTACGCCATGTTCTTCGTGACCTGCAACACATTATCAATGGAGATGAGCACCTCACCAAGACCTTCCCCACACCTCCACTACTTGCCTTTAAACAACCGCCAAACCTCAAACAGATCATTGCTCGTAGCAAACTGCCCGGCTCTCAGCACAACTCCATACAACCCTGTCACGGTAGACGCTGCAAAACGTGTCAGATTGTGGACATAGATACCACTATTACGCATGGGAACACCTCCCACCGTGTACATAGCAGGTACTCATGTGACTCAGCCAACACTGTCTATCTTATACGTTGCAGGCAAGGATGCCCAGAGGCATGGTACATTGGGGAAACCGAGCAAAGGCTACGACAACGGATGAATGGGCACCGCACAACAATCAACAGACAGGAGGGTTCCCTCCCAGTTGGGGAACACTTCAGTGGTCCAGGACATTCAGCCTCGGACCTTCGGGTGACCATCCTCCAACGTGGACTTCGGGACAGGCAGCAGAGAAAAGTGGCCGAGCACAGGCTGATCGCTAAGTTCAGTACCCATAGGGAGGGCCTCAACCGGGACCTTGGGTTCATGTCACATTACAGGTGATCACCATTGCACCACACACACACACACAGATATGCCTACACACACACACACTCTCACATACACACGGACACAGGTACACACAGAC
>NC_057725.1:65159987-65174177 GCF_004010195.1 Chiloscyllium plagiosum
AACACATTGTCTAGCTGTCACCATTGTTAACTGCTACCCGAGAATGCAACTTTTAAAAAAAAGGGTTTTGTGATTTACACATGAAAGAAGTGAAACTATCACTGTATTCTAACAGATGAAAGGCTTAACAGACAATCAATTCTTCAATGTATAATTTCAGTTACATCACACTGCAAATTTTTGCTATAAATTCTGTGTTACGATCGAGCCCTCCACAATCACCTAATGAAGGAGCGTTGCTCCGAAAGCTAGTGTGCTTTCAATTAAACCTGTTGGACTATAATATGGTGTGTGATTTTTAACTTTGTACACCCCAGTCCAACACCGGCATCTCTGAATCATTCTGTGAAATCTGTCTGGATGTTGTTCCCTCCTGCCAATAAGACTCTGTTTGAATCAACTTTTTTGCCAAGGGATGTATTTGTGGGATGTTACTATATTAGAACAGATCCTTCGTTAAGTAGCTTTATTGGGTCAGTTAAGTTTTCCAATAGCTAAGTTATTCTAAATTCTGCTTTCTTTGTGTTTCAACTGTAGTGTTTAAATAAATTTTGTTTAATGCTGGATTGATGAGCTGGAACCTTCATACCTGGAACACTTTATACCTTTATAAAATAAAGTTAGGATCTAGGCTACTTAAAATATTGAGGGAGGGGGAAGTCCAGGCCTGTCAATACCAATGAAAACTAACTTTCTTAAACTAAAACATTTACAACTTTGCAATGAAGTGCAGACTTTGCATTTTGAATATTAATGCAGCTCAAGTAAATACTTCAGGGTCTCCACCTTTTAGATGAAACCTCAAGTCAAGGTTATCCCTGCTCCTTCGAGGACCACAAAAGATTCCATAGGTTTAAGATGGGAGAATGACATACATTTTCATGCAGTAATCCTCATTCAATGTAACAACAAGATGTATCTAATTCCTACTTGTAGGACCTTATTGCCTAGAAACTCTCATGTTGCCCCCATATAAAAATAATGGGCTGTCTTCCCAGGATCTGATCAATATGGCTATGCTGAGAAATGTGGGAGAATCACATGAGAATTCAAGTGAAGCCTTTCCTGAAGTGGAGAGCAACAAACTGGATTTTACAATAGTTCAAGATGTTGAGATGTGCAGCTATGTGGCAGTCTGAAGAAAGGTGAACAGCAAGTGGCCAAGGTAGTACCAATATTGACTACATAAGTAGAAAAAAGAGGTACTACCAGCAGAAAAGAGTTGTATAGTTTCAGGATTACTACCAATGCTATGTGCCAGCAAAGATAAAAATAACAGGATATAACACATCAATGTGGCTGGAGGAAGGGGTTCAGATTCTTGGGACACTGAGACTGATCCCCACATTCCTCAGAATCTGTGCCTTCAGCAGGGAGGGGCTTAACTTCCTTGCACTGTTGGAATTAAACCAGAATGACAGGAAAATGGGAACCTGAGGAGAAAGAGACAAGGATAGAAACAAAAGCCAGAAAGGTAAGTAGGTGAAAAGCAGAAAAAGCAAAGGTGAAATCAAATGGGACCATAGCACAAAAAGTTAAGATGAATAGCAAAATGAAAAAGACAAGTCTAAGACTTTGTCTTAATGTGCAGAGCTTTGCAATGAGATAAATGAATTAGCAGCCCAAATAGCTAAAACATGTAGGTATAGCAGTGACATAGCTGCAGTTACCAAGAATTCTTTATTTAGGATTGATGATAAAAAAACAAATGGAGGTAGGTAGCTTTATATTAAAAGATGAAACTAATGCAATAGTGAGGATGTTTACTGGCTCAGAAAATTCTTTTTAGAATCTGCATTGGTAGAGATAAGGATCTAAAACCTGAATTTAGTCTGTTGTCAGAGCAACAAGTATATGTAGATTTTTATTAACCACAAAATGGTTTTTAAATTTAAAATAACATCACAAAATGTCTTTAAAATTTTCTTTGACACTGAACTTGAACGTATGCTTTGCTGAGTTGGTTGTATTTAGAGATAAGAGAAAACAATGGAGTTTTCATAATATGAACCATAAGACAGTGATGTGGTATTCGAACTAGCAAGCATGGGATGATTTTGTGTGTAAAACAATCTGTTTCTCAGGAAATATCATTGGATTAATCTGCTGTAAATCATGTCACCTTATTACATTTGATTGATCTTGCCTTGTAATTAAGGCTGTGTTGTCTCTTAAAAAAACATAAATGTGCAATTTTTAATGTAATTGTGCAATTTCGCCACTGAGCACAGAAGCTTTAATCTGTTGCTGGACAGAATTGTGTCAAGGTGCCTTACTTTATTAAACTAATGATCTTGCTTTAAACACAACGTACTCCTAGTGATTCTTTTGATCTTGAGAGCGAGGGATCCCACCTGGGATTCTAGATCTTCAGACACTGAGGAAGAAACTGGAAATTTTTTTATTGTGCAAGGTCCTTTGGGTTAGAACAACGATAATACAATTTTAATTCTCCATTTAAGATAGATGTGAAGGACTCCAATATGAAACTAGGACCCTGAATCGAAGTAAAGAATGAGGGTATGAAATACAAATTGACACGTGAATTGAGGAACCTGGCTAAAAGGGTTGATGGGTGGATATCTATAGTTCATATTAAAGAACATGTGCATGAATTATGACAATTTTTACAAAAGACAATCGCTAAAGTGTTTGCACAGCTAATTCACCTACTGTATGACAAATCTTCTGTGCGTTAAGAAACTAAGCTTTTATTCACCTTGACATCTGAGCTTTTGTTTGCACTATGGCTCCATTTGTTCCCCTCCCTTTGTTTGTTTTTCTACTATTCACTTTTGCTTCTCCATCTCTTTGTCTTCTTTACTTCAATCCTTGTTTTCCCCCCTCTTGTTGCCCTGCTTGGTTTAGATTCAGTTACTGATGTACAGCACAGAAACAGACCCTTTGGTCCAATTTGTGAACACTGACGAGATTATCCTAAATAAAACTAGTCCCGTTTGCCAGCACTTGGCCATATCCCTGTAAACAGTTCCAATTCATATACCCATCCAGATGTCTTTTAAATGCTGTAATTGTACCAGCCTCCTCCCCTTCCTCTGGCAGCTCATTCCATACATCCTCGGCATAAAAACGTTGCCCATTTGGTCCCACTTTAACTTTTTTTCCTCTCACCCTAAACCTATGCCGTTTGGTTCGGACTCTCCGCATCCCTGGGAAAAGGAGAAAGTGAGGACTGCAGATGCTAGATCAGAGCTGAAAAATGTGTTGCTGGAAAAGCGCAGCAGGTCAGACAGCATCCAAGGAGCAGGAGAATCGACGTTTCGGGCATAAGCCCTTCTTCAGGAATGAGGAGGGTGTGCCAAGCAGACTAAGATAAAAGGAAGGAAGGAGGGACTTGGGGGAGGGGCATTGGGAATGCGATATGCGGAAGGAGGTTAAGGTGAGGGTGATAGGCCAGAGAGGGGGTGGGAGCGGAGAAGTCGGGAAGAAGATTGAAGGTCAAGAAGGCAGTGCTGAGTCCAAGGGTTGGGACGGAGATAAGGTGGGGGAGGGGAAATTAGGAAGCTGGAGAAATCTGCTCTAACCTATTCAGCCTCTACCCTATAGCTCAAATCCTCCTACCCTGACAACAACACTAAATCTTTTCTGAACCCTTTCAAGTTTCACACCATCCTTTTGATAGGAGGGAGACCAGAATTGTGCACACTATCCCAAAAATGGCATAACCAATGTCCTGTTCAGCCCCAACATGACCTCCCATCTCTATAATCAAAGCACTGACCAATAAGGCAAGCGTACCAAATGCTGCCCTTGCTATCGTCCTACCTGTAACTCTAACTTCAAGGAGCAAGGAACCTGCGCTTTAAGGTCTTGTTGTTCAGCATCATTCCCCAGGACCTTACCATTAAGTGTATAAGTCCTGCTCTGATTTGCCTTTCCAAAATGCAGCACTTCATTCATCTAAATTAAACTCCATCTGCCACTCCTTAGCCCATTGGCCCATCTGATCAAGATCCTATTGTATCCTGAGGTAACCTTCACTGTCCATTGCACCTCCAAGTTTGGTGTCATCTGCAAACTTACTACAGGCCTCCAGTCTGAAAAGCAACCTTCCTCCACCAGTTTTTTATAAAATTCTAAATAGCTAGTTCTCCCTGTATTTCATGTGATCTAACCTTACTAACCAGTCTCCCTTGAGGAATGCCGAATGCCTTACTGGAGTCCGTATAGATCACGTCCATCTCTCTACTCTCATCAATCCTCTTTGTTACTTCAAAACACTCAATCAAATAAGTGAGATATGATTTCCCACACAAAGTCATGCTGACTATCCCTAATCAGTCCTTGCCTTTCCAAATACATGTATATCCTGTCCCTCAGAATTCTCTTCAAATTGCCTATCAGTGATGTCAGGCTCATGGTCTTTAGTTCCCTGGCTTTTCCTTACTTTTCTTAAATAGTGGCACCAAGTTAGCCAACATCCCAGTCTTCAGGCACCTCCCCTGCAGCTATCAATGATACAAATATCTCAACAAGGAGCCCAGCAATTATTTCCTTAGCTTCCCAGAGTTCTACGGTACATCTGATCAGGTCCTGGGGATTTATCCACCTTTATGCATTTTAAGATATCCAGCACCACCACCTCTGTAACATGAACATTTTAAGGTGTCACCATCTATTTCTCCACATTTTGCATCTTGCATCTCCTTCTCCACAATAAACACTGATGCAACATACAGAGGAAATCAATTTATCTGAACAAGATCGCAAGGTCCCAATGCTTGACTAAACAGTAATCCGAATGATTGGTTAATCCAAATTTAATACACCCAGCCCATGTTATTCAGATAACTGAGATCCCTCTGTACTCATTAAGTATCCTCCCATCTCCTGCAGTTCCACACGGGCTGCCTTTGGATTCTTAACCTTATTTGCCAAAGCTATCTCATGTCCCCTCATACTCTGCTAAGGATTCACTCAATCTCTGTTGTCTTTACCTCACATATGCTTCCTTCTTTTTCTTAACAAAAACCTCAATTTCTCCACTCATCCAGCATTCCCTACATGTACCAGCCTTGCCTTTCACCCTAAATTCAGAAATATACTGTCTCTCTGGACCACGTTATTTCATTCTTTGAAGGGTTTCCATTTTCCAGCCATCCTTTTACCCCAACAAACATCTGCCCTCAAATAACTTTTGAGAGTTTCACAGCCCTACCTCATTTCCCAAGAGTAGCTCAAGTTTTACACCTCTCATGGGTACATTCACATACTGAATCAGAATTTTCTTATTCACTTAACAAATTCCTCTCCACCTAAACCCTTAACACTATGGCAGTCCCAGTCTGTTTGGAAAGTTAAAATCCCCTAGTATTTTTTGGGGATAACTAAGATCTCATTACAATTTTTTTTCTCTGTTGCCCACTGACTACTGGGGGGGGGTCTATCATAAATCTCAATTAGATATTCATCCCTTTTTGATTTCTCAGTTCCACCCAAATAACTTCCCTGGATGTATTCCCAGGAATATCTCCCCAAGTACAGCCATAATGCTATCTGTGGCAGTCCCAGTCTGTTTGGAAAGTTAAAATCCCCTAGTATTTTTTTGAGATAACTAAGATCTCATTACAATTTTTTTTCTCTGTTGCCCACTGACTACTGGGGGGGGCGGTCTATCATAAATCTCAATTAGATAATCATCCCTTTTTGATTTCTCAGTTCCACCCAAATAACTTCCCTGGATGTATTCCCAGGAATATCTCCCCAAGTACAGCCATAATGCTATTCCTTATCAAAAACACCACTCCTCTTTTCTCTTGCCCCACTTTCTATTCTGGAGCTGCCAGTCCTGTCCATCCCTGAGCCATGTCTCTGTAAGTGCTGATATCCCAGTCTCATGCTCTTAACCATGCCCTGGGGTCATCTGCCTTCCCTGTTAATCCACTTGCATTGATAAATTAAACTCCATTTAATTCAATCTGGCTTTGTTCTTTGCTTTGTTCCTGCCTGCCCTGACTGTTTAACTCTCTCCTTTTCCCAACTGTACCAGTTTCAGATTGATCTCTTTCCTACTATCTCCCTGAGCCCCACCCTCTCACCTTGCTAGTTTAAATCCTCCTGAGCAGCTCTAGCAAATCTCCTTGCCAGTATATTAGTCCTCTTCAAATTTGGGTGCAATCCATCCTTCCTGAACAGATCACAACTAACCCAGAAGACATTCCAACGATCCAAAAATGTGAACCCTTCTCCCTGCACCAGCGCCTCAGCCATGTATTCATCTGCTTTATCTCCCTATTTGTACCCTCTCTAGCTCATAGCACTCGGAATAAGCCAGTTATTACTACTCTCAGGTACTACTTTTTAAATTCCTGCCTAACTTCCTATATTCTCCCTTCAGAATCTCATCCTTTTCCCTTACTATGCCATTGGTTCCAATGTGTACAATGACCTCCTGCTAGTCCCTCTCCCCTTTGAGAACATTCTGCACTCTCACCAAGATATCTTTGATCCTGGCACTAGGGAGGCAGCATACCATCCGGGTTTCTCACTGCTGGCCACAAACATCCTCTGACTAGAAAGTCCCCCATCACAATTGATCGCATGGAACCTGACGTCCCCCTAGTTACATTACAGCCAGTCTGTGTACCAGAACATTGGCTGTTTGTGCTACATTCCAAGTCCATCACTACTTACATTTTCCAAAGCAGCATGCTTGTTTGAGATGGAGATAGGTAGCCACAGGAGACTCCAGCACTGCCTCCCCCTCCAACCTTCCTGGAGTTAACTCATCTACCTGACTGTGTATCTGCAGCTTTTCTCCCTTATAACTGCCAAGTATCACACCCCCAGCTCCTGTAAATTCCTTATTGCCTCTAACTGCTGCTCCAACTGATCCATGTAACCTGAGTGGATTCACAACCAAGACCCTTCTTCAGATATAATAATCAGTAACATGGAAACTCTCCCTAAACTCCCACATCAAACAAGAAGAGCATATTAGTCTCCCTAAAACAATGTGACAGCATATAAAACAGTAACTGCTGTTCCTGGAATTTAAGGAAATCTCCTCCAACAGCTAAAATACCTAAGGATGATGATTAGGACATTGTGGATAGTCCCTTCATGGCCACCATCCAACCTGCATTCAGTTCTTCCTATCTTGATTGGGTAAAAGCCTATGGTCCTGGCTTGGAGAAAGCAGGCTGCATTGTTCACAAACCAGCTGATTTCACAGTGGATGCTAAAAATGCAGAACTTATTCCTATCAGTGTTCAAATAAAGTGCTCCTCCTTTTCCTGTACCCCATCATTAATAACTCAGAATGCACCGGAATGAACTAGCAGAGGAAGTGGTAGATGCATTTGGATAAGCATATGAATAGGAAAAGTTTAGAGGGAAATGGGCCAAACACAGCCAAGTTTTACACATTTAGTTTGGGAAATTTGGTCAGCTTGGACAAAGGGTCCTGTTTCTGTGTTATCTGACTATGACATGGTATGGACACCTGAAATGCCAGGGGACAAGTACTGGCTCATATATAGCTTGAGGAAATGTAAAGACTTTTGAGATTCATGGGAGGAGCTACCACGAAGGGGGTTTGGATATTTGGGGCCTCACTAACATATAATGGTAAAAACTAGAAATTGTTAAGACATGCTCTGACACTTAATCTTGGAAACTTCAAATACTTGTGGGGTACAGAAGGTCAAACAGCAAGTGTTGAGCAGATGGGAAACCCTTAAGCAAGGGATAATCCCCCACCACCCCAGAAAACACTGTGAAGCAAAACCAACTGTTTTCTTGTATCCCTATTCAACCACTGGGTTGATAGTGTCTGGATGAGTAACTGTCCACTTAAAGGCCTCAATGGCAGAGACTTAGCTGTCCATTGACCTTCTTACTATAGATCTAAACAAGTAGCGGTGGTTAGCACTGCTGCCTTAGGGACCTGGGTTCGATTCCAGCGTCAGTCTGTGTGGAGTTGCACTTCCTACCCACATCTGCAGTGCTCTGGTTGCCTCCCACAATCCAAAGATGTACAAGTTATGTGAAATGGACATACAAAATTGCCCATAGTGTCCAGGGATGTGTAGGTTAGGTGCATTAGCCATGGGAAATGCAGGGTGACAGGCTTAGGATAGGAGGATGTGTCTGCATGGGATGCTCTTCGGAGAGACAGTGTGGATTTGTTGGGCCAGATGGCCTGTTTCCACATCAGGGATTCTATGAAAAATATAGGAGCAGAACTAAGCCATTCAACTCAGTTTGCTCTGCCATTTGATCACGATCAATATATTTCTTAACCCCACTCCCTTTAATCTTTGATTTCCTTTACCTAATCAAGAACCTACCTATGTCTTGAAGACAGTTAATGACTTGGCCTCACCAGTATTCTGTGTCTGAGTTTCACAGATTCAGCATCCTCTGGCTAAAGAAATTCCTCTTCATCTCCGTTCCAAGGAGTCGTACTTTCACTCCGAGGCTGTTGCCTTTTAGTCCAAGTCTCTCTTACTCGGAAACATTTTCTCCACGTCCACTCTATCCAGGCCTCTTAGTATTCTAAGTTTTAATGAGATCCTCCTCAATCATCCTTCTAAAATCAAAGTATAGATGCATCGTCCTCCAACACCCATCATATAACAAGCCCTTCATGCTGGGATCACTCTTGTGAACCTCATCTTGATCCCCTCCAAAACAAGGACACCGTTCATCATAAACAAGGCCCAAAATTGCTCAATATTCCAAATATGATTTGAACAGAGCCTTGTACCACCTCACTGTGGAATGAACTGTCAGAGGAAGTGATAAATGCAGGCACAGTTACAGTTAAAACACTTGGATAAGCACATGAACAGGAAGGCTTAGAGGGATATGAGTCAAATGCAGCCAAGTGGCACTCATTTAGTTTGGGAAATTTAGTCAACATGGACGAAGGGCCTTTTTGTTTGCTATGCCGTATGACTCTATGCCATGGTATGGACACCTTAAATGCCAGGGGACAAGTACTGGCTCATATATAGCTTGGGTAGGGGCTTGAGGAAGTGTAATGACTTTGAGATTCATGGGAGAAGCTACCAGGAAGGTGATTTGATGTTTGGGGCCTCACTGACACAATGGTAAAATCTCTAGAAATTTCTTTGAGGCAAGCTCACTGTCACCTTTCTTCGTGAATGAAACCTCAGCAGTACAACTTCTTGAGTGAATGCGAGGGATGCATTTGCTTTTGTGAGATATTGTTATAATAGGTCTCTTTACTGCATTCCCATTCATTCATTTGTAACTCTGTACTAACTCGCTCACCAATTCACTGTATTCACTATGCAACATTTTCTTTCATTCATAAAACCACATTTTACTATGACAAGACAAAATTAAAACATCCCTTCCAACCCATTGCTGTTGCTTCACACCATCAATCCTTAACAGCCCCATGCTATTTCTGTATCAAAAGCTGCCCCTGAAAAAGTGTCAATATAGTAACCTCTTCAGAACCATGCTGTCCCACTGCCATGACTGACACCTGAAACTATGGAAAGATTATAATATTAATCAGCTCTTGGGACCTGGATAGTTAAAAACATTAGTTTTCTCAACTAGTATGTACCTGTTAAATATTAACAGGGCTGCTATCCCCTCTAAGAAACTTTGATCAAAACAGTGCTTCTGTGAAACTGCATGAATGAATGTCAAAACTGGTAATAGCAAACAAAATTATATGACCCAGTTACAGTAATTAGTTTAATATCCTTTTTATTAATTAAGCAGATGTATAATTTCAAACTTGTGTAGATCACCTAGGGTTAGTATTTTTATTAACTTAAACGATAAAAGGGCTAACATCTTGATTATGCAAGCAGACTGGACAGACACTCTAATCCCTTCAGGGGGAGCATGTATAAGGTGTTTAAATCGCCTGCTTCCCCAGACAGATGTTACATGAGCTTTTGTGTACAATAGAACTTGTGTAGATCACCTAGGGTTAGTATTTTTATTAACGTAAACGATAAAAGGGCTAACATCTTGATTATGCAAGCAGACTGGACAGAACACTCTAATCCCTTCAGGGGGAGCATGTATAAGGTGTTTAAATCGCCTGCTTCCCCAGACAGATGTTACATGAGCTTTTGTGTACAATAGATACAATTATTTAACAGTGCCAGAACTTTAATACGCAAGAACTGTATAAAAGGATATTGTTAGAACTATACTTTGGGATTCCATCACCTTAAACTGTGCAACTGCCAATACTCAATGAACTTATTTTCCCAATTCACTAATTTTGGTCATAATTTGAACACCATTCCATACCTTCTTGTGAACTGAGCCTACATGTTAATCTTAACAGAATCCCAACCTTGGACTTTTAAGTCCCTTTTCTCGGCTTCAGATTTTCAAAGCCTTTCCAGATTTAGAAAATAGTCTATGCCTCTATTCTTCCTATTGAATAACTTCTGACTTTCGTACATTGTACTTTATCTGCTATTTCTTCACCCAATCCCCCAGCCTGTCCAAGTCCTTCTGCAGCATTCCCATCTTATCTGTCCATCTTTGTCATCTGCAAGACATAGCAGCAATGCCCTCAGTTCCTTCATCCAAATCGTTGAGCTATAACATAAATAGTTGTGATCTCAGCACTGACGTCTGCAGAACTCCACTAGACACTGGCTGCCTGCCACCCTGAAAAAGACCTTTTTATCCCCACTCTCTGCCTTCTGCCAGTCAGCCAATCCTCTATCCATATCAGTACCTTACTCCAACACCATGGGCTTGTATCTGAAAAGGCAGCCTCCTGTGTTACTGTTGATACTCAATGAGGCTATTATTGCCACTCTCCAACTGCACCTTGTTAAAGGCTTTCTGGATATCCAAACATGTCCACAGGCTGTCCTTTGTCTAACTTACTCATTACCTCTTCAAAGAATTTAAAGATTTGTCAGGCATGACCTCTGTAGGTGTGTATTGTACATGCTTAGAACAAAATAGTCCATGTCTGCTCAGACAAAATGGCAAACAAACAGTGTTGGCCTGTCCTAGCTCTACAATACAAGATAGCCAACAGGAGATAAATAAGAATAGTCTGTTCTGGCCCTTAATTAAAAGACACACACCACCTTTTGAACAGGCCATGAGCACATCATTCCTGACAGTTGTGATAAGAGTATATCTGTAAAACAGACAAGCCACTAATCTTGGCCTTTCATTAATGGAAGAATAATTGTCACAGTGAAAGAATAAACACCAGGTGCAAGATACAGCCTAGTCAACTCCCTAAATAGCTATCAAGACAACAGCTAATGTTAGTTTGTGGAAAATAGTTATCTTTTTAGAGTTACTCAATATTAAAGAATCTTGTTCAAGATTCATCAGAACCACAGGGCAATTTTCTACCAAAATTAATACATAACCAATGCTTAATAAAAGTACTAAAAAGCATTTAAACCTAGCTGTGACGTTAACTAGCTTGAGGAAATGACTTCAAGATTGTTCATGGCCCACTAATTACACTGTATAATTTTACACTAACTTAACTGAGGTCCATATTACTAATATCTCAGCAATAGGTTAAACCTAACCATCTTTTGCATTTTTGTATGTATATATTTACGATAGTGGAAAACATAAGAGTAATTGTACTGGATTAAAATACAATACAATGAATAAACGAATTCAAACTGTCCCTACAGATAAGCCAGCTTTAAGCCAAAGGAATGTAGTAATTAACTCTGGAATACATAAAAAAAATCCCAAAGCCTAGAGATTATAGTGCCTGTTAAACACAAGGAGATCGTAGGAACCTGAGGCTGTCCTCAGGAATGCCCATCATTTAGTGTTTTGCAGGATTAGGTGGATGGATTAAAAGGGAAGGGCTGTAACTACACTGTATGTGATCATTTGTAATACACAAATGTATAAAATACTGCTTTTTACTGTATAAGTTAATGTCACTAGTCTGTCTTCTGCTCTGAGCCAAAGATTAAACAAATTGAATTTGTACATTGAGGCCAGATTAGGAAGATATAAAAATATTCCATTTGCCTGAGTTCTGCCTCCCTCCTGAGTCTTCATTTCCTGTCAGGGAAAAACACTCCAACAATCTTCCCCTTGATGAAGCTGTGCTGACTCAGCCTTATTTTACTACGCACTTTCAAGTACTCTGTAATCTCATACCTAATACTACGCTCTAAAATCTTACCATTGACCTAGGTAGGCTAACTGGCCTATAATTTCCCATCTTGTCTCCCTCCCTTTAAACAGAAATGTTACATTAGCCCTTTTCTGGTCCTCAGGGACCTTCTGATTCCAGTGATCCCTGAAAGATCACCACTATTGCTTCTACAATTCCCCAGCTATCTCCTTCAAAGCACTAGGGTGTAGCCATCCAGTGCAGGTGATCTACCTACCTTCAGATCTTTCAGTTCCCCTGCATCTTCTCCTTAGTGATGCTACTACAGGCACCTCTTTCCCCCTAACTCTTGACGTTGTGGCATGCAACTGGTATCTTCCACTGAAGACACATGCAATTATTTCAAAGACCTAACTTGAATCTTCCAGATAATGGGCAGGCTTTAGGGAGTTAGAGTAACTTGCCACAGAATTTATATGGCAAGTCAATTTCAGATCCTGATTGTCAGAGACCCCAAGATGTTAACAAAAGAATCCATTACAATTTTGGTCCAAACGCAAGTCAAAAACTGAATCCTGAAAAGGTGAGTGAATCCATTTATTAAAGCAGCATGTGAACAAACATGGCTAATGGAGCAAAGCTTTAAGTCACTGGAAAGCAAAAGGTAAGTGAGGGGTGGCTCAATGGTTAGGGATCTGGGTTCAATTCCACCCTTGGAATTGTATGGAGTTTGCACATTCTCCCCATGTCTGCATGGGTTTCTTCTGGATGCTATGGTTTCCTCTTACAGACCAAAGATGTGAAGTTTAGGTAGATTGGCCATGGGAAATGCAGGGTTACAGGATAGATATGGGAAGGATGCTCTTCAAAGGATTGGTCTGGACTCAACGGGCTGTAGGGATTCTTTGAAGCTTTGATTAGAGTCATACCACCTTGTGGTGAAAGTTTAAAAATAACAACACCAGGGTATAGTCCAACAGCTTTATTTGGAAGTACTAGTTTTTGAGCACTGCTCCTTCATCAGATAGCTATGGAGCAGGATCATCAGACAAACTTTATAGCAAAAGATCTGTCATGCAACTGATACAATGTTGTGATTTTTTTTGTCTATGTCTCTGTGTCTTTCGCACTTCAAATTTTACAACAGTCTACCCTAGTTCTGAACTCAAGCAAAACTGTCAGGTCCATCTTATCAAGACTATTCAGAATCTTAGACACTTCATTCAAGCCACATCTCATCTTCTAAACTCCAGTGCAAACAAACCCAGCCTATTGAACCTATCCTCCTAACACAATCCACTCATTTCCAGTATTGGTTTAGTAAACTTCCTCTGAGCCATCTTCAACCAATTTACATTCTGCCTTAAAACGGGACTGAAACTTCAGTTTTCAAGATGTTGTCTCTCAAATGCCCTGTGTAACTGATGCATGACATTCTTATGATTGTCAATTCCTCTCTTTAATAGACAGAATCCAATAGATTTTGTGATTACATGCTATACCTGCATACTAACTTTTTCTGTCTCTTGCACCAGATCATCCAAATCCCTCTGTACCTTGGAATTCTCCAGTTGTTCTCCATTTAAGTAAATTTGCTATTTATTCTCCCGACCTAAGCAAACAACTTCCTCCATTCCCAAATACTCAAACTACCTGATTTTTGTTCGTTCACTCAACTGATGTATACACTTGCAACTTCTTTGTCTTCTTCACATCACATATTCCTACCTATTTTGGTATCAACTACTTTGCCTTCACGTCCCTCCTCTAAATCAGTGATGTAAAGTGCAAAAAGTTGAGTCCCCAACACGGACGCCTGTGTCATAGAGTCATAGAGATGTACAGCACAGAAACACACCCTTCGGTCCAACCAGATATCCCAACCCAATCTAGTCCCACCTGCCAACTCCCGGGCCCATATCCCTCCAAACCCTTCCTATTCATATACCCATCCAAATGCCTCTTAAATGTTGCAATTGTACCAGCCTCCACAACTTCCTCTGGCAGCTCATTCCATACATGTACCACACTCTCTCTGCATGAAAAAGTTGCCCCTTAGGTCTCTTTTATATCTTCCTCTGTCTTCCTAAACCTGTGCTCTCCAG
>NC_057725.1:65178065-65180719 GCF_004010195.1 Chiloscyllium plagiosum
ACCCCATCCAGGACAAACGTATAAATAGAAAGCAGGAGACAACAGCTTCGCTTCACTTGGAAGTCGCCACTGATGATGTTACCTAGTCAGGTAATGAAACATCTGGATATCAAACCTACAGCTCAGCGAGCAAACCTACACCATAAACCCTTACTACTTTCAAAGTCTTTTTGTTCAGCAACACTCCCTAGGACCTTACCATTTAAGTGGATAGATCCTGCTAAGATTTGCTTTCCCAAAATGCAGCACCTCACATTAATCTGAATTAAACTCCATCTCCACTTCTCAGCCCATTGGCCCATCTGGTCAAGATCCTGCTGTAATCTGAGATAATCTTCTTCGCTGTCCACTACACTTCCAATTTTGGTGTCATCTGCAAACTTACTAACTACACCTCTTACGTTCACAACCAAATCATTTATATAAATGATGAAAAGTAGAGGACCCATCACTGATCCTTGTGGTACTCCACTGGTCACAGGCCTCCAGTCTGAAAAACAACCCTCCACCACCACTCTGTCTTCTACCTTTTGAGCCAGTTCTGTATCCAAATGGCTCGTTCTCCCTGTATTCCATGAGATCTATCCTTTCTAATCAGTCTCCCATGGGGAAACCTTGTCGAATGCCTTACTGGAGTCCATAAAGATCACATCTACCACCCTGCCCTCCTCAATCCTCTTTGTTACTACTTCAAAAACTGTCACGTTTGAGACATTGTTTCCCACGCACAAAGCCATGTTGCATATCCCTCATCAGCCCTTGTCTTTTCAAATACATGTACATCCTGTCCCTCAGGATTCCCTCCAACAACTTGCCCACCACCGACATCAGGCTCACTGGTCTATAGTTCCTTAGCTTGTCCTTGCCACTTTCTTAAAAAGTGGCACCACATTAGCCAACCTCCAGTCTTGCGGCACATCACCTGTGACAATTGATGATACAAATATCTCAGCAAGAGGCCCTGCAATCACTTCTCTAGCTTCCCACAGAGTTCTAGGATACACCTGATCAGGTCCTGGGGATTTATCCACCTTTATGCATTTCAAGACATCCAGCACTTCCTCCTCTGTAATCTGGACATTTCCCTACATTCGATATCTTCCATGTCCCTGTCCACAGTAAATACCGATGCAAAATATTCAGTTAGTATCTCCCCCTTTTTCTGTGGCTCCACACAAAGGCCGCTTTGCTGATCTTTGAGGGGCCCTAGTCTCTCCCTTGTTATCCTTTTGTCCTTAACTTTTTTGTGAAAAAAACCCGTTTGGATTCTCCCTAATTCTAGTTGCGAAGGCTATCTCAAATCCCCTGTTTGCCCTCCTGATTTCCCTCTTAAGTATACTCCTACTGCTTTTATGCTCTTCTAAGGATTCACTTGATCTATCCTGTCTCTTCCTGATATATGCTTCCTTCTTTTTCTTAACCAAAGTTCAATTTCTTTAGTCATCCAGCATTTCCTATACTTACCAGCCTTAAAAGGTATATACTTTCTCTGGACTCTCTCATTATCTCATTTCTGAAGCCTTCCCATTTTCCAGCCGTCCATTAACCTGCGAACATCTGCCCCCAGTCGGGGTTTGAAAGTTTAGATTAGATTACTTCGTGTGGAAACAGGCCCTTCGGCCCAACAAGTCCAAACCTACCCACCGAATCGCAACCCACCCAGACCCCTTCACCTAATGCTATCGGCAATTTAGCATGGCCAGTTCACCTAACCTGCACATTTTTTGGACTGTGGGAGGAAACCGGAGCACCCAGGGGAAACCCACGCAGACAGAGGGAGAATGTGCAAACTCACACAGTCGCCTGAGGCGGGAATTGAACCCGGGTCTCTGGCGCTGTGAGGCAACAGCGCTAACCACTGTGCCACCGTGCCGCCCACAAGTTCTTGCCTAATATCGTAAAAATTGACCTTTCTCCAATTTAGAACTTCAACTTTTAGATCTGGTCTATCCTTTTCCATCACTATTTTTAAATCTAATAGAATTATGGTCGCTAACCCCAAAGTGCTCCCCCACTGACACCTCAGTCACCTGCCCTGCCTTATTTCCCAAGAGTAGGTCAAGTTTGGCACCTTCTCTAGTAGGTACATCCACATACTGAATCAGAAAATTTTCTTGTACACACATAACAAATTCCTCTCCATCTAAACCTTTAACATTATGGCAGTCCCAGTCTGTGTTTGGAAAGTTTAAAATCCCCCTACCATAACCACCCTATTATTCTTACAGATAGCTGAGATCTCCTTACAAGATGGTTTCTCAATTTCCCTCTGACTATTAGGGGGTCTATAATACAATCCCAATAAGGTGATTATCTCTTTCTTATTTCTCAGTTCCACCCAAATAGCTTCCCTGGATGTATTTCAGGGAATGTCCTCCCTCAGTACAGCTGTAATGTTATCCCTTATCAAAAACGCCAGTCCCCCTCTTCTCTTGCTTCCCTTTCTATCCTTCCTGTAGCATTCGTACCCTGGAACATTAGGCTGTCAGTCCTGCCCATCCCTGAGCCATGTTTCTGTAATTGCTATGATATCCCAGTCCCATGTTTCTAACCATGCCCTGAGTTCATCTGCCTTCCCTGTTAGGCCCCTTGCATTGAAATAAATGCAGTTAAATTTATTGGTGCTACCTTGTCTCTGCCTGCCCTGACTGTTT
>NC_057725.1:65181219-65195035 GCF_004010195.1 Chiloscyllium plagiosum
TGGGGTGATAGGGTTAGGGTTAGGTTTAAGGTTAGGTATTGTATTAGGAATAGAGTTAGGGTTAGGGCTAGAGTTAGATTTAGGGTCAGGTTTGTGTTTGAGTTATGGCTAGAGTAATGTCCATGTCAGGGTTGGTGTTAGTGTTCGGGTTAAGGGTAATGTTAGGGTGACTATTCAGGTTAGGACAGGAGTTAAGGTTACTTCTCAGGTTAGGGGTTAGCAGTAGACTTTGGGTTTGCCGTAGTGTTA
The DNA here is from genome assembly GCF_004010195.1 of Chiloscyllium plagiosum. Taxonomy (NCBI): domain Eukaryota; kingdom Metazoa; phylum Chordata; class Chondrichthyes; order Orectolobiformes; family Hemiscylliidae; genus Chiloscyllium; species Chiloscyllium plagiosum. The sequence continues at coordinate 65,181,469 of NC_057725.1, forward strand.
CGGTTAGGGGTTAGGCTATTGTTAAGTTTTGGTCTAGAATTAGGGTTAGGGCTTGTTTACGGGTAGGTTTAGAGCTATGGTTGGGGTTACTGTTTAGGGTAGGGTTAGAGATAGAGCTAGTGTTTGGGTTAGGTTATGAGTTATGGTAAGGGTTAGGGCTTGGGTTAGGGTTTTGGGTAGGGCTAGGGCTAGGGATTGGGTCAGAGTGAGGGTTAAGTTTATGACTTTAGTTTTGCAGTAGTGTCTGGGTTAGGGTAAGGCTATTGTTAACTTTTGGTCTAGATTCAGGGTTAGGGCTTGGTTACGGGTAGGTTTAGATCTATGGTTAGGGTTACTGTTTGGGGTAGGATTAGAAATAGGGCTAGTGTTAGAGGTGATTTATGTGTTAAGTCAGGGTTAGGGCTTGGGTTAAGGTTTTGGCTAGGGTTAAGGTTAGTGTTTGGGTTAGGGCTAGGTCTGGGGTTAAAGTTGCAGTTAGGGCAACGACGATGGATCAGATCAGCATTAGAGTTAGGGTGAGGTTTAGGTTTATAGGTAGGTCTAGGGTTAGGGTTAAGCATCCGATTGCAGTTAGGGTCGGGTGTGGGTTAGTGTTTGGTCTTGTTCTAGGGTTAAAGTTGGGGATTGGGTCAGCATTAGGGTTATGGTTAGTGTTATCACTAGATCTGGGGTTAGAGTTAGTGGTGGGGCTATGGCTGGGAATCAGGTCGACGTTGCGATTAGGTTTTGGGTTAGCGTTGGCCTAGTGGTAGAGTGATAGGGTTAGAGTTAGGGTTAGGGTTCATATTTGGGTTAGAATTGGGATTAGGGATAGGGTTAGGATTAGGTTTAGGATTACAGTTAGTGTTCCGGTTTGAACTAGGGTTAGGGTTAGGGTTAGGGTCAGGGTTAGGGTTATGTTTAGGGTTAAGGTGAGGGCTAGGTCTAAGGTTAGAATTAGAGCTAAGGCGAGGGTTAGGGAGCGGGTCAATATTAGGGTTAGGGTGCGGTTGATGGCTATGTTTATGGTTAGGGTTAGGGTTAGGAGTGCAGTTAGGGTTTGGATTAGTGTTTGGGCTAGGTCTAGAGTTAAAGTTAGAGATAGGGCTAGCGCTAGGGATCAGGTCAGCGTTAGGGTTAGGGTTAGTTTTATCACTTGGTCTAGGTTTAGGGTTAGTGGCGAAGTCATGGCTGGGGATCAGGTCAATGTTCGGATTAGGGTTATGGTTAGTTTGCCTAGGGCTAGGGCTAGGATTAGAGTAGGTTCAGTGCTCAGATTTGGGTTCCTGACTGGGTTAGGTTCAGAATTAGGTTTCGCGCTGGAGTTAGATTCAGGTTTTGGCTATGGTTTGGTGGGGTCATGTTTATGGTTAGGGTTAGGGATAACACTAGAGTTCTGGTTAGAGCTGGGTTTGTGTTAGCCTATAGTTAACCTCGTGGTTTGGGCTCTGGTTGGGATTAGAATTGGGTTAGGTTATTGTTAGGGATTGCTTTAGAGATAAGGTTTAGAATTAGGGATAGGGTAAGCGTTAAGGTTAGGGATAAGGATAGAGTTAGTTTTAGGGTTAGGATTAGAGTGAGGATTATGGTTAGGGTTAGGGTTAGGTTTGGATTTATGTTAGTGTTAAGGTCAGGATTAGGGTTAGGGATTGGTTTAGGGTTCGGATTATGGTTAGGGATAGTGTTTGGGTTAAGATTAGAGTTAGGGCTAGGAATAGCGATAGGGTTAGGTTTAGGCTTAGGGTTAAAGTTAGGGTTAGGTTTTGGGCTAGGTTTAAGTTTGGGTTTGGCTGAGGGCTGGCCTTAGGGTTAGGGTTTGGATTAGGGTTAGGTTTAGGGTTAAGGTTATGGTTAGGGTTAGGTTTAGGATTTGGGTTAGGTTTATGGTTAGGTTTAGGGCTAGGGTTAGGTTTAGGTCTAGGGTTAGGGTTAGTGTTAACGTTAGGTTTAAACTAGGTTTAGGGTTTGTGTTAAGGTTTGGGTTTAGGTTTGTGTTAATTATGGGTTAGACTAGCCTTAGAGTTAGTGTTAATGTTAGGGTTAGGGTTTGATATCAGGTTATGTATAGGGTTAGGGTGAGGGTTAGGGTGAGGGTCAGAGCTATACATACGGTTAGGGTTAAACCTGGGTCTTGGGTTAGTATTATGATTTGATAGGATTTGATTCCAGCTTTTGTTGACTGTTGTATTTGCACATTGTTCCCATGTTTGCATGGGTTTGCTCTGAGTGCTACGCTTTCGTCTCACAGTCCAAAGTTGTGCAGTTTTGGGTTCGGGCTAGGGCTTGGCTCGGACTGGGATAATGACTAGGATTAGGTCAAGTTTTAGGATTCGAGCTAGAGCTAAGACCTAGTCCTAAGGAGAAAGTGAGGACTGTAGAAGCTGGAGATCAGCGTCAAAAAGTATGGGACACAAACATCGAAACATCGATTCTCCTGTTCCTCGGATGCTGCCCAACCTTCTGTGTTTTTCTCACACCACCCTTTTCCAGTCTGTATGCCTAGTCCGAACTCTGACCCTACACCTAACCCTGACCTTTACCCTAGCACTTGCCTTTGCTCTCACTCTCATCCTCACACGACATTAACAGTAAGCCTAATCTCAACCAAAGCCCCAATCAAAATCAATGACCCAAACTGAAAGCAGCTATAACCTTCAACATAACCCTAAGCCTAACCTTAACCCTAACCTTAAACCTAATTCTAACCCTAACCTTAACTCTAACCCTACTCTAATCCTAACACTAACCCTAACCCTAACTCTAATCCTAAATCCTGCTCTATTGTTAATCTTTTCCCTAACCATGACACTAAGCCTAACCATAACCCTTGGCTTATATGTAACCCTATCCGTAGTCCTAATCCTAAATCTAGGGCTAACCCTAACTTGAACCCTAACTCTAACTTTTGACCAAACCCTAACCGTAAACCTAGCCTCGAGCCTTGGCCTAACCTTACCCCGAACGCCATCCTTAACCCTTGACCAAACTCTAAACTTCGCCTAACCTTAACTCAAGCCCTAACGCTAATCTTATGCCTAAACTGAGCCCTAAACCTAGCTGTAATCTTAACCCACTCCAAACCCACCCTTTAACTTAACCCAAACCCTAGACCTAACCTTACATTTGTCCTTAACCCTAGAACTAAACCACACCCTAACCTTGAGCCTAACGCTAATGCTGACCCTACTCCAAACCTAATATAAACCTTAGTCCTACCTCTAATTCTAGTCCAAAACCTAACCTTAAAGCAATCCCGCCTTAACCCTGTCTCGAGTGCTAAACCTAATCCTAAACCTAAATTCAGTCCTTTTACTAGACGCTGTCTCCCACTTTAGAAACATCAGCACCAACACTAACCCCAACTTGCCCCTTAACACTAGCATTGACTTTAACCATAATCCTACACATAACACTAACTGTAAAATTAGACTAACCCAAACTCTAAACCTAACCCTATCTATACCTCTAACTCTAAACCAAACCTAGCATAACCTTAAATATACTCAAACCCTTACCTTAGCCCTAACCGGTACCCTAACTCAACACTAACCCTAACTCCAGCCCTGACCTTAACCCTACGCCTAATCCTAACCCTAAACCAAAGCCTAGTTTAATATTAACCCTAGCTCAAAACCTAACCATCCCCAAGCCGAACCCGAATCTGAACCTTGAACCTAACCCTAACACTAATCCCACCCCTAACCCTAACATTAACCGTAATGCTAAACTTAACCCTGACCCTGACCCTAATTCTAACAATAACAAGACACCTACCACAACATTAAACCTAATCCTATTGTTAACCCTACCCTATCCCCCAGCATTATCACTAACTCTAAACCCCAAACCTATCCTTAAATGTCATCCTGACCCTAACTCTAACCCTAATCCTAACCATAACCCAGATTCCCTCATGCAAAACTCATCACCCAAAATCCATCCCCATCACCCACACCCAACACCCTCACCTACCCACTGAGCACAATCATCCTAACCCAAAGCATGACCTTAACCCTATTCCTAAATTTTAGCCCTGACCCTAACCCTAAATTCAATCCTAACCCAAACCAAAACCCAGCCCCAACACTAACCCCAACTCTCTGTCTAACCCTAACACTAACCATGATATTAAACCTAACGCTGACCCTCATCCTAACCCTAATAATAGCAATAAATCTACCACAACACTAAACCCAATTTTAACCCTAAGTCTAAACCTATCCCCAATACTAACCCTAGCCCCAATTCTAACCCTCCTGCTAACCCTAAACCTAACCCTAACTCGAACCTATCCTTAACCTGAACCCAACGCTGACCCAAACCCTTACCCCAACTTGAACAATAACCCTAACCCGAGCTCTCACCCTGGTTTGGTTTGATGCACTGTCAGTACATTGCAATCAGAGCTCAAATGTTAAAGCACAGGTATTGAAATAGACATTGATAGCATTGCCAAGCCTAGAATTGCTGTTCTCACTGAGTGGGATGTAACGAACAGCAGATCAACTCAATCCATTCTCCTTCTCATCAACTTCACTTACAAACTGCTGCCAGGTTTAGCTGTCAGCAAAACACTTACAATCAACTCAACGTCACTTGACTAACATTTTCAGCTTGGTTGGGAGTTTAGAACTGCCAGTGTGTGGATAAAAACATGTACCTCTGCCTGATTTCCCTTTAGGTTCACTTTGACCATCCTCAGCCCTATTTATACCCCACTGAAGCTGAATTCACACCCACCCACCCCACACCTTGAGATACTGACATTGTCTGTAAACTTTGTGAACCAAGCAAGCAGTAAACCAATTACAAATCCCGTGCAATGTCTGACCTGAATCTGGCATGAATGACATTTGGCTCAGTGAACCAAAGACGTGCATTCATACAGCACCTCACCAGCTCTTTCTGAAGCATAGGCCAGTGCTCCAGATACAATTATGTATGATACAATTTGAAACACAATGCATGAATGAAACAATCACTCCACTCACAGCAAAATTACTAACAAAAGGGAATGGTGTCCGTTAATCGCTTTGGATCACGTTGGTTCAAGAAAGAATTGTCAGTGAGGAGAATGTTCAATATTTCTCTAATTCATTTTATACAATCATTCATCCCCACTGAACCATGCTAATGACCAGACTTTAATGGAGGGGAATAGTTTGAACAATGGAACACTGCCTTTGACGTGTAGGCTGGGTTATGAAGCCCTGGAGAATTAAGTGCCTATTTCAATATTTAACAAAAGTGGGCAATGGTGGGAATAAGTTACACAGATGACGTTGGTGAATAGTGTCGTAATTTATAGACTTCTACCATGCCTGGGACACACAGTTTCATGTGATAAATGTGGGAACCCTTGTTTTTGGCACTGGCACAGGGACGATTGCTACTTTGAGAGCCTATTCCATTTCTTACATGGAATTGAAGAAGGCTATTTTTAATCACTGGATCTGTTGGCTAAGTTGTGGCAGTAGTATAGTGTTCTGATAGACTGAGCTTTCAACAGAGGGTGTTGAAATTGACAAAAGACTTCTGGTGAATTCCTTCTTTCAGCTGCTTTTGTTCTTTGTGGCAAATGGTCAGTTCATGGACTAAACATAATGTGGCTGAGAGCCACAGTGCAGGAGTGAGTCTGAAGACCAGATTAAACTGTACAGCTCCCTACCTCACAATAATCAGAGAGTTCTTCCAACTATCTATTCTTAAAATGAGCCAGTAAGTATTTTCCTGCCAGCCTTTGGCCTAGGGGTGGTAGATACAGGAAGGATATTCTCGATGATTGGAGAATCCAGAACCAGGGCTCACTATCAATACTCAGTGGTTAGCACTGGTACCTCACAGCGCCAGGGACCCAGGTTCGATTCCAGCCTCAGGCAACTGTCTGCGTGGAGTTTGCACATCCTCCCTGTGTCTGCGTGGGTTTCCTCCGGGTGCTCCGGTTTCCTCCCACAGTCCAAGGATGTGCAGGTCAGGTGAATTGGCCATGCTAAATTGCCCGTAGTGTTCAGGGATGTTTTGGTTAGGCGCATTAGTCAGAGGTAAATGTAGAGTAATGGGTAAGGGAACGGGGTTGGGTGAAATACTCTTCAGAGGGTCGGTGTGGATTTGTTGGGCCAAATGGCCTGTTTCCACACTGTAGGGATTCCATGGTTCTATGATTGTACGATATGAGGTAAATTTGGGACTGGAATGAGGAGAAATCTCTTCCTCCAGAGAATGGTGAACCTATGGAATTTGCAATGACAAAAATCAGTCAAAGTCAAGGCATTATATGATTTCAATAAGGAATTGGATCGAGCACTTGGGACTAAAGGCATCAAAGAATAGAGGAGAAAAGCAAGTACACGTAGCTAAGGTGGATGATAAGCAATGGTCATAATGAATGGTGGAGCAGGCTTCAAAGGGCTGAATGGCCTACATCTGCTCCTAATCTCTCTGTTTCTATGCGACCTGGTGACCCTGACCTGGAAGCAATACCAATTGGAAGGAAGGAAAAACTGAACTTGTGTCACTGGCAGACACAAAGGAGAGCCACAAGCAAAAGAATTGGAGAGTGGGGCAATCACTACAGAGATGTAGATATAAAGGAAAAACAGATGGCTAATCTGGCCTATTAAAAACCTGTACATGTGCACAATGCAAGTAAAAACATCCTTTTGTCAAAACAATGAAATAGAATCAGATTTTAGCAAAACCTCCTCAGAAGATTTCTGGAGAATGTTTTGGTCATGCTGATGAAGCAGTCAACCCAGCCCCACATATGAATTACAGACTGCTAACTCCAATTTTGGACTTTTGGATTCTATCTTAAAAGCTGGAACATTGATAAATTGGTATCCCTTGGCAGTTTTAAATTGAAGTTGTGAGTAATTGATAAATATCTTTATCTGTTCTGATTCTACATCTACTTGTACATTTCCAAGTGTGCTTGTGTTGTGAGGTTTTCTCTAAGAGCCCGTGAAACAAGCCATACTTCTGGTTTTGTATTACCTCAGTTTTGGTGCTGTCCTTGAAAAGTCAGAGCCCACAAACAGAGAGACTGGGGGAAATATTTTCCCAATACTAAAAATTAAATTACAATCTGCTTACAAACAGGTGGTGAGTGCAGGTTTTAAAACTCACAATCTGTTCATGACAATATCTAATGTTGAATAGAAAGTAAGGTTTGGTGTCACAGAGATAAAACAGCTCAGTTCACGAAAACTCAGACAACAAATGGATGCAGTTGACTCCTTTTATTGACCATTAGTATTGTGACAAAAAGAAGAGATCGTAGTAAAACTCAGGTTCAGCTGTATTCAGAATACATTCAGACATATGACGCATGAAAAAACAGGGTAAGCAAACAGTATTTGCCATCAACCTAAAGAAACATTTAGAAATAGAGACTCATGGCTGTAATTGTAATGTCTACCTCACCGAGAGGAGAACGTTTAAGCTATTTATTACGATTGCAATGTGGAGTTGCAGAAAATCCATTTTTATAGGACATCTCTCACCACAGCTCTGCAAACTGAAGTATTTCAAACTTGTCAGATTTTCTGAAAAAATTTATACTTTGTTTCAAAGCAACAGCTACAGCCACTGCCATCAAAATAAGTCACAAACTAGAAAGACCAGAAATTGTAATTTGCAGTTTTTCACCTAACTGTATGCTGTGATCAACAATGTTGCCCATATCACTCAGTTGGCTGGTGTGTAGGGATTTTGTTCTAGAGAAGGTAAGGTAAACGATTAATTTCTGCATGAACATTTATGAATTGATTGCAAGAAGATGAAATGATGAAAAAGACATTGTAGAGTTTACTCTAAAGTACATAGAATTCATGTCATCAACATCTATATTTATATTAGCATTTATATCAAAATTCTACTGAAAGAGTTGATCTATTTTGCATTTACTGGTTATCCGAGACACCATGTTTTCTACATTTTTAAATTTTTTTCTTAGATTTATTGGGGCCTTCTTACGAGCTGGAGATTTCGACAACTGTTTGGTAGGTTCTCAACATTTTGTAGATACACAGCCACAATTCTTCACATAGGTGTAGGTGAACTCAATTGTCTTGTCGTCTGGACAAATTAATGTGATTGCTTGCTTGCCAGTCGCTACTTCCTGACAGCAAGTGCAGTTATGAGAAATCATATTTGCTTCAGCAGAATACCTGTCATAGAACCAAGAAATATTACTTCATTTGATGGCTTTGAAATATACAAAAATAAACAATTGATCTTTCAAAAATTATAATATTAAAATATAAGTAAAGCATGAACTTCTTCTCAATATATTTTATTGTAAATCTCTATGTTCCCACTTATAATACGTCAACTTGTCATTAATATAATTGCCCATGGACCAATTGGAGGCATTGCAACACTACCTGTGTGATAACAGTGTAACAGATATTCAAACTCCAGTTTAAACATGGTCATAGAGCTCAGGAATTTGTAATGAAGGAATATAAAAAGATATAGTTCTGACTTTAACCTGAATACTGACTGCCACCAAGGTGTAGCTGAAGCATGGCAGGTTTACACAGTTTCTATTATAAATCTGATGAGAGGAATTTATAAATGAAAACTTTCTTATTTTTCCTAACAACCAGCCCCAATTATCTAAAGCACACCGTTGGCCTTGAGTCTGTGTATCCAGTACTGCATTGTACTTTGTCAAGAATTTCCTCAAGAGGTGCTTTTGTAATTTTACCAAAGTACAGCAGAAAGTTGACTTCCATTTTCTGCCATCCTTCCCATGGAGTTACAGCAGCAAAATGAAAGAACATAAGAACTAGGAGCATGAGTAGGCAACTCAGCCCCTCAAAACTGCTCCTCCTTCACTACAATCATGGCTGTTCTCATTTTGGCCTCAACTCCACTTTTCTGCTCGTTCTCGATAAACCTTCAATTCATTACTAATTAAAAACCTGTCCATCTCCTCCTTAAATTGATTCCAGGCATCCACTGCACCTTGGGTAGTGAATTCCACAAATTCATAACCCTCCTCACCTCTGACTTAAATCTGCCATTTCTTATTCTAAAACTAAGCCCTCTTGTTTGAGATTGCCTGACATGAGGAAACATTTCCTCTACATCTACTTTGTCAATTTCCTTTAGCATTTTATAGACCTCAATTAGGTTTATAACATGAATAGCTCTGAGGAAATTATCAAGGGACATTGCAGTTTAGCATTGTGTAGTACTTAAAACAATGTACCGCAAAGTTAATATGTGAATATTAGCAACAAAGAAGACCATTAAACTTTATTTTTTCTTCTCATTAATGTGGACATTCTCCCATTCATTCCAATGGCTATTTGTCATATGTAAATATTAATGGGCTGTTCAATCAGAGATGGCTCTACCTCTGCAGGACATAGTGTTAACTTCATTTAGTCAAGATTTTTACACCCAAGTTAATCATTGAGAATAATCTATCTAGCTGTGCCACCACTGGCAAGACCAGGTAATTATATTTTGGCAAGTTTATGTAAGCAGTTTTCATTTTAATGGTGACACAGAAATTCATTTTGGAAGCATCAAAAGCACTCATGTGCTTTTTAAAACAGTTATTGAGTTTCACTGCAGATCCTGCTCCAATCATTCTTTTACATTTAATCCTTTTCTAATCTGATGATTACACTTGGCCTAGATTTCCAATGTGCAATACCCTGGGAGATTGTTTGTGCACATACTCTTTCATGAGACTGAAACTTGCTTTAAAATAATGCATGTTAATGATGCAAGCCGTCATTAATATGCAAATTATTTTGGAAGTTCAAGAGATTGTGCGATAAACTGTGTATTTGGAACCTTTAGAATTTGCTGAGTGCTCCTGAATGCTAAGTATTGCACAAACATCTCACTTTTAGTTTCCCAGTTATTGTTCAGAACTTATGAGATAACCACAGCAATAATCAATTTAATGTAGCACAGAGGGTTAGATATGGCATTTAACAGAATAAATATGTTTTAAAAGATAATATAGCAATTACTGTCACAAGACCTTGGCCAATCTCCTTGGCCCAGAAACAAGTTTAACTCTTCAATGTCATTTAATGTGGTAAGTTGTTGGTTTATTTTTAGAATGATTTTGTACTGCCATTTTCTGCCTTTTTATTATTTTTCTTTCCTTCACTTTATTTTCTGTTCTTGCTTTAACTGTGTACTAATTTGCTTTGTTTCTTCAATGTTTGTGATTCAGGAGGTGCTGCTGTTCCCACTATACACTCAGATCCCATTGTGCTTGCGATTTCGTTAATAGCTTGTTCTCCTCACAAGTTATGTGACAAAAAAAAATGCAGAATTGAAGTTTGCACAATAAAAGCTAATTAACGGCCTACTCTGTGACATACCCTGTTCCTTTAAGTTCTGTGCCATTATTTATCTTCACTTACTCAATGTTAAGCATTTAGATGTGAAAACAGAAAGCTAATGCCATGATGCACATCCATCCCTGATTATTTATCATAACACCTTTTGAGACAGTTCAAGGACATCAGCAGTATTGATGTTTGCAGGTAGAATAGTAATACTTCCATTTCAGAACAACTCCTCCAGCAAACACTCAACAGCCCAGAACGTCTTAATTTCGATGAAAAGAAGCAAAAATATTTTCTGTCCTTTTAGCTACCAGCAAGAGATTGAATATGTCTGAACACAATAAATGGAAATTGGCAATTGTTCAGCATAAAAGTGACAAGCTGGAATCATAAGACCATTTGATCAACAGTGAATAAAGAACTGATATGCATTATCCTGACAGATCAATTTCTTTGATGGAAAGTTGAAGAGGAAACTAAAGGAAGAAATAAAAATGCTGAAGTAATAAACTGAATCTGAACTTAGTAAGAATCAACCATACTGGCAGTACTAACAAACTGGGTTTCAGTTTAATTGTTTGATTGATAATCAAAAAAAACCTTATATATATGCAAATTTCCTGGCTATAAAACGTTATTTTGGCACATTTTGTGACAACATTTTTCTGTATAAATGTTTGTGTTCATACTTAAATGCAAACTGTCCACATAAATTTGTCATGCTGTAATCTCATTTCTCACTGGTGGTGGCACTGCAGCGCTGCCTTACTGCATCTTTCAGCTCCTCAATAAATTCTGCAGGCACATCCCTGTGCACGAAATAATTCTACAGTACAAATTGCAGTATGTTTTGTTATGTAACTGCAGATTGTATGTAAGTTCCAAAGTATCATGCAAAATAAGAACAGACATGCTCTCCTGCATAACATTTGGAGCCATACATTCAGCAACTGAACCTTCCACTGCCTTAAAAGCAGAATGCTTAGCATAAGCACTGCCTTATATTCCTAATGCAAAAATTCTGTCCCTTAAATGGCTGCACATGCCAAATCAATTAAAAATTTCAAGACTGTGATCCAAAGATTTTTGTTTGGTAAGGAAATCAAGGGAAACAGGGAAAAGTCGACTCTGCTCCCTGCTAATTTCCCAGATCCCAGCCACTCCCCAACCTGCTACTCTGCAGGGAAAATACTGCTTTCCTTGATAACATTCACTTTGTCTTCAAGAACACAGCTCACTTAATCAAAGAGAGTCAGTAGAAATTCATTAAGTGAAGGCCGTTCCGATTTAAACCTAACTCTGAAGACGTGCACAAAGATACAGGAGGTCATTTTCATCCTGGATAGTAAATGGAAGAGGCAGATTGCCTGTGACCAGACTTGAAACATTAACTCTGCTTTCTTCCTACAGAGGTTTCCGGATCAGCTGAGTTTCTCCAGCAATTTCTGATTTTGTTTGAGGCAGATTGCCCAGCCTTCCCCCCCCCCCCCCTTCCATTTTAGTTCTATCTTTTGTTGCTTTCCAAATCAGGCAGTAAAACTAATCAATCAATTCTTACGCTCCAGAACAGAGAAATGGTGATTACTTTCAGCTTTCTGACAACATTTATTTTGTTCAGACTGAATCTGAAAATTTACAGGGATAGATGCACAGTACAAGACTAACAACAGAATCAAGACTGGAACGCTACTAAGCTAGCAATGATAATGATGCTGCCCAAAGTACTGAATACTATAATGGTCAGACTACAAAAGCTATTAGTTCTTTAGCAGGAAGCCAACAGGTGATTACAGCAACCTTGCACAGGAATTTTGTTGGAAGTTGGCAAGATTTTAACCACCAGGAATCATTTGATAATCCCTGGACAGCTATTTAACCCTCTTGCCCAGATACATTACTGTGCACTTCTATGGACGAAGTCTATTTGCCAGATTCTGCTCACTTGACCAGCACTTTTCCCTCTGCAATGTGTGGGTAACAGAAACCGAGAAGGTCACATATAAGTTGTGCACATGTTACATGTGCAACCATCAAAAGAAAATAAGTTAAAGGGTACCACACTTTCACAAATCAGATAAACCCTGCAAATTATATTTAGAGCAGACTGGTATTTCTGTATGGTCTACAGTTTTCGATAGTGTACAGGGTTCTATCATCAACAGCTTTCTAAAGTCTACACTGTTCTATAGTCTACACCTTTCTGTAGTTCACAGCTGTCTACAGTCTATAACTTTCAACCTCACTACCAACCATATGGCAAACTCCGAATAATGTATCTACTTTTAGGTTTAAATCGGAACGGCCTTCACTTAATGAATTTCTACTGACTCTCTTTGATCAATCAGTTCCAAATGATAATCACAGCTGTCCCTCACACTTGCTTTTCTATCATTTGTTCACTGCTTGGCTAATTCACTACTCAGTCTTTCCCTTTCCCCTTTTGTAAATAATGTTCATTAATATGCACTAAGAACCATGGTCATGTCTCCACTTCCACACACATGGTTAGCACTGCTGCCTCACAATGCCAGAGACCTGGATTCAATTCCAGCCTCAGGCAACTGCGTGGAGTTTGCACATTCTCCCCGTGTCTGCGTAGGTTTCCTCCCACAGTCCAAAAATGTGCAGGTTATGTGAATTGGCCATGCTAAATTGCCCGTAGTGTTAGGTGTAGGGGAATGGGTCTCGGTGGGTTGCTCTTTGGAGGGTTGGTGTGGACTTATTGGGCCGAAGGGCCGGTTTCCACACAGTAATCTAATCATTGTCTGAGATGAACCTACAGTAAACCAATAAGGAAGATGGAGTCAGGGGCATGAGGGGTACTACATTTTAGCTGGAAGAAGAGAGAGGTCACATTACTTGGAAAGTGCAGGTCAATGTGGAGTTGCAGAACAGAGGGATCTCAGATTATGACAGCGCTAATCACTACAAATTATTTTACATGTTAGAACCAAACACTTGGTTTTATTTCTAGATGGATAGAATTGAAAAGTAAGGAAGTTATGTTAAGCCTGTATTAAACTTTGAGGAGAAAGTGAGGTCTGCAGATGCTAGAGATCAGAGCTGAAAATGTGTTGCTGGAAAAGCGCAGCAGGTCAGGCAGCATCCAGGGAACAGGAGAATCGACGTTTCGGGCATAAGCCCTTCTTCAGGAATGAGGAAAGTTTGTCCAGCAGGCTAAGATAAAAGGTAGGGAGGAGGGACTGGGGGAGGGGCGTCGGAAATGCGATAGGTGGAAAGAGGTCAAGGTGAGGGTGATAGGTCAG
>NC_057725.1:65197295-65203794 GCF_004010195.1 Chiloscyllium plagiosum
GGGAGTTCAGGTGGCGGTTAATATCGCGGCGGCAGTTGGCTATGAAGAGGTCGAGGGCAGGTAAGAGGCCAGCACGGGGTGTCCAGGTGGATGGGGTGTGTTGGAGGCATGAGAAGGGGTCGTCAGAGGGTGGGCGAGAATCCTGGTTGAAGAAGTAGGCGCGGAGGCGAAGGCAGCGAAAGAATTGTTCGATGTCACACCGCGTGTTGAACTCATTAATCTGATATTAAACTTTGGTCAGTATAATTGATAAAGGATATAGCAGCATTGGAGAGGTTTTAGTAACCCAATACCAGAAACGTGTGAATATATATATTAGGAAAAGAGGAACAAGCGAAGTCACTTTTCTCCTGCAAAAAGAAGGCTGATGTCTGTCCTAATGGAAGTCTCTAAAATGATGAATAGTTTTAATAGAGTAAACACAGAGACAATGTTTTCTCTTCTGGGAATAAGCATAACTAGGGACTATCAATTGAATATAGTCACCAAGAAATCCAATATTGGATTCAGAAGAAAGTTCTTCACCCAAAGATGGTAAGAATGTGGAAATGATCTACCATAGAAGATGGTTGAAGCAAATGGTATGGACATTGTACATGTGAAGGAGAAAAGAGTGGAGGGTTATAAGGAAAGATTGCAGGAGTCTCAAGTGCAGCAAGAACAGGGATATGGACTGCTTGGGCTGAATGGCCTGTTTTTCTGATGAACACCCTACATGGCTATTACTCATACTAGGCTCTACTCTTTCCTCAGTTATCATTTTGCTGTTATGTATTTCTAAAAAAATTTGGATTTTCCTTGATTTTACTTGTAATTTTTTTTCATGCCCTCTCTCTGTTCTAATTTTCTGTTGAACTTCACCCTCTGTAATTGCATCAGCTTGCAATATCTAATGTAATCTTTTGCCTTATCCATCATTGTATTCTCATTGATATTCAAGAGGCTCTAAATGTGGGAGCTCCATTCTTTTTATTTGTGGGAAATTTGTCCGGTTAATTATTACTCATCAATTTTCTCCTTGAATTCCCTATGATATTGCTTTACCTTTAACATAGGAATAGAATTCGACTACTTAGTTTGAATCTATTCTGCCATTTATTCAGATTCTGTCTTATCCTTATCTTCCATAACTCCAAATAGTTGCTTTTGCCCAATCTCCCTAATGACATGTGGCTAACAATAACCTAATATTCTCAGATTTAAAAGTAAGAATAGACCTAACATCAATTGTCTTGCAGAACAGAGTTCCAAACTTTGTAAATAAACTGTTGCTTAATTTGAGTGATGACAGGTTCGGCAATAATTATTAGACTATTCCAAAAACCTCCAACCAGAACAAAGATTTTTGATCTATCTAGTCAATGTGTTCCTCTTAATTTCTTGAAAAATTTGAACAAAGTTGGCTCTTTATTTTATAAATTCCAGGAACGCATATTCGTTATAGACTGCTCAACCTTCAAGGCCAATACTGCACATTGTTCCTCAGCGTTGATGTCCATAATTGCTCAGAGTGTTTGCGGTGTAGAGTTATCAGGTCTTTGTACAGACAAAGCATCATTTTTACTCTCTTGGCTTTTCATTGTTTACATAGAAAGGCCAACATTCTTCTAGTCTTATTTTCTGTAGCTGCACATGGCATTTTAGTAATCATTGTTTCTGGATCCTCAAGTCTCTAGTAAGTTCTATTTTTCTTGTTTTCAACCATCTCAAAAGTAGCCTGTTTTACCCTTTTTAAGTCAAAGTGGATAACAGCACATTTACCATAGTTTTAGCCAGTCACTTAATCTATTAATGATTGTTTATAATTTTGTGCGTTTTCATCCACACTGCTGAAAATATTGTCTATCTTTGTATCATGGGCAACTAATTTCCTAAGTCATTAATAAATAACATGAAAAATATGAGCAGTTACATATTGGTATTACTATCCAGAGGCCTTAGCTAATGCTCCAGAGACACAAGTTTAAATCCCACCATGGCAGCTGGAGGAAGATAAATGCAATCAATTTTTAAAAAAATCTAGAATAGAAAGAAAAAATCCCTAGTGTGGAAAAAGGCCCTTCGGCCCAACAAGTCCACACCAACCCACTCCTCTACATTTACCCTTAACTAACACATCCCTGAACACTATGGGCAATTTACCTAACCTACACATCTTTGGATTTTGGAAAGAAACCAGAGCACCCGTAGGAAAGCCATGCAGACACTGGGAGAATGTGCAAACTCCACACAGACAGTCACCCAATGCTGATACCAAACCTGGGTCCCTAGCGGTGAGACAACAGTGCTAACCACTGTGCCACCTGTCTGTATACTAGTCTCCAAACTAGTCTTCATAATGATGATTATGGTAAGCCCTTTAGGGATCTGGCCTATATGTGACCACTCAGTTGTAGAAAACTATGATAGAAAAATCAAGGGAGGGATCAACTGACAATCATTTAGTCATGGGATATGCAATTGGATATGACAAAGGCACATTTCACTCAATCAATCCTTCAAAGTCAACTGCACTAATTTCTGGACATGTGTGACTACAGTAATATAAATGTCCCATCGAGCAGACAAGAAATAACTTGATATCGTCACACTCACCAAATCATATCTTTTAATCAAATGCCTAAAGTGCTCCTACCCTTTGGAATATAAACTGATCCTGTAATTTAAGTGTCCTGTGACACTTAAATTATTTTGTGACCTCTTCTGCCCAGATTAGATTCCCTACAGTGTGGAGCCACTGCCCTTTGGCCCAACTAGTCCACACTAACCCTCTGAAGAGTAACCCACCCAGACCCATCCCCCTAACTAATACACCTAACACTATGGGCAATTTAGCATTACCAATTCACCCAACCTGCACATCTTTGGACTGTGGGAGGAAACCCACGCAGACATGGGGCGAATGTGCAAACTCCACACAGGCAGTCTCCCGAGGCTGGAATCGAACCGGGTCCCTGGCACTGTGAGGCAGCAGTGCTAACCACTGAGCCACATGCCACCCTACTGTGAACAGTTTCCATCTCATCACAATGAAGTCAACTTACTCTAAATCAAGAACTTTAATAGCTGTTTGGTACCAGTCCTCAAACAGCATGTTAAACTTGAAGGTATCCTGATAGCTAGTAGATAAATGTTCACACACTATGAGACTGTAAACGAAATATAGTCCATTGTCCATCACTAGAATCTAATCTAATCTAAATCTAGTGTGGCATGCTGCTTTGTTGATTCTAGGGCACGTTGTTGCAGAAAATTATTCCAGACACACTGAAGACAAATATTACACTTTGGACATATACTAATATGCCTGTCTAAATTGGTAGTGAAGTTAAAATCCCATAATCAAACTACTCTGCCTTTGTTACATATTTGCCTAAGGCTAACATTTATACTTTCCACTACATCACAGTTGCTACCAGGTGCCAATTCACAACTTCAACCTCTGTCTTAAATGCTTTTCTAGTTAATTCAAATGGCAGTTTCTAGCCTACTTTTGCCTTTCACATCTTACATGAATAAAATTGGCCTTCATCCAAAGAAATAATTCCTGGTTTATCTTTTTGCCTTTCATTATGCATTTTCTGTTGAAAATAAAAGTGGCGATACGGTGGCTCAGTGGTTAACACTGCTGTCTCACAGCGTCAGGGACCCTGGTTTCATTCCAGTCTTGGGTGACTGTTTGTGTGGCATTTGCACATTCTTCCATGTCTGCGCGGGTTTCCTCCGGACACTCCAATTTCCTCCCACAATCCAAAGATGTGCAAGTTAGGGTGAATTGGCCATGTTAAATTGCCCATAATGTTTAGGTTTGGTGCATTAGTCAGGGGTAAATGTAGAGTAATGGGGAAAGGATTTGGGTGGGATACTCTTCGGAGGGTTGGTGTGGATTTGTTGGGCTGAAGGGCCTGTTTCCACACTGAAGGGATTCTATGATTATTATTTCAAGTCTAACTGAATTGTGATAACTACCATGAAAGTGTTCTCTCTCACTATATCTCCTTCACCTGTCAATTTCATTCTTGAAAATAAATCCTGAATCTGCCCCATCTCTTGTATAAAAAAAACTGTGGATACTGGAAACCTGAAACAAAATCAGAAACTGCTAGAGAAACCCAGAAGGTCTGGCAGCGTCTGTAGATGGAAAAAGACAGTTAACATTTTGAGTTCAATGGCTCTTCATCAGAAATGAAAATAGCTAAAAAATGGGGTGGAAAGAGAGGACCAAGGAGACTGTGTTGTGCGAAGGGAGAGAAGGGGTGAGGACAGAACTGCAGGAAATGGGTGAGACACACCTGAGGGCCCTGTCAACCAGGGGAGAAAGGCAGCACTGGCTGTCTCCCCTTCACCATGGACATGCATCCTCTCTGAACGTCCATCCCCATCAAAATGGTCTGATGCTTCTCTGCTTCTCCCTTGAAAGAAGGCCTGAATTATCCCTATCCACCAACAACTGGCTGAGCTCATCTTCACTTTGAACAACTTCTCCTTTAACTCCTCTCACTTTCTTCAGATCAAAGGTGCGACTTCACTTACCTACATCTGATCCATATCTGACTCCTCCCTTCCCTTCCTCTGCAACTCTATATCCATTTATTGGGATAGGTCAGCCACTGAAACCCATTACGAACCCACCAACGCTTTCAGTTACCTTGTCTGTACATCCTCACACCCTGCTTCCTGTAAGAATTCCATTCCACTCTCCCAGTTTCTCTATCTCTACTGTATCTGTTTGAATGAACAGATCCCAGGCACCATGGTTGACAGAGCCCTTAGCCATGTTCAACACATTTCCTGTACTTCTGCATTTGCTCCATTCCTTCCTTTGCAAAAACTGATAAGGCCTACACTTTCTACTCCACCAGCCTCTGCATCCAAATGATCATAATCCATCATTTCTGCCATCTCCAATGGGTTGCCACACCAGACACATATTTCCCCTCCTTCCCTCATCAGCATTTCACAGGGGCTGTTCCTTCCAGGACACCCTGATCCATCCTAAAACCCCCCCACATCCCTGCAGCGCCTTCCCACGCAATTGCAAAAAGTGAAGCTCTTACTCATTTAGGTGAGGCAATAACTTACCTGCACGTCATTCAATCTAGTACGCTGTATTCGTTGCTCAATGTGTTCTCCTCTACAGTGGGGTGCCGAAATGCAGAGTGAATGGACTGTTGTGTAAAATGACCCTGATTTTGCAGTTGTCTATCACTTCAACATACCGCTATGTTCATGTGCTAACATCTTTGCCTCAGACGTGCAACAGTGATCCAGCAAGGCTCAATGTAAGCTGGAGGAACAAATCACTTTCGGCCTAGGTACCTTCCAATCTTCAGGACTCAACACTGAATCTAACAATTTCAGAACATGAACACCCAGTTTCATGGTCATTATCACTCCCTCACATGCCTAGGGCCTGTGTTGTGTCGGTTGCTCTCTGCAACACAAGCCCATGTTTAACCATTTACATTTCTTATTCGAACCCTACCCAAAATTTATTTCTCTCTCAGCTTATCACCAGCTGCGTCTTTGCTTGCACATCCTTTTTCTCTCTCTCTCTCTCTCTCTGGGCACCATCTCCATGTACTCTATTCACTTCCCCTACTCCTTTGTCCTGCTATTTTCAGTTCCGACAAAGGGTCATTGGATATGAAACATTATCCCTGTTTTTCTCTCTTGAGATACTGCCAGACCTGCTGAGTTTCTTCAACTCTCGCTGGGAATTCTGCATCCTGGCTAAAACAGATGATCTCTCAAGTACACTTTAAGAACTCTGCATCCTCTCCTACACTGATTTGGCCTTCATTAAGATTAGGATAGTTGAAATTTCTTCCCATTACTGTGTTCCACATTTTGTCCTTCTCAGAAATTTGCTTACAAGTTTGCTCTTCTATTACCATCTGATTGCCTGGCGTTTCTACTCCAACTCCTAGCACTATAAATGACCCCTTTTTGTTCTGCAATTCAATATAAATGGTCTCATCTAATGATCCTTCTATTATATTATCCCTTTCCGAAGGTGTAAGTCTTGATTCAATATTGGAACAGCTCTTTCTTTTCATTCCCTCTCTATCTCTCTCAGAACTTGCTGCTCTTCTTTAACCATGTTTCAGTAACAGCTATAATTTCACACTTCCAAGTGACTTTGTAACCTTAGCTTATAAGTCTTATTGACTGGACTGCTTGCATTAAAGGATATACCATTAAAGCCTGCCAAGCTCATTTGCCCTGTGATTTCTAGCATTTTTTGAACTGCTTTTAACACCTACTTACGGATTGCCTCCCTCTCAATTCCAGTTTTGCTTCTGATCCTTTGTGAATCCACACCGAAGTTCCCATTTCCCTGCTGAGCTAGATTAAATCTGACTCTCCAAGCTCTCCCTCGAATGTACAGAATCCACAATCCTGTTGCCTTTCATTTGTTACCTCTTGCCAACCCAAAAATAATCTATAAATATCTGCTGTCTGCTTCTTGTTAGACAATCTTCAATCCACGCCAGCT
>NC_057725.1:65204294-65277850 GCF_004010195.1 Chiloscyllium plagiosum
TTTGTAGCTGAAATCCGTATACCATGTCTTGTTACCTCCAGAAGTGACCAACATAATGCATGGATCCCTTGCATTGTACTTTCCACAAACTTGAAATTATCCAAACTCTACATCTCAGCGACACTAAGTCCACTTGATTTAAAAAAAATTTAAAACAAACTGATATTCTTTCCTGTTTGCAGCTGTCCCTTTACTGCGGGTGTGGACTGAAGATACTCCCAAAATCGCTGGATATTGATGAGCCTTGCTTCTCTTGTTTAAGGAAAGCATAGAGTATTTGAAGAATTTATTAGTGCTTTTCTGTTTTTAAAGTATAGATAAACTAATAAATAATTGTTTTTACCTTTGGAGAGTTATGAGCTACTAACAGTAAATAACCTGCTTAATCATTGTTTTTGGATGTCAGTAACATATCGTAGTCATTTCTTATCTCCTCCTTTGAGGATCTTGTGGCTTTGATGGTGGAGAATTTAGTGCTGACAATGCCAATGCATATCAAGCGAGATGGTTAGACTCTCTCAAATTGGAAATGATCATTGCTTGGTCCTTGAGTGATGTGAATACTATCTGTCATCTATTAGCAAGAGCCTGGATATTGTCTAGGTCTTACTGTATTGAGGCATGGGCTGTTTCAGTATGTGAGTGCTCATAAATGGTGCTGAACATGATGCAATCATCGGCAAACATTCACATTTCAGATCTCATAATGGAGGAAACTTCATTATTGATGATTAAGCCTTGAACATTATCGAAAGGGACTCCTAGAGTGGTGTCCTGGGTGAAGTGATTCAACTGGAACCACCACCACCTTCCAATGTGTTAGATTTGATTCCAAACAGTGGAACTGTTTCATCATGATTCCAGTTGACTCCTGTTTTCCAAAGAGTTTTTCATTGGTCAAATGCTGCCTTGATGTCAAGGGTAGTCACTGTCAGCTTACCTCCACAGTGGAGTTCAGCTCTTTTGTCCATATTTGAATTCAGGCTGTAATAAGGTTGGGAGCTAATTCACTCTGGTGGAATCTAACTGATGTCAGTGACCAGGTTATAGCTGTGCAAGTAACTTTTGGTGACACTGTTGACAAAAACCTCTGTCACAATTCTAGAGATTGAGAGTAGATTAATAAGACTGGATTGGTTTGGATTTGACCTGCTTTTTATAGATGGGGCAATTTTCTATGTCACTGAATACTCACCAGTGTTGTAAATGTAGCTTGAATGGGTGGACAGTTAGTTTTGGAGCATGTCTTCAGTGCGATTGCCAATATATTGTCAGGTTTCACAGCCTTTGCATCAATGTGGATTTCACCAGTTTCGTCATTTCCCCTCCCCCCACCTTATCCAAACTTCCAACTAGGCCCTGCCCTCATGACCTGTCCTACCTGTCCATTTTCCTTCTCACTTATTTGCTCCCCCCTCCTCTCCGCCCTATCACCATTATCCCCCATCCTCCATCTATCTATTGCACTCTAAGCTACCTTCCCCCAGCCCCACCCCTTCCTATTTATCTCTCCACCCCGTTGGCTCACAGCCTCTTTCCTGATGAAGGGCTTTTGCCCGATTCTCCTGCTCCTCAGATGCTGCCGGAGGTGCTGTGCTTTTCCAGCACCGCAGTCTCGACTCTAATCTCCAGCATCTGCAGTCCTCACTTTCGCTTATGCTTTGCAATATCCAGAGCCTTTAGCCATTACTTGGAATGTATCAAATTGGCTGAAGTCGAGCATTTGTGATGCTGGGAATTTCAGAAAGAGACTGATCTGGATCATCTACTCAACATTTTTGATTGAAGATGGGTGTAAATAATTCAGCCTTGTAATGATGTTCTCTGCTGTCACATTATTGAGGTTGGGAATGTTTGTGCAGTCTCCTCGAAATGTTGTTTAATGCCCACAACCATTCACAATGGATGTGACAGGAAGTATAGAGTTTTATCTGATCCGTTGGTTGTAGAATCATTTAGCCCTATCTATTGCATGTTACTTCTGCTGTTTGGCATACATATAGTCCCGAATTGTAATCTCACCAGGCTGATACCTTATTTTTAGGTATGCCTAGTGTTGTTCCTGGTATGCCTCCTGCACTCTTAATTTGACCAGTTCTAGCCAACTCACTTGATAAGAACAGTTGAGTGGGGCGTAGGCCACATAATGTGTTTACAGATTGTGTTTGAATACACTTTTTCTACTGCTGATGGCTCACAGTGATTCATGGATACTCAGTTGTTAACTGTTGGAAGTCTATCCCAGTTAGCAAGGTGGTGGATTCCCACAACCCAGTGGAGGGTCTCTTCACTGTCAAGCTTAAACTTCATCTCTGCAAGGACTGTATGGTGATCATCCCTAAGAATTCTGTCATGGGCAGTTCCATCTGTCAGGTTTATTGGTGAGGAGGAGGAGGTCAACGAGGTTTGTCTCTCCTGGTGGTTGCCTCACCACCTGCTGCAGAGCCAGTCAAGCAGCTATGTCCTTTAAGTCTTGAACATCTTGGTCAAAGATGGTGCTACCAAATCATTCTTCTTTGATGTTGAAGTCCCCCACCTAAAGTACACTCTGAGCCATTGCCACTGTCAGTGCTGCTTTTAGTTGGAGTTCAACATGCAGGAGTATTGATGCATCAGTTGACCTAGTTATTCTCAAGGAAACATACCTTATGACAGTGTCCCTTACTTGGAATTGTTGAGTAAGTACTCAATTAGATACTTAACTATTATTTTCTTTATTCATAAGAGCATAAGAACCAGGAGTAGGAGTAAGCAATTCAGCTTCTCAAGCCTGACATTAGATATGATCTCATATCTGATCTCATCTCGACCTCAACTCCACTTTTTTGCCAGCTCTGCATAGTCTTTCAACCCATTAATAAAGAAAAGTTTTTAATGGGTGCAAGACACTGCTGGCAAGGCTGGCATTTGTTGCCCAAACTTAATTAGAGTTGAACTGAATGCCTTGCTAGGCCATAGTAGAGGTTGGTTAAGAGTCAATCACATGACTGTGGTCTGGAGTCACATGTAGCCCACACTCGACCAGGATGGCCATTTCATGATTTCCTTCCCTAATGGACCCAGATGGGTTTTTACAATAGTGAAAATCATTGGTCCATGGTACCAATTCTGTACTATTAAGGATTGTGAAATTGGCTGTCAACTAGCAACATCAATGCCACTGCTGACCAACACTGCAAAGGCTACAGCGTTCAACTATCTACT
Organism: Chiloscyllium plagiosum; assembly: GCF_004010195.1. Classification (NCBI taxonomy): domain Eukaryota; kingdom Metazoa; phylum Chordata; class Chondrichthyes; order Orectolobiformes; family Hemiscylliidae; genus Chiloscyllium; species Chiloscyllium plagiosum. The sequence continues at coordinate 65,207,499 of NC_057725.1, forward strand.
CTTTATGAACAATTCAGAGACTGATCTATCTCTTCTTTTAACTTTTATCCTTTTAGGCTTAGTTCATATTTCTGATCTATGTGTGTGTTTCATTACTAATTTTTCTCACGTTTATTAATTAATAAACTAATTTTTAACTGAAAACCCTGATTAAACTGGCTCATTTAAAACCCAATTCATTTGGGTCTGGGTGAAAGGCATGCAAAGTGAGAGATCTTTCCTAATAACCTTGTTGCAACCAACAGAGGGCATTTAAAAAATCATTTGTGGGACGTGGGCTTGGCTGGCTAGGCCAGTATTTATTTTCATCCCAGGCAATTAATAGTTAACCACATTGCTGTGGGTCTGGAATTACATGTAGGCCAGACCAGGCAAGAACAGCAGATTGTCTTCCTCTAAAGGACATTAGTAAACCAGATGTGTTTGTCCCCCTGACAATGGTTTCATGGTCACCATTACATTTCATTCCAGATTTTTATAGAATTCAAATCCCACCATCTGCCCTAGTGAGATTTGAATCCAGGCCAGTATCTGGAGCTCTGGATTAATAATCCAGCAATAGCCACTTGGCTATCACCATCTCATGGATGAATAAAGAAAGGGAGTCAATGTATCTGTCTTCACCTGGCAGCTGAACAGTTTGGGGGTGTCTTGCCTGGAACTATAATGAATTGGGAAACTTTGCCTTGGGTTTGAACATAACAACTGAGAAACGTAAGATCTGCAGCTGTGCTAGACAGGAGGAGTGGTGCACTTGTCAGTATGGGTTAACTGCTTCATAGCAGATTGCTAACTTCTTTAAAGCCAATTCATCTGCCTTACATTGCATTCAACTAAGCTGAATCCTTAGATATATGCTAGATTTATCCTGAGGCACACCACAGATTTCCTGGAGATAGTCAGGACTACAGATGCTGGAGAGTCAGAGTTGATAAAGTGTAGCGCTGGAAAAAGCACAGCAGGTCAAGCAGCATCTGAGGAGCAAGAGAGTTGATGTTTCGCACCTAACCTTTATGGCCTGCTGTGCTTTTTCCAGTGCCACAGTTTATTGACACCATAGATTTCCCCGCTGCTCACTCCTTAGAGAGAAAAATCTATCTGCTGTGCTTCTCATGGGAACCCATCATTTCAAGACACAAACCTGTGATATGGTTAGGGCTAAGGTTACCCCTGTGACTCCTGGAAAAGAAACATTGGATCCACATGAATCATCTTAACTTCTTCAGGGGGAATGGCTATCTTATTGGCTCCATTTTGTAGCTATAGACCTGGGGGAGGGGGAAGGGGTGGAGTAGGGCATGCCATAGACCTTGGAGAAACTTACTGCTTTGCCTAGTAAGCATGTGTGTACCGCACGCCAGACTGATGTAAGTGAGCTTCCTTGGAGAATGTCTGGTACCTTATCAAAAGCCTTCTGAAAATTCTAGTATACTATATTCACTGGTTCTCCTTTATCTACACTATAAGTAACATCCTGAAATAGATTTGTTGAACCTTCATGACCCATATTGACTCTGCTCATCTATTTAATTGTTCTCTCAGTTAATCTCAGTTTCTCAGTTAATTGTTTATTGTTCATTTTGATATTTTCCTCTTTACTGATGTCAAACCAGCAGCTTTGTAGTTCTCCATTTTATCTTTCCCTCCTTTTGAGTAGTGGGGTTATATTTGCTATTCTCTGGAATCTACAGGAATTGTGAAAGACAATCACCAATGCATTCCCATCTCGAAAGGCAACTCCTTCATTAATAAGGGATGTAATCCACATGGTCCAGAGGATCAATCAACATTCAATCTAGTTAATCTTTGATTACTATCTCACTATTAATTTTAATTTATTTCAGTCTCTCATTTTCACTAGTCCTTTTGTTTCCTAGCATTTCTGGAAGATTTTCTGCTTTTTCACTGTGAAAACAGATGTACAATAATTGTTTTGTTTCTCCGCCATTTCCATATTACCCATAATAAATTCTTTATCTCTGCTTGTAATGGACCCTCATTTGTCCTTGATAATTATTTTCCTTTTCACATAGCTAAACGAGTTTATACGAAATGCTTTTATGTACTAGCCAGTGGGCCATCATATTTGCTTTTCCCTTTCTTTATCAGTGTCATCCTTTTGCTGAATTTTAAATTGCTCCCAATCCTTGATCTTACCTTTATTTCTTGCAGCTTTATAAGCTACTTCCTTGGTGTTATTATACTTTTAACTTCATTTGTTAGCCACAGTTCATTCACCTTTGCTGGTGAGTTTTTGTATTTTGCTGCAATACTATTGCAAACACCTCGTGCTTGAAGGCATTGCTGTCCAACCACAATAGCCTCATATTTCTTCTAATTTTTAGCGGTGCCTCATTATTGTGACCTTTTTATTCTGCTAACAATCATTTGAAAGACCTTGATGACAAGGCTGTGACTGACACTGTTATTCAAGGAGAAAACTCTACTTCTGAAAAATATCAGCATTTTCCCATATCACAGCACTTGCTGACAAATTGATCAATTGACACTTGTGGCAGTTGCTTGTAAGCCATCACTTGCAATTAGTCTGAAGTTCAGCTTTACACAAAGCTGATCCTTTAGCATGTTCCAGGAACAAACAAGGACTTTCTGATCTTTCTCACCCAGGCCCTCTTTTGCAAAGGTATCTTTATTTTTAATCACTTGTCTATTCGCTTTTGTGATGGCTAAATCTAAATGGCATAATTTTATTCATTGTTTAAAAAGCCTAAATTCAGAATAGGATAGCTGGGACTTTTAATTAACTTTGGAGATCTGGCATTAGTCTTCTTGATAATTCCTTTCTTTAACCAATGTTTTGGACTTATAAGTAATTTTGTAATCTTTCTGTGAGGAGTTAGCTTCAGTTCTATTGAAAGTTTTACATGCATATGACAACTGTGTGTATCTAACAGTGCCAGTTCAATCCGTGTTCTGGCTGAGGTTGACTTGAGATCTAACTGCTTGCTGTGCCATTGACAGTGGAAAGCAATGGCAATCCATCACTAGTAAAACTGTAAGGAAAGGTGGCTCAGGGTGACATATCAGAAGACAGTGAGCCAAGAACTTGCCTTTAGGCATTTTTAAGTGCAGTACTAATGGAATGCAAGATGTCATAGTCATAGAGATGTGCAGCATGGAAACAGACTCTTCGGTCCAACCCGTCCATGCTGACCAGATATTCCAACCCAATCTAGTCCCACCTGCCAGCACCTGGCCCTTCCTATTCATATACCCATCCACATGCTTCTTAAATGTTGCAATTGAATCTTTAGATTATATTTTCTTGAGTGGAACTTCCAATTGCCTTATTTGATTGACAATTTTCTGAGGATGTAAAGGGAATTTATTTCGACTGTTGAATACTTTACTGTATTTCTACTTCATGAGCAATTCAAAACGTTTGCCAGTTTATACCTTGGCTCGTTGGTTCTATCCTTTGTGGATGCTGGAGGAGTGCTTCAAAGCCTCAACAGATGTCAGGACATTAAATCTATGTGAAAATGAAACCTATCTGGTCGTTATGCTATTAGCTGGTTTTCCAGACTATAGAATACATAATTTGAAATTAAATGGTACTTTAAATATAAAAATAAACCAGAAACAACGTGTCACTCAGTAGAATTCACCAAAACAAATTTGCCTTGGAATGATACGTTATGCAAAATACATTCACTTGTGTTTGTACAAATCATATTGACACATATTACAGTATATTTTCTTCTAGATTTATGTAAAGGTGAAAAATATGCATATACTTTAAATATCTTTGTTTTTCTGTATTTTTGATCAATAACGGTATAATTTAAGATAAGGATACAATATCATATTACAAATATAATGTGAACATTAATAAGCCATTGCAATGTTTCTTACCCTGGAGTATGATAATTATCATAACTATGTTCAGATTAGCTAATGCATAACATGTCTGTTTGTTATAAGAGACATGCAATTCTTTATTTAAAACAATTCTCCAATCCAAGGCTTTCACACAAGGCAGCTGGTCAGATAACAGTGTAACACCAAAGGATGGATTTCACTTTTGAAGCAGAATTAATCTTATCCTTGGTCACCATAGCGTGGAGCAATCCATTCATGGTAAGGGAGTAATAAATTCTCTGAATTCTTTATTTATTTGTATGATTATGTTTGTAATACAAATTTATTTTGATGCAGGTGAATAATGCAACAACAAAGGCATTACAAGGTTTGTTTCTTTTGCAGAATATTGTTCCCAGATAGTTTTGGATTGAAGGTAAAATTTACTTAATACAAAGCCTGTTTATACAGTGTACAAAATATTGTTCTATTGCTCAAATTCACAATACCATGACCACATTACATTTTTTGTAAAAGCAAACTATTTATATTTTAGAATTTCATATCAATTCCTTGTACGTGGACATTGTTCACTATAATTCGTAGACTGTGTCATCCCATTATTTGTCATGCAGAAAATGAAGTTAGAAAATTGCTATAATTTGTAATTGCGTATAAACAGTTGTCTTCTATTCAAAACGGGTGCAAACCATACAGAATCTAAAGCAACTATAATATTCACAACCAAATTAAATTTTAATAGTGTGTATAATTCAGCAAGTAACATTCACTAAATGTAAATATAATGAGAATAATCACTAATGACTACACTAGCCTTCTCAAAAAAAAGAATTGGAAATTACCACATTCATTATGTTAAACTTTCTGGTTGCAAAGAATACTGCAGATGCATGAGGAGAGATCATAAATGCAGAAGTTAAGCCATTTGGCAGATCGAGTCTATTCCACCATTCAATCAAGGCTGATATGTTTCCCAGCCTCATTCTCCTGCCTTCTCCCAGTAACTTGCCAGTAACTAATCAAGAACATATCAGAAACTCACTGATTTGGCATCCACAGGCTTCTGTGGCAATAAGTTCCACAGATTCACCACATTCTGGCTGAAGAAATTCCTCCTGAACTCAGTTCTAAAGTGGCAACCCTTCATTCTGAGGCTGTGCCTTCAGGTCCTAGTCTCTCCTCCTAGTGGAAACATCTTCTCAACGTCCACTCTGTCCAGCCCTCTCAGTATTCTGTAAGTTTCAATCAAATCTCCTCTCATCCTTCTAAATTCCAACAAGTACAAACCCATAGTCCTCATATGACAAGCCCTTCATCCCAGGATCATTTTTGTAAATCTCCTCTGGACTCCCTGTAAGGCCAGCATATCTTTCCTTCAAAGTTTGTGCGAAGATTTGTAGCTCGGGTGCTCGTTGTTGTGGTTCTGTTCGCCGAGCTGGAAGTTTTTGTTGCAAACGTTTCGTCCCCTGGCTAGGCGACATCATCAGTGCTTGGGAGCCTCCTGCGAAGGGGGAGGCTCCCAAGCACTGATGATGTCGCCTAGCCAGGGGACGAAACGTTTGCAACAAAAACTTCCAGCTCAGCGAACAGAACCACAACATATCTTTCCTTAGATACAGGGTCCAAAACTTCTCACAGCATTCCAAACACTGACTAGAATCTTATACACCATGGCAGTGCATCCCTGTACTTGTACGCTTGCCCTCTTGAAATGAACACTAATATTACATTAGTTTTCCTACTGCCAATTGAACCTGCACATAAAGCTTAAAAGAACTCCAGAACTCCAAATGTCTTTGTGCTTCAGATTTCTGAAGACTTTCCCCATTTAGAAAATAGTCTACATCTCTATTCTGCCAATTAAAATGCATTCCAGTTGCCACTTCTTCGCTCAATCTCCTAGCCTGTCCAAGTTTTGCTGCAAACTCCCCACTTCCTCAACACTACTTGCACTTCACCTATTTTTGTGTCATCTTGAAAACTTAGAAAATTAAAGACCAGATCGTTGATGTACAGTTTGAATAGCTGTGGTCCAAACACTGACCCCTGCAGACTGTTCACTGGCTGCCATCCTTTATCCATACTCTCTGCTTTCTGCCAGTCAGCCAATCCTCTATCTATGCCAGAACATTGTCTCTAAAACCATGGGCATATGTTATTTAGCAGCCTCATGTGTGATACCTTGTCAAAGTCCTTCTGGAAATCCAAACAGATTATGTCCATTGGCTCTCCTTTGTCTCACTTGCTTGTTACCTCCTCCAAGAATTCTAACAGATTTGTCAGGCACGACTTCCTCTTGATGAAGCTGTATTGACTCAGCCCAATTTTACCATGCACTTCCAAGTTCTCTGCAATCTCATTCTTAATAATACTCTAAAATCTTAGCAATAACTAAGTTCAGACTAACTGGCCTATAATTTTCTGTCTTCTGCCTTCATTCCTTCTTAAGTAGGGTGTTACATTAGCTACTTTCCAGTCCTCCCTGACTCCAATGATCCCTGAAAAATGACTACCAAGACCCCACAATCTCCTCAGCTATCTCCTTCAGAATCCTAGGGTGTAGTCCATCTAGCCTGGGTGATTTGTCTACCTTCAGACCTTTCAGCTTCCCAGCACCTTCTTCTTAGTGATGGTGATTACACTGATTCTGCCCCCTGCCTCTCTTGAAGTTCTGGTATGCTGCTGGTGTCTTCCACTGTGCAGGGGCCATGGAGAGCTACATCCAGCAGAACAATCAGAATCTACCAAATACCTTCACCAAATCACTCAATACATGATGCTGTCATTTGCTGGTTTTGCACGAGGAGCTGAGGGACCTTGACCTCCCCCTTGGAACCCATCCCTTGAGCATTGAGGGACGGGCCACTCGGCAACAACAAGGATTTGTAGATGGACAGTGAGGACACACAGGATAAATGCTGCTGTGTCTAACTATGAGCAGGATATTATTCTCAGTTGATTTGAATCGAAGGTAAAAGGCAAGAGGAGCTGAGGGACCTTTCCCATTCCCACATTTGGAAAATTGTTTTCTGTATGTAGGTGCTGTTAAACTTTTACTTTGAGTTTTCGACCTTCTACCTTCCCTTTTAATATAATTCTCCCCATAACCTTTGATGGCCTTCTTATTTAGTCTTACTGCCCCTGTCCTTCTTCCCCTCCCCCCTTGGTCCCATGCCCTTTGAGATCCAAATGCCCAGGCTCAACCTTGCACCCTGCTGTCATTCAGTTCCAGTGCTTTTTCTATCTTCCTTGCTCAGCAACCTAACAATTATATCCCCCATCCTTAATATCCAGCAGACACCCTTGGTTCCCCGTCTTGACCCTATGACTGTTACCCCAGCATCACAGCTAGCTTTCTTCATTCCACAGAATCACCAAGCCCTGACCATCACACACTTTAAGTTCAGTTCCCTACCTTTCCTTTTTACCCAGCCCACTGTCAGTCCTCCTTTTCTGTTAATCCTGCTTTTAGGTATAGCCCCTTCACGTTAATCCACTATTTAAATTAGTAATCCTTTTACAAGTGTCCTGATTGCCTGACTTGGTATGGTTTGCTGAAATCAGTCAATGTCCCTTCTTAACATGAGCAAACTGGTGGACTTACTGAGCTTTCATCCCTAACGTTGTAAATTTTAGTAACAAGCTGGCAGAGTATGCATGAGTGAGGTGTCCCTTGAACTGTGCAACATGGAGAGGCTTCAGCCCTTACACTGTAAGCCTCTGCACAGAGAAACAGCATTTTTTTTCTCAGAAAACGAAGTTAGTGAAGAAATTTTACTCTCGAGAGGTTGGATAAATAATGAACCCAAACAGGTACTGCTCTCTTATATATAGTTGAACTTTTGCAGAGGTGTGTTTCTCCTTATTGGTCATGATGTGTAGGTGCCGGGGGGGACAAAGTTAAAAGTCACAAAACACCAGGTTAAGGTCCAAAGGGTTTTTTTTTTGGAAGTACTAACTTTCGGAACGCTGCTCCTTCGTCAGGTAGCTAGTGGTGAGAAAGTGTATAAGGTATGAGCAGATAGGGAAAGAGTTAAGTTTTGAGTTTTGGTGAAACAGAAGGTTCAGATAGCATGACTTGGATTAGATAAGAACTTGCAGTAAACAATGGGGCCCTGCAGGCAAGGTTAGTGGGTTAACAAGGTGGAAAAACATTCATTATGTAAAGCCATTTAACAAGATGAAGAAGAATTCAGCCTGTAAAGTCAGTTAACTGAAAAGTATTCATTATGTGAAGCCAGCTAACAATGTTAAGAACATTCACTGTGTAACAGCAGTTGGCTTAAGCTTTACTATTGACACTCGCTGATTGTGACGGTCACCCAGTCAATATAATTGTTGCCTAATCTGGATGCTCCCACCTGCAAGTGACTATATAATTCATTGGTACGCTGCTGTTGGAGAGAAGACCAAGAACTCATGTCGCTGCACATGGGCAATCGTCCTTTCTCCTTCCAGATCCCAGAATAAAGGTGAAGGAGGTAAAACTATACAGTGTCTCTGAGCGTTTTGCTTTGACTGAGACGAGAATGGGACGACAATATTGGCGTAGTCAACATGATCCAAATGGTTGGTTACAATCAGATGGTGTCAACATCGCCCAGAACATCCATGCCTCAAGACAGACGGGCCCACAAGGTCAGAGTTTAAACCTTGGTCCCTCTCGATATTCCTGGGTGCTGGAAACGGTTCCCTCACTCAATCACTCTATTTTATGGACTCCTTGAATGGTAATTAGTTCAGTCGAGAGACATAGTTTTGCAAGCACGCTGACAGGTTCAAGTTCTCTGCGCTGGATTGGGTGGGGTGGAGGTGAGTTTAAGTCTCCTGGGTTAAATTAAGATTTGGGTCCTCCACGCTGTATCAGGGTTTGACTCTTCTGGGTGGGTTCAATTAAGGTTCAAGTACTCTGCACGGTATTGGGGTTCAAGTCCCCTGAGTGGGTTAAATTGAGGTTTGAGTCCTCCGTGCAGTATTGAGGTTCATGTCTTCTGTGTTTCAGTGGGATTGCAGTTCTTTGTGTTTCAGTGGGATTCGGGTTCCCTGTGTTTCATTAAAATTCAAGTTCTCTGTGTTTAAGTGAGATTTGAGTCCTCTGTAGATTCGAGTCCTCTGTGTTTAAGTGGGATTTGAATCATCTGTGTTTGATGGGGGTTTGACCCCTTTGAGGAGTAAAGTGAGAAAAGGGTTAAAGTCTCCAAGTGGTGAAATTTGAGGCTCTGCGACTCTTTGTTCTGGGGGAAGAAAGTGGCTTGGACTGCGGCGCCATGTGTTCTGCTGCGAGGGCTTTCTCTTTTTATAAGAATGGAAAAAGAAATAGATAAGAACGAGAAATGCTGAAATTAAGGATCTACTAATACTTGGGTTTAAAAAGGAAAGTTTCAATGTAAACTGTACCATGCTGAGAGTGTTTGATGTTCAAAAATATTGGTTTGTTAAAATACTGGTTTGGAAAATCCTTTTTAAGTAACTGTTTTGCCTTGTTTGAATTAGGATCTCAATTCAATGTGTTTTGTGAGCTGTGTAATCGGCAGATTTTGTTTTTACATTGAAATTGTACAGCATTATGTCCTTTTTTAAAATAATCAAACCTTAAAACAAATTGATTGAGTGCCTTGAGCCCCGATTTGTTTGAAATTCTACAATGCCTGTTTAAAAAAAAGTTAGATCAGTGGTCATGCTTTAGCCAGCGGAGAGTATTGTATTATAATATCTTTGCTGCTGTGATTTTAATGCAGAGCGTTCACAAAGAGTGCATTTTTAGTTTGGTGTTTTGTTAAGATTTTCTCGAGAATATTAGAACTTGAGGCTGAGCTGTTTAAATTCTTTCAGTTATTGTTAGTACTTCATTGGCCCCCTTCATATTGCAAATTCAAAGAGTGTTGATCTCTACCAAAATTACCACTGTATTTGGGAGGGTTCATTTGGAGGACATATTCTAAAATATTCTGCATTTGTTTCCCATGAATATTTGGGATTTAAATCTGAACTGAAACTACCTCTTCAATGACTGAAGGACAGGAAGCATTTTGTTTTCTTGCTGTTCCAGACTTTTGAAATACTTTTCCTGACCAAGTCTCAATTTGTTAAAGGAAAATAATTTTTGAATAACCTGAATGGGGTCCACCGAGGGGTTGATTTTAGGACCATTGATTGTTTATAATTGTTTAGGCAGTACAATTTAGTAGTTTATGGATTGTATAAAACTCGATAATGTCATAAATAGTGAACAGAGTAATAGGTTTCAAGATGACTAAGAATGTTGAAATAGGCAGACACAATTGAGTGTAGTTAGTTGTGTGACTGTCTTCATACTGATAACCACCTTGGCAAGGAAGGAATGAGAGGGGAAGTGAAGAGATACTTTCAGCAGCTAACATCGTCTCTAGGGTTTCTCCATTCACAGGTAAAGCACACCTTCTGACCACTGCCCATCCCTCCACATCCTGATCCAAAGGATTCAATCAGCTCCCAGTCATGAGCACGACAAGTGAAGAAGCTAACAACAGTGAAGAGGAGGTTGGTACGCTTTTTTTCAGTGGCCTTCCTACGGACATTGAACCAAGTGAGCTTTACCTTGTCTTTCGATCATTTAAGGGATATGAAGGCTCGCTGATCAAGCTAGCATCATAACAGCTGGTTGGCTCTGTTACATTTAACAGCAGAGCGGAAGCAGACGCAACAATGAATGCTGCGTTCACCTAGCCTGCAGCTGCTGCACTGCACAGTCAGATGTGCTGGTATCCTCCATCTGAAGTATCTCTGCAAGGATGGAAGTCTCGGCAGCTTTGTTAAGTATTTCACTACCCTTATCCAAGAATTGAGATTTCTCTGAGGAGTGGTGCAAGGACAGACTGAATTTTTATTCAGGTTGGACTTTACTGAATGAGTTTCCACTTGATTTGGAGGGGATTGGATGGTCACTAAGGACTGCAGCTTTAAGAACTTTACTGGTGATTTTTTTTTTCCACATGGGAAGATTCTTCAAATTCTGTTTACAGTAACGGACGAGTAATTTTTGTTGTTACAAAGATTGTATGCTATGTATCAATAGCTTGTTTAAATACTGGTTGTCAGAGTCTTATGAAAAATGGTAATGTATACATGGTTATCATGAAATGATAAAAAGAGGGAACGAGAAAGTGTATAAGATATGAGCAGGTAGGGAAAGAGTTAAGTTTTGAGTTTTTGTGAAACTAAAGGTTCAGCTAGCATGACTCAGATCAGATAAGAACTTGCAGCAAACAATGCTGGAGGCAAGGTTATTGTGTTAACAAGGTGGAAAAGCATTCATTATGTGAAGCCATTTCACAAGGTGAAGAAGAATTCAGTCTGTAAAGTCAGTTAACAAGGTGAAAAGTATTCATTATGTGAAGCCAGTTAACAAGGTTAAGAACATTCACTGTGTAACAGCAGATGGCTTAAGCTTTACTATTGACACTCGCTGATTGTGACGGTCACCCAGTCAATATATATGTTGCCTTATCTGGATGCTCCCACCTGCAAGAGAGAAGACCGAGAACTCATGTCTCTGTGCACATGGGCGATCATTCTCTCTGCCTCCAGGGCCCAGAATAATGATGAAGGAGGTGGAACCAAACGGTGTCTCTGAGCGTTTTGCTTTGACTGATATGGGGATAGGAAAATGGGACAACAGTGGGGCAAGATCATCGAACACAGAATTTATACTAAAAGATCAAAGTGTTATACAACTGAACAAACCTAGATTGGTGTTAAGTCTTTAATCACTTAGAACGGGGTGCAGGTTTTAATTGATTAACATGTAAATCACAGAACTTAATTCCAGTCATAGACATAGAGTCATAGAGATGTACAACACGGAAACAGACCCTTCAGTCCAACTTGTCCATGCTGAGCAGCTATCCCAACCCAATATAGTCCCACCTGCCAGCACCCAGCCCACAATTGTCCAAACCCTTCTTATTCATATAATCATCCAGATGTCTTTTAAATGTTACAATTGTACCAGCCTTCACCACTTCCTCTGGCAGCTCATTACATACATGTACCATCCTCTGCGTGAAAAAGTTGCCCCTTAGGTCTCTTTCCCCTCTCATCCTAAAGCTATGCCCTCTAGTTCTGGACTCCCCCATCCCAGGGAAAAGATTTTGTCTATTGACCCTATCCATGCCCCTCATGATTTTATAAACCTCTATTAGGTCACCCCTCAGCCTCCAACGCTCCAGGGAAAACAGGCCTAGTCTACTCAACCTCTCCCTATAGCTCAAATCCTCCAACCCTGGCAACATTCTTGTAAACCTTTACTGAACCCTTTCAGGTTTCACAACATCTTTCTGATAGGAAGGAGACCAGAATTGCACGCAATATTCCAACAGTGGCCTAACCACTGGATGCTGCTTGACCTGCTGTGCTTTTCCAGCAACACATTTTCAGCCTTCTTCACTATCCTATCTACCTGTGCTATGAACCTGCACTCCAAGATCTCTTTGTTCAGCAACACTCCCTAGGACCTTATCATTAAGTGTATAAGTCCTGCTACCTGGATGCTGCTTGACCTGCTGCGCTTTTCCAGCAACACATTTTCAGCCTTCTTCACTATCCTATCTACCTGTGCTATGAATCTGCACTCCAAGATCTCTTTGTTCAGCAACACTCCCTAGGACCTTATCATTAAGTGTATAAGTCCTGCTAAGATTTGCTTTCCCAAAACGTAGCGCCTCACATTTATCTGAATTAACTTAAGGTTTCATTTTTTAAAAATGACATCTCAGCTCAGCCAATGCATTAAAGGTCTGTCTGTGTCCCAACCTTGAGTCAGACCGGTTCTGTTTCGAAAGTAGGAATTGATAAAATGTCACATGGACTGACTGCTTACAGATTCTGTGCTTTTTGAACAAAATAGAAGGTATCTGAAAATACAATTCTGCAAATGCAGATTCACCCCATAGATTGAGTCTAATCCTGGGACAGGATGTGTGCGTGAATATATGAGTGTGTGTGTGAAGTATTAAGTGTGTGTAGAGTATAGTGGGGTCACCTGTAGTGTGCCATGAACCCAAGACCCCCAATTGAGGCCATCCTCATGGGTGCCGAACTTGGTTTTCAGCCTCTGCTCGGCAACTCTGCATTGTTGCGTATCCTGAACTCTGCCTTGGAGGATGGTCAGCTGAAGATCCAAGGCTGAATGTCCTTGACTGCTGAAGTGTTCCCCGACTGGAAGGGAACATCGCTGTCTGGCGATTGTTGCACTGTCCATTCATTCGTTGTTGTAGCGTCTGCTTGATCTCGCCAACATACCGTGCATCGGGGCATCTTTGCCTGCAGCGTATGAGATAGACAATGTTGGCCAAGTCACATGTATGCCTACCACACACATGGTGGGTGGGGTCCCCATGTGTAATGGTAATATCCATGTCGACACTCTGACACATCTTGCAGTGGTTGCCAGGACAGAGTTGTATGGTGTTATGTTTGATGTTGTCCTAAGGCTGGGCAGTTTGCTGCAAACAATGGCAATTGTTTAAAGGCGAGAAGTGGAGGTATAAGGAAGAACTTGGAGAGGTGCATGTCCTCATCGATAATGTCTTGCAGGCTGCGAAGAACATGGCGAAGAGTAGTTTCTCTGCTCCCAGGAAGTAGTGGACAACAGAGGGTGCCCTATCGGTCATATCCTGTGTCTGTCTCCTGAGGAGACCATTACAGTTTCTCGCTGTGGCAACTACAGGCAACTACCAGCCAATCTGACCAAAGAGCACACCTGTGAACTAAGCAGATCGATCAAGACTTTTGATCCCATCCTTCAGAATACCCTACACACTATCATCCAACGTACTTCTACTGCCTTCCGAAGATACTCAAAGCCAACAAATCTGGACATCCCACCGTATCAGGATACGGGATCCTGTGTGAGAACCTCCCTCGCTATGTCAACGGCATCTTGAAACCCATTGTACAGAGGGCCCCTAGCTTCTGTCGCGACACTACAGATTTTTTATGGAAATTAGGCACCTATGGACCAATTGAACCAGGAACATTCCTTGTCACCATGGACGTTTCGGCGCTCTACACAAGCATCACCCATGATGTTGGCATCGCTGCAACAGCCTCAGTACTCAATACCAACTACTGCCACTCTCCAGACACCATCCTACAACTCATCTGCTTCGTAGTTGACCACAATGTCTTCACCTTTGACAACCAGTTCTTCATCCAGACACACGAAACAGGCATGGGGACCAAATTTGCACCCTAATATGCCAACATTTCACGCACAAGTTCAAACAAGACTTCTTTGCTGAACAGGAATTCCAACCAACACTATTCACCAGATATATTAATGATATTTTCTTCCTCTGGACCCATGGAGAGGAGACACTGAAACAACTACATAGTGATATCAACAAGTTTCATCCCACTATCAGTCTTACCATGGACTACTCTTTCAAATCAGTCTCATTCTTTGACACAAGCATCACCATCTAAGACAGGCACCTCAAACCTTACTGTAACGCAAGCCCATGGATAACCTCATGATGCTGCACTTCTCTAGCTTCCACCCTAAACATATTAAAACAGCCATCCCCTACAGAGAAGCTCCACACAGACATAGGATCTGCTCATATAAGGAGGAACAGAATGGACACCTGAAGGTGCTGAAGGACACTGTTATAAAAACAGGAGACAATGCTCAACTCATCGATTGCTAGTTCCAACATGCCACAGCAAGAAACTGTAATGACCTCCTCAGGAGACAGACACTGAATATGACTGATAGGGTACCCTTTATTGTTCAGTATTTCCCGGGAGTGGAGGAACTATGCCATGTTCTTTGCAGCCTGCAAGACGTTATCGATGAGGATCTGCCCTACGCCCTCACCTCTTGCCTTTAAACAACCACCAAACATTAAATAAACCATTGTTTACAGCAAACTGTCCAGCCTTGAGGTCAACATTGATCATGACAGCGTACAACCATGTCCTGGCAACCACTGCAAGACATGTCGGAGTGTCGACATGGATACTACAATTACATGTGGGGACATCACCCACCATGCGCATGGCAAGTACTCATGTGCAACGACCAATGTTGTCAATCTCATACGCTGCAGGCAAGGATACCCTAAGGCACGGTATATCGGTGAGATGCTGCAGGCAAGGATGTTCTGAGGCATGGTATATTGGTGAGACACTGCAGGCAAGGATACCCTGAGGCATGGTATATTGGTGAGACGCTGCAGGCAAGGATACCCTGAGGCATGGTATATTGGTGAGACGCTGCAGGCAAGGATGTCCTGAGGCATGGTATATTGGTGAGAGGCTGCAGGCAAGGATGCCCTGAGGCATGGTATATTGGTGAGGCGCTGCAGGCAAGGATGTCCTGAGGCATGGTATATTGGTGAGACGCTGCAGGCAAGGATACCCTGAGGCATGGTATATTGGTGAGACGCTGCAGGCAAGGATGCCCTGAGGCATGGTATATTGGTGAGACGCTGCAGGCAAGGATACCCTGAGGTATGGTATATTGGTGAGATGCTGCAGGCAAGGATACCCTGAGGCATGGTATATTGGTGAGACGCAGCAGGCAATGATGCCCTGAGGCATGGTATATTGGTGAGACGCTGCAGGCAAGGATACCCTGAGGCATGGTATATTGGTGAGACGCTGCAGGCAAGGATGTCCTGAGGCATGGTATATTGGTGAGATGCTGCAGGCAAGGATGCCCTGAGGCATGGTATATTGGTGAGACGCTGCAGGCAAGGATACTCTAAGGCATGGTATATTGGTGAGACGCTGCAGGCAAGGATACCCTGAGGCATGGTATATTGGTGAGACGCTGCAGGCAAGGATACTCTGAGGCATTGTATATTGGTGAGACACTGCAGGCAAGGATGCCCTGAGGCATGGTATATTGGTGAGACGCTGCAGGCAAGGATACCCTGAGGCATGGTATATTGGTGAGACCAAACAGACGCTATGACAACAGATGAATGGGCACTACGCAACAATCACCAGGGATGTTTTCTCCCAGTCAGAGAACACTTCAGTGGCGTTGGGGAAACATGAAACCTATAATTCTTAATCAATACTGATTTTCAGGTTTTTTCAGAACAAGATTCAGAGAGAACAGTGACGTGGATATATTTTCCAGGATTACAGAAATTAACCATTGGATTGGTAAGCATTAAAGGAGTACTTTGTTTTAAATTATGTGTGTAACTGACATGTAGCAACAAAAAAGAAATAAAAATTATAACATTAAGAAGTGTAAAATATTCTCCAAATTGGAAATGTGTATTAAAAAGTGAACTCTTTAGTTGGATCCTTACTTTGTGCAGAATAAGCAGAATTTAGTTAATACGATGATGGCAGAGCAAAATAAACCACTCCACCAATAGATCAGCAGAGAAGTTGAATTGACTGTGCTTGAAAGTTATAAAAAAGAACGTGTATATGTTGGCCTAGATCTTCTTGTCACCAGTCCGAGGCACTTGCTATTGACCATAACTTAAACTCCATTTCACGTTTTTACACTAGAACTTTAGGAATTTCCTGTCCTGATTGCAGGATGCAGCAATCAGCGAAGGAAGTTACTGGCGAGATGCGGAAATGCTGATGCCACGTTCCTTTTGATCTTAGCACATAGAAGCGATTCATTCTTCTATGCAGCAGCCTTACAGGAGTTGCAGTAATTGTTTTTTTGGTTCTTAAGCTATTTTTCAACTATTTTTAATCTTCCAAAACTACAACAAAGAAAAAGGCCCTTTGGCCCATTAAGTCTGCACCAATCAAAATCAATCACTGAAATATTCTATCCCAGGTCTATAGTCATTGTGTGCCTTGGCATCACGTGTACACCTAATTGCTGAGTAATTGTTATGAGGGTTTCTGCCTCTACCACCATTAAAGGCAGTAAGTGTCAGATTTTCACCACCCACTGAGTGATAAAACATTTTCTCACGTCTCCTTTAAATCTTCTGCCCCTTACCTTAAATCTATGCCCGCATCAAAGTCTGTGGAAACTTTAAGTTAATGAGGAAAAGTTCTGCAATGAATTTAAAAAGTACTTAAAATTAATTAAGTGGTAAATTACAACTTTATAATATTGTAATTGTAGCCAAGTAAGTAAAATAACTGTTTTTAAAACACTTCTAATATTTTTATATTATTACTTTAAACAGCTGGTGAGTATAGCAACTCTGAAGTCAAGTTGTTTATTTGGGGCGGGTGAAGGTTGGTGAGTGAGATGATAATTGTTTAGCATGTTTCCTTGCAAGTACATTTTGAGGCTTTTCCAATATAGCTTCTATGGTTAATTATTGACAATATTTCTAATTTTTCTGCCCTTGTCTTCTTTCCTCAAGACTTTACTTTCAGGGATACATTTCCATATTAGCTGTGCAGAGCCTTATCCAAGTAGCCATTGTTTGTGCACGTCTTGAAAGTTAATGTTGACAGGTAGAACTTCCCTATGTTTGCTAAAATTTGAAATAGCATGGTATAAAGACACATTCAGAAATATATAGTTTTACATCCACAATTGCTTAGAGTCAAAATCCATCTTTCATTTTCTGGCCCTGGACATTTCTGTAAATGTGGAGTTTTTGACCAAGTTAAAATTTAAACACAATGTACCTGATTTTGGCCATAATCGAAAATACCTCCTAGAGTCATAGAAGAGTACAGCATGGAAACAAACCCTTTGGTCCAACTCGTCCATGCCGACCAGATATCCTAACCTAATCTCATCCCATTTGCCAGCGCTTGGCCTATCTCCCTCTAAACCCTTCCTATTCATATAGCCAGATGTCTTTGAAATGCTGTAATTGTACCAGCCTCCACCACTTCCTCTGGCAGCTCATTCTATACATACACCACCCTCTGTGTGAAAAAGTTGCCCCTTTTATATCTTTCCCCTCTCATTCTTAACCTATGCCCTCTTGTTCTGGACTCCCCTACTCCAGGGAAAAGACCATGCCCCTATCCATGCCCCTCATGTTTTTATAAACCTCTATAGGGTCGTCCCTCAGCCTCTGACAGAAACACAGCCCTAGCCTATTCAGCCTCTCCCCATAGCTCAATCCTCCACTCCTGGCAACATCCTTGTAGATCTTCTTGGAACCCTTTCAAGTTTCACAACATGCTTCCAATAGGAAGGAGATCGGAATTTCACGCAATATTCCAAAAGTGGCCTAACCAATGTCCTGTATACCCACAATATGACCTCCCAACTCCTGTACTCAATGCTCTGACCAATAAGGGAAAGCATATTAAACATCTTCTTCGCTATCCTATCTACCTGCGACTCTACTTTCAATGATCTATGAACCTACACTCCAAGGTCTCTTTGTTCAGCCACACTCCTCTGCAATAAAATTGACAAAAAAAAGTTGGGTGGCCCCTGTCCAGGCCCTCACACATGACCCTCCAAACTTCCCACCACCCACCAACAACCAACGCATCCTAAATCTGATGTTTCTCATTTTCAGTGGAGTTGCATGGTTCTTGGAGGCAGTTGGCCATTCACATGATTAATCTCCACTGAGATCCTCTGCTGTCAGGAAGAGTGTGGAGATTAGACCATGAAAGAGCAAGTCTGTTGTCAGTGCATTTATTTTAGGTAGGCAGAATACTTTGTAGAACCCAGCTACACCTGCATATGATCTCAGGGCAGCTTGGGAGTGTAGTTAGGTGCACTTTGATGGTGAGGGAGGGGAGATTGTTCTGGTGTCCTTTTGGACTGTTAAATGTGGAGAAGATTATGTGTGACATGTGCAAATGCCCCATGAAACTGTCAAACCTCCCAAGATTTGTAACAAGCATCAATCAGTTATGAAGTGTCAAGAATGTCAACAGGAGACAAGGTCTATCAACAAGTGTAGAACTGTCAAAATACACCTTTATGTATGAGAGTGCTATTCTCAACAGCGAGTAGTCTGTGGATACTCATTGAGCAAATAAATATAAAATACTGCTCTGCTATCACAGAAGACGAACATTTACCAATAATAGATATTAAGTTAACTGGCTGAGGGTTGCCTTTTATTTCTCCTTCCCTTTTTAAGAAAAGGTGTTGCATTAACTATTTGTCTATCCTCTGGGACTTAGAAGACAACTAGCAGTCATCCATTATCTCTGTAGCTATATTTTTAATATCCTAGAATGCAATCTGTCAGGTTGAGAGGAATTGTTGGTATTAGTTTGCTAAGCATTATTTCTCCAGTCATAGTTATTATGTTTGTTTTCTCCGCTTTTATGCTTTGATTATTTGGTATTTTTGGAATGCTGTTAGTGTCTTCTACTGTAAAGACTGTGCAAAATATTTGTACATCCCTCCTAAATGTGTCATAACAATATGCCATTGAACATTTATAAGGAACAAATCCCAGTAATAGCACAGCACTGAAGTTGCTAATGTATTATGGAGAAACCTTAGGCTGGGAGAAATGTCACTATGGAATCACCTAAGAATTACCTCTTAGAACTTGTGAACAAATGCAAGTTGCTTTTTCTTCTGTATATTTTCAGTTTCAAAGGAGATTTTGCAATATTTTCCTTCAATAAATTTAATGCTATTGAATCTCAATTTTGCATTTAAAAAAAAGACCAGAATGTTATTATTTGACCTTTGCCAAACTTACATGAAATGGGATGTGTTATGGTGCTTAGAGACATTAACCAAAATGTGATTATCTTTGCTTTGGATGGTGGATAAACTTAAATATATCATGTAATCTCAAGAAAATCCTATGGCTGCTTTAACATCTAGTTGAATCTACATATTGCATATTTATATTTTACATTTTTAGCAGTTGGAACTTCTTTCTCACCTTAGGGGAAGACAACAAGAAGAATATTATATTTGGAGATATTGCAGCTGGAAGTTCCAAAAATGCCAAGAAATGTTTATTTGGTCCCAGGTCATGCCTGTGGCCTCGTTCAAGAGATGGGATTGTTTATATACCATATACAATTGACCAACGTTACAGTAAGCTAAACTACATTTTTTAATATTTGCTCCAGATTATAGATAAATATGTAATCATGTAATAATTATGAAGGTATGATACCCATACCTTCGATGTTGTGCTGACCTTTTATCCTATTCGAAGATCAGACTAACCTACTTACCCTTCATTTTAATATCATCCAAGTGTCGCTTAAGTAGCCCTAATTTATCTGACTCTACCACTGTTGGCAGTGTATTTCACACACCCACCACTCTCTGCGTAAAGAACCTACCTCTGACATCTCCCCTAAACCTTCCTGCAATCACCTTAAAATTATGCCCCCTTGTGATAGCCATTTCGGCTCAGGGAAAAAGTCTCTGGCTATCCACTCTATCTATGTCAGTCATCATGTTGTACACCTCATAGAGTCATAGAGATATACAGCATGGAAACAGACCCTTCGGTCCAACCTGTCCATGCCGACCAGATATCCCAACCCAATCTAGTCCCACCTGCCAGCACCCAGCCCATATCCGTACAAACCCTTCCTATTCATATCCCCATCCAGATGCCTTTTAAATATTGTAATTGTACCAGCCTCCACCACTTCCTTTGTCAGTTCATTCCATACACGCACCGCTCTGCATGAAAATGTTACCCTTTAGATCTCTTTTATATCTTTCCCCTCTCACCCTAAACCTATGCCCTCTAGTTCTGGACTCCCTCACCCCAGGGAAAAGGCCATCTATTTACCCTATCCATGCCCTTCATGATTTTGTAAACCACTAGCTCAAATCCTCCAAACCGGGCACCATCTTTGTAAATCTTTTCTGAACCTTTTTAAGTTTCACAACATCTTTCCAATAGGAAGGAGACCAGAATTGCACGCAATATTCCAAAAGCGTCCTCACCACTGTCCTGTACAGCCACAACATGACCTTCCAACTCCTGTACTCAATACTCTGACCGATAAAGGAAAGCATACCAAACACCTTCTTTACTATCCTATCTACCCGTGACTGTATTTTCAAGGAGCTATGAACCTACACTCCAAGGTCTTTTTGTTCAGCAACACTTCCTAGGACCTTACCATTAAGTGTATAAGCCCTACTAAGATTTGCTTTCCCAAAATGCAGCACCTCATATTTATCTGAATTAAACTCCATCTGCCACTTCTCAGCCCATTGCCCCATCTGGTCCAGATCCTGTTGTAATCTGAGGTAACCCTCTTCGCTGTCCACTACACTCTATCAAGTCACTTCTTATCCTTCTTCGCTCCAATGAGAAAAGCCCTAGTTCCCTCAAACTTTCTTCATAAGAATTGCCCTTCAGTCCAGGCAGCAGCCTGGTAAATCTCCTCTGCACCCTTTCGAGCTTCTAATGCTTCCTATAATGAGGCACCGCGAACTGACTACAGTATTCCAACTGTGGTCTAACCTGAGCTTTATAGAGCTTTGGCCTAACCTCGGAACTTTTCAACTCAATCACCCTGCAAGTGAAAGCCAACATACCATATGCCTTCTTAACAACCCTGTCAACTTGGGTGACAACTTTAAGGAGTCTATGGACATGGACCCCAAGATCGCTCTGTTTCTCTGTACTGCCAAGAATCCTGCCCTTAACCGTGTAATCTGCATTCAAGTTCGACATACCAAAATGAATCACTGCACACTTTTCCAGGTTGAACTCCATCTGCCATTTCTCAGCCCAGTTCTACGTTCTGTCAATGTCCTGTTGCAACCTACAACAGCCCTCCACACTATCCACAACTCCACCAACCTTGGTGTCATCAGCAAACTTACCCACCCTTCCACTTCCTCATCCAAGTCATTTCTAAAAATCACAAAGAACAGAGGTCCCTGTGGAACACCACTGGTCACCGAGCTTCAGGCTTAATATTTTACATCAACTGCCACTCTGTTTCTTCTATGGGCCAGCCAAGTTCTGTATCCAGACAGCCAAATTTCCCTATATCCCATGCCTCCTTACGTTTTGAATGAGCCTATCTGGGGAAGCTTATCAGACATCTTGCTAAAATCCATGTGACATCACATCCACTATTCTGCCTTCATCAATGTGTTTTGTCACATCCTCAAAGAATTGAATAAGGTTTGCGAAGCATGTCACAAAGCCATGCTGACTGTCTCTAGTCAAGCTATGCTTTTCCAAATAATCATAAATCCTATCTGTCAGAATCCTCTCCAATAATTTGCCCACCGCAGATGTAAGATTGTAATTCCCAAGGTGGTCCCCATTCCCTTTCTTGAACTAGGGAATAACATTTGCCAGGCTCCAATCATCTGGTATTACTCCAGTGGACAGGGAGAATGGGAAGATCATCGCCAAAGGTGCAGCAATATCTTCCCTTGCTTCCCATTTAAACCTTGGGTATTTCCCATCTGGCTCTGGGGACTTATCTATTCTCATGTTTTTCAATATTTTCAGCACATCCTCCTTCTTAACATTTGAGTGTATCAACCTGTTTCACACAGTCCTCATAAATGACAAGATCCCTCTCACTAGTGAATATTGAAGCAAAGTATTCATTAAGGATCTCCCTACCTCCTCTGACTCCAGGCGCAACTTCCCTCCATTATCTCTGATCGGCCCTACCCTCACTCTGGCTATCCTCTTGTTCCTCATGAAAGTGTAGAACGCCTTGGGGTTTTCCTTAACTCTGCTCATCAAGACTTTTTCATGCCCCCTCTAGCTCTTCTAAGTCCTCAGTTCCGTCCTGTCTACTTTGTAACCCTCTAGAGCCCTGTCTGATCATTGTTTGCTCAACGTTAAGTAAGCTTCCTTCTTCCTCTTGACTACATGTTCAACATCTCTTCTGGAAGGTTCTTTCACCCTACCGTTCCGTTTCCCCCCACCCCGCCCTGCCCGCCCGGCCTTGCGTCAGTTAGACAAACCTATTCAGCACTCGCAGCAAGTGCTCTCTAAACAACCTCCACATTTCTGCCGTGCATTTTCCTGAGGATATTGATCCCAATTTATGGTCCACACTTCCTGCCTAATACCATTGTAATTTTCCCTCCCCCAATTAAAAAGTTTCCCTACCATCTGCTCCTATCCCTCTCCATGACTATAGTAAAGGTCAGGGATTGTGATCCCTATCAGTGAAATGCTCTCCCACTGAGAGATTTGACATCTGACTTGGTTTGTTGTCAAGCACCAAATCCAATATGGCCTCCCCTCTTGTCCGCCTATCTGCATCTTGAGTCAGGAATGCTTCCTGAGGACACCTGACAAAGTCTGCACAATCCAACCTATTTTCCCAAAGGAGTTTCTAATCCATATTAGGGAAGTTGAAGTCACCCATGACAACAACCCTGTTACTTCTTCACCTTTGCAAAATGTGTCTCCCAATCTGCTCCTCCGTGTTTTTGTTGCTATTGAGGAGTCGATAGAAAACTCCTGATAAAGGGACTACTCCTTTCCTGTTTCTGACTTCCGCCCATAATGACTCAGTAGACAAACCCTCCTCGACAAACTCCCTTTCCCCAGCTGTTATACTATTCCTGATTAGCAATGCCACTCCCCAACCTCTTTTACCTCCCCTACCATTCTTTTTGAAACATTTAAATCCCGGAACATCCAACAAACATTCTTGCCGGTGATATCCCAGTCTCTGTAATGGCCACAACATTGTAGCTCCAACTATTGATCCATGCTCTAAATTCATCACCCTTTTTCCTGATACTTCTTGCGTTAGAATGGACACACTTCAAGCCATTGCACAGACTTCAACTTTGCCCGATCAACTGTCTATCCTTCCTCACAGACTCTCTGCACGCTCTATCTGCCTGTTCACCAGCTACCCCATCCTCTGATCCGTAGCTGTGGTTCCCATCTCCCTGCCAAACTAGTTTAAACCCTCCCAAAGAGCTTTCACAAACCTCCCACCCAGGATATTGTTACCCCTCCAGTTCAGGTGTAATCCATCCTCCATGTACAGGTCCCATCTTCCCCAGAAGGTATCCCAATGATGCACATACCTGAAGCCCTCCATCCTACACCAGCTCTGCAGCCACGTGTTCAGCTGCACTCGCTCTCTGTTCCTGGACTCACTAGCCCGTGGCACCGGTAGCCATCCTGAGGTTACTACTCTGCTCGTCCTGCCTTTTAGCTTCCATCCTAACTCCTGATATTCACTTTTAAGGTCCTCATCCCTTTTCCTAGCAATGTCATTGGTACCAAAGTGTACCATGACTTCTGGCTGCTCACCTTCACCATCCCCCTTGTTTCTTGTTTTTATACTCTGTGCCTTTACTTGTAAACCCATGGACCCTATAAGCATTTTTAACAACTATTTCAACTTGCCTGGCCACTTTCAGAAAAATTATGCATTTGAACCCCAAGGTTGCTGTGCTGCTGAACTCCTCCCAGAGTTGTACCATTGTTTCTCCATTCTTCATCTACCAAAATGCATTAATAGAATATAGAAGACAATAATAGAATTTATTCTATTTCACCTTTTGACCTCATAAAACAAATATTCCACACTGTTTTTCTTCTTTGGAAAGCTTATAGGTGTTACTGTGTTCAGTTCTTCCCAACTGCGGTGTCATGTCTTGCCAATGCCACAGATGTGAAAATACAACCATGAAACTCTATTTTGCCAGCTTTTGAAGTCCCCATCAACTTACAGAACTCTTGTGTTCAAAACCTACTTCCAGAAGGGTGGCTCAGTGATTAGAACTGCTGCCTCACTGCACCAGCGCTCTGTGTTTGATTCCAGCCTCAGGTGACTGTGTGGAGTTTGTGCATGCTCCCCATGTCTACATGGGTTTCCTCACACAGTCCAGAGATGTGCAGGTTAAGTGGATTGGCCATATTAAGTTGTCCAAAATGCCCAGGGATGTGTAGGTTAGGTGGATTAGTCATGGGAAATGCAGGATTACAGGGAATAAGGCTATGGGTTCGGGTGGGGGCTCTTCGGATGGTCGGTGCAGACTCGATGGGCCAAATGGCCTGCTTCTGCACTGTAGGGATTGTATGATTCTATAAATATTAACAGTCTTTTTCAACAATGGAGGCTATTCTGGCAAATACATGGAATTTGGTGTCTGTAGCTAAACTGACCATTATGACATAATATGCTTTATGAAAAATGTTACTGATGTCTGCCGCTTACTGCAGATGTACTGACAGTGCAGTGAAAGAAATGCCCCATCCCTTCCATCCCCCCAGAATGAGCAATAAAAGCGGAATGCCACCCAACATTTTTATTCTGGTTTCTTTTGTAAGATTATTGTATTATTGCATTATATTGCTTTATGACCAGTAAGTAATAGCAGTGCAAATTAATGTCATAAACTAATTAGTAAATTACATGTTCCTTATTATGTTTTCATAACTACAGGTAAATATCATCAAGGTATAATACAGCACTCTATGAAAGAGTTTGATTATCTAACATGCATTAAGTTTGTCTATAGACGATATGAAAGAAATTACATTAAAATTATTTCAAAAAATGGGTGAGTTGGAGAATATACCTCACGAGTTTGTGTTGTCATGTATCCATTTTACTTAATTTTTTTCTGAGAATATAGAGTTGGATATTCAGACCAAGTAATTTGGGTCTGAAACTGGTGTCTTAAACAATTATCTGGTAGTATAGAACTTTAGTTTTATCAAATGATTTGGCTTGCATCTATCACAACAATTCAGTAGAATACCAATAAAAAGAATATCAGTATATCTAACGCTGATTGGTTGGCAAGTGGACTCTAATTAGGAGAGATGTTGCCATGGAGAATGTATCAGTTAATGATGATTGGCACTTAACTGTCAGGCTTTGTTTAAAGTATGCAAACTGACTCTAATTGGTGAGAGCATTGCCCTGAGATATGAACCAGCAAACTACTGTCACCTGTTTCATTGAGTTGAAAGAGGTGCAGTGTGCATCTTAAACTTAAAAAGGAAATTATAAAACCAAAAGACACAGTTAGCAATGGTGAACTGAAAATAAACTACTAAAATGTAAGAGACAGGCATTTGAGGAAATTTAAATCTCAACAATTACATATCCTATTAAGATAGAAAGTCTTCCCAAATAAGATGCACCACCTGTGATTAACTGCTACATAAGTAAAGGATGGTTGAAAACAGAAACAAAGGATCAGTCATACAGAACAAGTAAAGAAGCCAGCAAAGAGTAACAAAAAAGGAAGAAATTAAATACAAGAGCAGTCTGGCAGTAAATATAAAAACAGACAATAAGACCAAGTATTTAAAAGCAAAAGAATAGTTAAAGTAAAAATATTAGAGGATGAGTCTTGGAAATTAATAATGGAAACAAGAATGGGAGCAATTTTTAACAGATATTTTGTCTCTCACTTCATGGATGAAAGTATCTCAAGCATGAGAAAAAAATGTCAAGAAGAGTAGAAAATCAAGAAAGAAAAGCAAAAAGGAAACTTAAAGCACCCATAATCACCTGAAGAATAAGTATTTGGTAACTATTTAGCTCCCACATGGGTGCACAGAGTGGAATAAATTCCAGGTTTCTCACACTCACTGAAGACACAAAAACCAATAACAATGGGCTATTTAATCTTGGTGGGATGGGTGCATAGAAACCAATGCTCCTCTATCCACCTCCTTGCCCCCCATAACGCTCCAAGATAATCTTATGTATTTATAACCACATTCCCAAAGGCACTTACAGCTCCTGTAGCAATTTAGTGCAGATTCATGCCAATCCATGACCCATCATCCTTTGTCCTTACATCCTCAATGCTACCTTTTTTTATTTATTTGTGAGACATGGGCATCACTGGGGCCAGCATTTATTTCCCAACCCTAGCTGTCCTGGAGAAGGTGAGATGCCTTCTTGAACCTCTGCAGTCCATGTAGGTAGACACACAGCGGGGAGTATCAGGATTTTGACCCAGCTGAAGGAATAGTGATATATTTCCATGTAAAAATGATGAGTGGCTTGGAGGGGAATTCGAGGTGGTGGTGTATGTAGAGGCTCATTAGATGACATCCAGGAGCAAGTGCCCACTTTCTTACTTTCCTAGGTATACTGAGGAAATTTTAAATGCCACTATTGTTCCCCAGGCATATTGTAACTAACTCAGCATAAAAAAGAAATTGTGTCTGTGGCCCAGAATGTATCATTTGCTACCACACCATTTCACAGGTTTATTCATTGACCTATTGGTATATCCTACATAAATTAATTAAATTCCACGTTAATATTGGCAATTCTGGTATAAAAGATACCAACTAATATTAAATCTGATTTCTAGGATAGAAATATTAATTTAAAAGTTTAATTTGTTTCTTTTTAGCTGCTGGGCAAATGTGGGATATAATAAACGCATACAGTTTGTTTCATTGGATAGAAATGGCTGTATTCGACCTGGCATTATACAACATGAGTTACTCCACACAATTGGTTTTAATCATGAACAAAATAGAAGTGACCGTGACGACTATGTAACCATCATTTATAAAAATATTGTTAAAGGTAAGCATACTTAAGGTATTTCTGTCTCTAACTGATGTTAAAGAAAGCAATAACTGGAGATTAAGAAAAAACATTTGTGGACAATAAATGCTAAACGTACTAAATTAACATTTACCTTGGTTTTCACAGAAGATGTTTTGTAGGGTTTGAAAGGTTGATAGAGAAAGTAGTAGAATAATTATTTAGGACTGTATGAAAGTCAAAATGAACAATAGTCGTTTTAGAGGCTTTTAGTTTGGCCTAAAAATGCTCCCTGAATGAAACCAAGTCACATTTTCTCGTTCTTACGATTTCTGGAGCGGGCACCACCATGTAATCATTTCAATCTCATGAATAGCAATTAATGATGTACCCAGCAGTTACTGATAATTATGGAAGTATTTTCTGGTATATACTGTTGAACTCCACTTAACCTATCCAGGTGTTGAAAGTTCATGTTCACCAGCATAAAAGTTATATGGACTTCATTAAACTACTGCTGTTTGCTGTATCAAAATTTCTGGAGGAATTAGCAGGTGTAGTGTAAAGGGTTAACTATTGAGCATTTATAGGTAGCTAATGAGGATGTCATTGTCTCATATTTATTAGAGACTCTGAGAAGGGCAGCAACTTAAACCACTGAAAACTTAGGATGTATGTTGTCAATAGGATGTAAATAAAGAACTATATTTTAAAAATCTTTATAATCGAGCCAAACGTTTTTCATAGTGAAGTGTCCTGTAACAATGTCCTATAAGACATCACAAGATAATATGAGAAATGGAGTTCACTTTTTAAAATGTGTTGATGGGGTGCAAATTTTGCTGGCTTGACCAACATCTGTGCCCATTCCTCGTGCCCTGGGGAAGATACCAGTTACCAGGATCCAGAGGCCCCACAGGACTGTTGAGAAGAAAGTTTCAGGATTTTCACCAGCAACAGTGAAGGGATGGAGATAAAGTTTAAGTCTGGATGAGGTGTGGCTCAGAGGAAAACCTACATTTAGTGGTGTTCCCATAGTACAGGTACAAGATACTTTATCCGAACATCCAAAAACCGAAAAGCTCCAAAATCCGAAGGTTGTTTTGTGAAGTTTTTCTCTCATCAACAACGTTGTTTGGTGAGCAAACAGTTAACTCAAGTGGACACCCACTCGATATGTGTTCATCAGATGCGACATGGCGGGCGTGGCCAAGCACCGACAGGCCTGAGGTTTCTCTGTGAACGCCCCTAAGTTGACACCCATTTGATGTGTGTCACTCAGATGCGACATGGGTGGGGGGCGTGGCCAAGCATGTTCTTAGTTAGAAGTCTGTTTCTCCGGTAAGATTTTTAAAAATTTCACCATTAAACTGTCACATTCTGAAAACTGAAAAATTTTGAGTTCTGAAAAACAGCTGGTCCCGAGCATTTCGGATAAAGGATCTTGTACCTGTAGTGTGCCTTTGTTATATAACTCATAGTTTTGAAAGGTAATGTCAAAAGAGCCAGTAGTGCATCTCATGGTTGATATTCATTCATGCCTTAGTGCATTGCTGGTGAAGGGAATGAATGTTGGATATGATGGTCACTCAAGTGGGCTGCTTTGTTCTTCATCAAACATCTGAAGTATTTTGAAGCTTCACTCATCCAGGCCAGTGGAGAGAAACCCATTATACTGCTGATTTATGCCTTGTAGATGCTGAACACACATCAGGTAAACAGGAGGTGGATTACTCACTGCTGAATTCCTCGCCTCTGACGTGATTTGATTTATTTATTGTCACATGTATTTTGTTAGTGTCACCACTCTCTGGTGCCATCTTAAAACATAGAAAAGTAAACCAAAACATAGAATATAAAGGCAAAAGAATAAATAAATAAAGAAGAAGTGTTCAACTTTACAGTCTTTCTTGTTAAGTGCACTGCCATGGGCCATGGTCCTGGTGGCTAGGCACAAGTCCCTTTGCTGCGCCACTCGAATGAAAGTCACCACTCTTCACGCCATCTCACCTCCACCAATGCAGATGCCCCTGATGCCACCGGGCACTGCAATGGACCAATTTGACTTCAGTGCCACCATGAACCTGCTTCAGGCCCACATCTCCAATGCAACTGTTGCCAATTCTGCAGGGTGTCGGACTGGGCCCAAACTCAGCTCTGCTGCTACCTCCATGAATCTACCCTGGACGCAGACACCATCGAGAACCCAAACTCTGATCTTTTACCCTGATGCACTTGAATACTATGATCTGCCTGTAAAGCATGTAAGACAACATTTTTCACTGTACCTAGGTACATGTGACAGTAATAAATCAAATCAAATCAAACTCATCTCCACCGCAGCAGCCATGAATCAACGCTAGGACTGCCTTGTCGATGCAGAAGCTGCCAGGAACCCAAACTCTCTCTGACACTGCTGTCACGACTCCACACCAGGCCCACTTGACCATCGCCCATGAGTCTGCATTGGACTCACTCACCAACTGCCCACGAGCCCGCACTGGACTCACTCACTGACCGCCACAATTCCACACTGGGCTTACTTAGCACCGCCGATGCTGTCGCCGTGACCAAGCTCCTCAACAAGATGCTAGTTAAATGAAAGAGAAAAAAAAGAAGACGAGAAACAAGAGGAAAAAAAATAGGAAAGAAAAGAAAAGTGGATATAGCAGATGAGCCCTGGGCTCAGAAACCCTGCTCTGGACCTGCTCTTGGAGCCACTGCATGTATTTGCCTGGTTCAGTTCAGTTTCTGGTCAATGGTAATCCCTAGAATGTTGATAATGGGGTGTTTCATTGATTGTAATATGTTTGAACATCAAGGCATGGTGGCTTGCTGCTCTTTTATTAGAGATAGTCATTGCTTAGCACTTATATGGCACAAATGTCAGTTGGCATTTATCAACTCAAATCTGGATACAGTTCACGTCTCTATGCAAAAAACACAGATATCTTCAGTGATTGAGGAGTTGCAAATGGTGCTGAACATTATGCAATCATCAGTATACATTCCAAATTCTGACCTTATGATGGAAGGAAATTCATTAATGAAGCAGTCAAAGACTGCCTAGGGCAGTACACTGAGAAGCTAGTAGTCCAAGATTGGGCAGGACACCAAGCAATGGAAAAGATAACTGTCCTCAACAGAGAACAATCTTACTGATCTGGGATTCTGTCTCATATTTATGACTCCTGTTGAAATTATCAGAGGTGTAGTTTGGTTAAAGCAAGAAGCAACTTCATCCCACCAAGTGATCCCTGATCAACAAGAGACCTCTCGAGGTCATTGTAGTGGATTTTTTCGATCCTTGACTCCGGTGATTGAGCAAATTCTCAAACTCACACCTGTCTTCACTAAGTTCAGGTAGGTCATTTCCAGCCCCTGATCAAAAGGCATCAACTATAGCCAGCATCTTAGTACATGATTTGTTGGTGTGTTTCAGTAGTCCATGTTGAAATCACAGTAATCGAGGATGCAGCTTTAACAGCAGGATCCTTCAGGAGCTCTGCAAGTTCTGTGATATTGCTAAGAGCTACACCACCTCTTGCCATCCAGAGGGTAATGGACAGTGTGAACAATTAACCCATTTACCACATGAACGTCTGTATACCTTGCCTGCTGAGAGTAAACAAAAACCTTTTGCAGCTGGTTTATGTTGATGATAGAATGCCACACTTGTCCACAGGTATTCTCCACACTGTTTCTTCTTTGGATGAGATGTAGCCCTTCTTCTGGACTATCTCCTTTGGCTTAATTGTTATACACTACTGGAGAAACCTAAAATTACTCTCTGTAACTAAACGAAAATCCTCTGTGATAACTTGCCTGAAGGTAAATAGAGTAAATAATGTTATGTAATTAATTTAATAAAATGAATATTAAATAGGCCAAAGTAAGAAGTTATTTTAGTTATTTGTGCATATATTATATTGCAGGAGCAGAATACAATTTTGTAAAAATGGATACCAATAACTTGGGGACAATGTACGATTATTCTTCAGTCATGCATTATGGGAGGTAAGTGTAAGTTTTGCATTTTTCATTGCAACAATGAAGCTATGTAATGTGAGAAGATTGCATTTTAGACACAAAGTTAAAACTATTTTCTTAATTAAACACACCGCTGGTATGTTTAGGTTTTATACTTCATCTTCTTTAATAAGCAGGTTAATGTCTTTCTTCACTTTCCTTCTCAAATACCTGGTTTATGTTGTTTGTCGATCAATGTAAGATCCGATTGTCTGAAGAAAATAACAGGAGAAGGAGGAGCGACTTACAAGAACCCCAAAAGGTTCCTCTCAGGAAACTCCAGAGATATCCAGTCCCTGAACTCCCTCCCTACCTGTGTGGTCAAAGCCTGCAGGGGTTCCAGCTGAGGAGTATGAGCCTGCAACTGGGCAGGACACTCTCAGCAAGCCTGGATGTACTAGGCCCAAGTACCCCTGTGATGACCAGCCAAGTCTTCTAGAACTACTGGGTCAGCTACAGGGCAACCTTCCTCCATCCCAGCTGCAGGCATTGAGACTGGACTTACATATAGTGGGAGGGAAAAAGAAGGATAAAACTTACTGAGGGTGGATAAGTGACATGGGTGATACTTTGTTGCAAATAATCTTACACTTTTGTAAGTATATATTCACTTACTCTCTTAAAATATCTGTTCTGGCGTCTTTGTCATTGTCAGACCCAATGAAGTCATGTGCGTTTGAAATATGAGCAATCTTTTCGACATCCAAAATGAAATAAGTTGTAATGTCCAAGCATTTGTCATCTTTCACAAGCAACTAACTCCTTGACTATAAATATCATCAAACATTAGGGATCCTTCAATTACTGTAATGTGGACAATTACTGTACTGAGACTACAAGCATTTTGCAGGGATAGTAGTATGGTTTGCCCATCTTGTGAGTGAGAACATAAAATCAGCGATAATTCCACACATCTCTGCAGGCAACATTTCACTCTGTCTTTCAGCCATCCAAGACTGAGAGGCATATATTCAGCACATCACATCTCCAGTTTACCCCACAGCTGAGTGACCCAGTGAGAAAAGTTGCTGCATTTTTCAGGTTAAACACTGTCCTACGTAATGCTAAAGCTCTTCAGAACAATTTAATATTCCATGTTGACTCTAAAATATTGAAGGCTAACCAATGATGGAATGATGAAAGGAGGTGCCTTAGGATTTTACCATCCTGCTGCCATCCATGAGGGACTGCACTGCTCAATACTCGGATTCCATATACCGGCTGAACCCTTAATAGTTTTACAACTCCTTTCACCCTTAACATGTTTAAAGGACTGCTCGTATTTTGAATGGGTGCAACTTCATCAGCCTTATAGTTACCTAACCTCAGCATCATGCCATTGTCCTATCTCAGTGCTTTCTTTGAAATGGTGATGAAGACCAGTAAAGTGCAGATACCTTAAGGTGAGATCAACCCAAGGTACCATGCATACAATAATATAGATCAAAAAAACATTTACACATCAACAGAAAAGTCATGGAGTGCATATATAAGCAAATCTATATGTACTATTGACTGACCAAGGGGTGCTTGCCATATAACAACGGAAAATAACAAAATGAAAGAAATCCAAACCCAACTCAATTCTGGCCTCTTATGCTCAATGGTACATAATTCTACAATGGTTTATTGGATATTCTTCCTTGTCAATGTCCTGATCCTTATTCCCATCCTCAGAGGATTGCTGTCAATCCCCCATTTTGCCTGCACTCAAACATCCCTTGCTTAGTTGGCTCAAGCTGTGAAAACACAACATGCCACAATGACATGGAACACTCTTTCTGGGCTATTCTGCAAAGCCCCACCAGATTGGTCCAGGCCTCAAAAGATACCTGATTCACTTTGGCCCTGGTAGAGGTATGATCAGTGTTATAGTTCCATTCTGTGTCCGTCTGAGAGTTTTGCAAAGTTGTCATCAGCTACCCATGCAGGGATTATCCTTGTCTCCTGTTAGTTATGTCAATATGGAAAGATGCATGAACCTGTGAGCTCTTTAGTGTGAATGTTTCATGCCAGATCTCAGGATATCTGGCATTGCTGGTCACAGATGGATTGGGAATCTCTTCTGTTGACAAACCCTGTAGATTGGTGATAGCATGCTGTCAAAGCAATGTGGATATAATTGTATCCTGCCAACAATGCTGGAGAATCCCACTGTCAAGGCTGTTTGACCCTCCTCATGACAGACAGAATATATAAACTGGTGTAATCAGGAGAAAATGGCACCAGTGACAGTGGTGGGCTAAGGATTGGGAGATGCACACAGATACTCAGTTGCTCTTTGGAACAAGACTTTGGCATAAAAACGCAGGACAGATGTAATCTTTATGGACAGTGGGATGAGTTGGCCATCCAGTCCTTCCAAGCACATGCTAACTCCAGGAGGTTACACAGTTCCGAGCTGATGGCCCTGAACATTTTTAGTTTGTACCTGTAGATAATAACCGTGTGGCTCGTAGATTCAGGGTCTGGTCATTTTCATTCTTAATAAGCTCAAAATATAAATTTTATTATAAACGAAACCCATTCTTTAAACATTTTACAAAACTGGTTAACAACTTGGCTATAACCTGAAAATAACCAAATCCCTTTAATGCCAAACAGACACCTTCATGAGCCAAATAAGACATTAAACCTCTGAAGAGATTATGAGCAAACTAGTATAGGGGTCTGAGCAACATGGGCGAGGATGAGATTTGTGGCAGAAATAGATGAGAAAGTGTCTGTCAACATCAGAAGATCTCAGTCCATCTTTTAGATATTTTTGTTCAAACTGTTCGGACATGACTGCTGGAACAGATGAGCCTTCTGGCCGAGAGTTAGAGACAATACCACTGCACTACAAGAGACCCAACTACTCTGTCTTTTATACTTTTGATGAGTGATGAGATGAAGGGGATTATTGATTGTCATCATTTTGTTAATGACCAATTCACCTCATTAATATTCAACTTCTCATGTTAAACAAGCTAGGTGTCCATGATATATGGACACTAGCCGCACACACATCTCATCCATGGATACCAGTCACACCCACACCTTATCATGGATATTTGCGTCTGGCTTCTATGAACCACTTTTGACCATCCTGGCCTCTTTCAGATACATTACAGGCAGCTCACAAAGCAGAGGACTGCATTACTGGATGCTTTGATAATTAGCATAGGAAGGCTGCAGCGGAGCTACTTTGTTTGCAAGGATAGGCACCCAGCTTACAGATTGAACCAGGCTTGCTTGCTCTCTTATCGCTGTCTCATTTAGCCGCTGTCTGCATTCTCGCATCATCCATTGCCCTGCCTTGCCTTGCCAATTAGTGCAGTCAAGCAACCAGGCAGCTTGCATTGGTATACACCAATGCGCCACATTGGTATCTTGGTATACACCAATGCGCCACATCAATCTCACACCTATACCATGTGTCATCAGTTAATGCAACAAACAGACTGTATATGCAGCAAGCAAGCACTGTATGTGAAACTCTTAGGCAAGTAGCCCTCAACAAAGTGCATGGAAACACCCATCAGTCAGCAGCCCATTCCAGTCCAGATGATTGGCCACAGTCAGGCCTCCAGTTGGGGTCTTCTCGGTCAGGGGATTCGTGCCTTTGCAGTCCGGGGTGTGGATTATAGTCAGTCCTGTGGCAGCTTTGCAGCCAGTCCACAATATAGGACTAATGCCGTTGGAAAGATGTACAGATCTGTCAGGGGTCTGGGTATTTTTCATCTGGTGTTGTCTAGTTAGGTCATTGTAGAGGGTAAGCACCCTCTCCATCCATAGAAAGTGAGGTAAAAGAGTGGGGGGGCATGGTGGTGAAGAAAGGGCCTGCTGCCACAGTGGGACAATTGGGAACATATCCTACGGGACTGGGGGAAGGTGGGATGACATTTGTGAAGGTGGGAATGGGGTTATCCGTAGATGCAAAAAAGGGATATGGTAAAGCATGGTCAGGAGCTCCCTGGTTTCAAGGCAATGACTATCTACAGCCATTCCCGGCATTGCCCTGTCATAAGTCAGGAGCTGAGGAGAAAGGTGGGCAGTTGTAGCCTCATGGATTGAGCAGCAAGGTGTGAACCTTTTGGGATTTACTGGATGGGCTACCAGGCAAGTGATTTGGATATTTGGAGATCACGGTTACAAAAAGCTGCAAGCCACTGGCTGAAGTCTGCTCACTGTTGCCTTCTATCGCTCTGGAAATCAAAAGTGCAAAGTTGGAAAAAAGTGTTTGCAGCACACTTGGGCGATGTAAATATCTTGTCCAGTGAGGCAATGGACAGCAAGACATGCTGATGAGAGCAAGGTTAAAAGGAAACAACACACGACCTTGCATTGTACATCACATAGACCTACAGAACCTTAATCCCTGACTCTTCTCATATCACTGACCAGCTCATTGACAGTAATATCTTTGAGGAGAGGTAAGATTAACATACCTCAACACCAAAATCTCATTTGACCAACTGAGGGATCAAAGGGCCCGAGCAAATCTGGAAACAGTAGGAAACAATGGTAAGCTCTCTGATGGTTGGAGGCTTTGTGGCACATAGGAAGATGATTGTGGTTGTTGGGGTCAGTCATCTTAACTCTAGGACATCTCTGCAGGAATTCCTCAGGGTAGTATCCTCACCCTAAACATCTTCAGCTGCTTTATCAATGGCCTTCCCTCCATCATAAGGTCAGAAGTGAGAATGTCTGCCATTGATAGCACAATGTTCAGCACCATTTGCGATTCCTCAGATACTGAAGCAGTCCATGTTCAAATGCAACAAGATCTGGAAATATCCAGACTTGGGCAAATACGTGGCAAGTAACATTCACATCACACAAATGCCAGTGAATGACTACTTCCAGTAAGAGACAATCTAACCACTGCCCCTTGACATTCAGTGGCTGTACCACCAATGAATCACCCATTATCGACATCCTGGAGGTTACTATTGACCAGAAACTCAACTGGACTCACCCATAAATACAATGGCTACAAGAGCAGATCAGAGGCTAGGTGTAACTTACCTCCTGACTGCCCAAAGCCTGTCCATCATCTATAAGGTACAAGTCAGGAGTGTGATGGAATACTCCCCAGTTGCTTCCTTGAGTGCAGCTCCAACAACACTGAAGAAGTTTGATACCATTCAGGACAATGCAGCTGCTTAATTGACAGCATATCCACAAACAAACTCTCCCTCTGCCACTGACACTCAGTAACAGCAGTGTGTACTATCTACAAGGTGCACTGCAGAAATTCACCAAAGATCCTTAGACAGCACCTTTCAAAAGCATGACCACTTCCATCTAGAAGGACAAGGGCAGCAGATACATGGGAACCACCACTTGCAAATTCCCCTCCAAGCCACTCCCTATCCTGACTTGGAAATATATCGACGTTCCTTCAGTATCATTCGATCAAAAATCCTGGAATTTCCTCCCTAAGGGCATTTGTTGAAAGTATCTTGAACGAGCCCCTAATGCTGTTCTTTAATACTTTCAGGGATCAGCTGTTCTTTCTATACTCCTGATGAGTTAAAGGAGTGGCCACTGAGTCCATATTTCTTTGGCGCTGCCATTACTTTTCAGAGCTCCTAGAGGTGTACACATCTCCAGCATGCACTGGCTTGTGTGTTGGACATGACAATTCAAAGACTCGCAGTCTGTCTCCATGTGTTCAATTGCACAGACACTGCTGCATTCATGATTTGGATGGACTTGGTGGAAACTCCACAAGGTGTTAACACTCCTCACACTGACACTTCAGCGGTCAGTCCATTTTACGAATTGAATTACAGGTATATATAAGATTAATTTTGACCCATTCATATATCAAATGGCAGGTGTACACATCATGACAGGAAATGGTGTAACTTGATATGATTGATTCTCTTCAGCTTTATAAAAGATGTGGACCAGTAAGCTGTGTTCTAAGAAAGCTCCTGTTTACATGCATCTGCAGACTCATTTTATGTTAGTCAAACGAGACTAAAATATTGTAGGAAAAAGCAGTTATGAAAAAGTATACTAAAAAGTTTCAAAATATCACAAGCCCCAATGAAGGATAAGCATGGCTGAGATGGCATTGGAGATTTTGTAGATATAATACTCTGTTGGGCCTCATGTGAAGATGAACAGGCAGATCAGCATATTGTTGTATGTGATGGGTGACTCCAATAGCCACTCAGCAAGTGAATGAAATCAGAGAAGCACAGAAAGCTAATTTGTAATGTGCTCAGATCAAAGAGTGCCTAAGCAGCTCACCAAGATATCCTCAAGACAATGGTAAAGCTGAAAGACGAGTGCCTACACAGAAAACATTGCTGAAGTGAACCATGCCATCCAACTTGTACTTCTGAGTCAACATTCAACTGAACAGCAAAATGGTTCAACATCATATAAGTTGCTGGACAGAGAGATGAAATAGACATGGACTTGTTGCTAAACTGAAAGAGTCTCCTGCATCATGGAAGCACGGTGGCTCAGCGGCTAGCCATGCTGCCTCACAGCGCCAGGGACCCAAGTTCAATTCCAGCCTCAGGTGACTGTCTTTGTGGAGTTTGCATGTTCTCGTCATGACTGCATAGGTTTCCTCTGAGTTTTCTGGTTCCTCCCACAGTCCAAAGATGTGCAGGTTAGGTGAATTGGCCATGCTAAATTGTCCATAGTGTTCAGGGATGTGTAGGTTAGATCCATTAGTCAGGGGTAAATGTAGAGTAATAGGGTAGGGGAATGGGTCTGAGTGGGATACTCTTTGGAGGGTCAGTGTGGACTTGTTGGGCCAAATGGCCTGTTTCTACACTGCAGGGATTCTATGATTCTAACTGGCCAGAGATGTTGCACTCATCTACCAAACCAGGTAATGATCTAGGTGGTGAACCTGAGCCACCTACCAATTCCCTTTCTGTCCAGCAAAGTTGGAGACATTACTTGCAGGACTCAAATACCCAATCTACTTGAGAGGAGAAACTATTCTGACAGGTTCGTGAAACATCAAAAAAAAGGACAAAAAGAACAGCAATAAAGAGTATAAAACAATATTAAGAAGTGCAAATATCAGAGTTTAAAGTTGTGGTAGGGTGGTTCTTCACAATATAGAAATGAGAATCAGAGACGAGCTGAGGTGGGCAATGGAATACACTGGTACAATTCTAACTTTAATATGCTAATCCAACATTATATATATATCATCACAGCCAAATGATGCTACATCACATGATTGAGGCTCTCGTATAGCTTAATGTAAAATGTAGCCAAAGGTATGAGCCAACAAGATCCTGTTTTGTATACCTCTGCAGACTCAGTATGTAATCTGTTTTAGGCGAACAATGCCAAGAATATTATACTAATAACTTGAGCAGTATACTATGAGTCTGAAATTCATAAACTGTGACTTCCTACAGCTGACTGTAAATGACCTCATTTTAAGCCCCTCAATTTTAGTTTATTTCTTTCAATTCAAACCTTGATTTAAAAGTCAACTTCTGTCATGGCCAACAGCTGAACTGTGGCAATTTTTACAGCCAAATTAAAAGAAACTGAGTAAAAAGGGTTCAATGACATATTGAACATCAGATTAGACCTTTTATGTTACTAAATTTCATAGTCGAATAAGTCATTGGAGTTTGTTAATTTGTAAGTAATCATTGTTGGCCATCACTCATTAATCACACACATCCTTGGCCTTGAAATCACTGGAATTCTTTTCTCCAGTTCCTTTTCTGTACTTCCTCTTGCCAATGGTTGTTTACAAAGAATTGTGTCCTTTCATACAGAGTTTCCTGCAAGTTGGTTTCTTCTGAATAAGAGTCTCCCGCATCTTGACATCTATTCTGCATTTCTTGAGGAAATCCTTTAGGGAAATTTTGAAACACTTCTTTTGACCTCCTCTCATTTGAGTGTCTTACTTGAGCTGGGTGAAGAAGATTTGATTTAGCAGTTGAAACTCAGGTATCCTAAACATGTAGCCGGCCCGGCAGCATTGATTTTGGATGATCACGGCTTCGATGCTGGTGCTACAGGCTGCTTCAATGCTGCTGGTGTTAGTATGCCTTATCCTCTTAGCCGAGGCAGAGAATCCATCTCAAACAGCGTTGATTGTACTTCTCAAGAACCTTGAGGTGGCATTAATATGTAGTTCACATAGAAGAGTTGAAAGCATGGCTGCCTTGTACAGAAATTGATTTCTGTGGAGCTTTGTTTTTGCTTTTTGCAGGCAATAAGTTAAATGCCCTCTTGTTTCTAAAGTAAATACAGAATTTGGTAGTCCAATGTAAAATCTGAAAGTTGTATTCTGGGCAGATGTTTAAATATTTATTTTCTCATTGCAGATATGCTTTTTCTAAAGATCGAAGAAGTGTTACCATTATCCCGAAACCAAATTCAAGGGTATATATTGGACAACGTTATGGAATGTCTCACCTTGATACTTTGAAGGTTAACAAGCTGTATAATTGCAGTAAGTGCGCTGTATGGACCCATTTATATGAAACTTCATCAATATGCTAAACACAGACAGAATGTTTCTGTCCATTCATAAAACAGAATAATTTAATCCCTGTACATAACAAATTTAGCAGTTGAGACACGTAGGAGTTCATGGGAATTAACAGTATATTGACTGCATTGTTAACGTTAAGGACTTACATTGTAGTATTTTGAGCACATATCAAGAGGAACTTCTTGGACTACATTATCTCTTCCAGAAATGAAATTTAAATGTATTTATAAATTAAACAGTTCATTTTTGGAGTGCCCCTTTGAGGAGTGGCCACTTGTTAATTTAGTTTAATTTGTATTAATGGTTTCAAAAGAGTATCAGAGACCCTTCTGAGAACTTGGATGTTGGTTAATGAGGAGGTAGGAAGATGCAATATTGTATTCAGTAAATAAATCAATTATAAAGTAAAAAGAATGCCATTGGTTTCCTACTTCACCATTTGACGTCAGAATGAATTAATGTGATCACAGAGAATGGTTATCCAAAGTTAAAGTTAGAAATTAAGAAAAATACTTAATTTTTCAAAGAGAAGTTTGTAATCTGAGATACCTTTGAAAAGATTGGTTGAAAGTGAACATAAATTGTTAGGGCATGATTTAATCTGAACTTCAAGAACAGTGCAAAAATGAAATGGG
Organism: Chiloscyllium plagiosum; assembly: GCF_004010195.1. NCBI lineage: Eukaryota > Metazoa > Chordata > Chondrichthyes > Orectolobiformes > Hemiscylliidae > Chiloscyllium > Chiloscyllium plagiosum. The sequence goes on from NC_057725.1 coordinate 65,247,861, forward strand.
TAAATAGACGAGGGTCGTAAAGAGTTTTTAGATATTGCATTGACCCTGCAGAAAACTTTGGACTAGCCTGGCAAGATCTGATATCATGGTGTACTCTGCCAAGTCCTTGGGGAAAGAAGATGACCTTTGCTGCACCACCCCATCCACCAGGACTTCCAGGTCCCTGTTTGCAAAGCGGAATGCCAATTTTCATTTATCAGACTGTCTGGGCAACTGACAGGAACTATGCAGGGTACTTCTGGCTTGAAAGCAATTAAGATCATAACGATAAAACCATAAGAAATAGGAACAGGATTTGACCCCTTGAGCCTGCTCTGCCATTCAGTAGGATCATGGCTGCTTAAACATTCCTCACACCCACTTTCCTGCATTTTCCCCAAGGTCCTTGATTCCCCACTGATCAAGAATCTATCCCAGCCTTAAAAGTACACAAGGACTCTGCCTGCACAGCTCTCTGTGGAAAGCTATTTTCAGTTTATTGGATATCCCAAAACAATTAATACCTGACAATGGACCGTAGTAATCTGGAATGCTGTTTCAGGACATATGTACCAAGTGGGGAGTGACCCATATCACATTGTCACACCAGCATCCATACTAAAACAGTCTAACAGAATGTATAATACGCGTGATCACTAAGCACTAAGAAACAAGGCAAGATTGCTTCATCTGATTGCTGCATTTTTGTGCAACTTGGACGGTGAAGTGATAACCATCCCTTGCACAAAGTATACTCAGAAGGCAATTGTGGAAAACGTTACCTATCAACCAAATGTCTAACCATTCTGGGACAGAACATCTTTCTTCAAGAAAGAGGAGGATGAAAGAGATACACAATGATAGAAGCAGGTACAGAACTATCAAGATTGTTTCTGAGCAGCGAATATCAGTTAAAAATTCAAACACATAGATGCCAGCAAATGTTTCCAAAGTATGTAACCAGCCCAGATCATGCAAAGTCATTGTTAGTCATGGTACTACATTACAAAGGAACAGCAACCAGCTCATCACCTACACATCACCTTCCTCATTAGAGGCATTTGGATTATGATGGTTGTATGGTGATGTTGAGTTTGAGCAACCAGTGGCAAAACAAGCAAGTGACACAGAGAATAGTGCACACCTTTCCAGATGGGAAACTGATCACTTCTAAAGCAATATAGTGATGTTTGAAATGTTACTCTTATGAACTCTTTTCTTATTTGTACATTTAATTATTAAATTAATGAGTTTCGAGAAGATTTGTAGCTCAGGTTGAGGTTCTGGATGTAGGTTTGCTCACTGAGCTGGAAGGTTTGCTTTCAGACGTTTTGTCACTATACTACGTAACGTCATCAGTGAGCTTCCAGATGAAACGCTGGTGGCATGGCTCGCTTTCTATTTATATATGTGGGTTTGCTTGGGTTGATGATATCATTTCCTGTTATGGCAATATTTCCTGTGGTGATGTCATTTCCCATTCTTTTTCTTGGGGTGGTAAATGGGATTCAAGTCAATGTGTCTGTTGATAGAGTTCTGATTGGAATGCCTTGACTTTAGGAATTCTCATGTGTGTCTCTGTTTGGCTTGTCCTAGAATGGATGTCTTATCCCAGTTGAAGTGGTGTCCTTCCTCATCTGTACGTAAGGATACTAGTAAGAGTATGTGGCTAGTTGATGTTCATGTATCCTGGTGGCTAGTTTTCTGCCTGTTTGTCCAGTTACAGTTGTTACAGTTCTTGCAAGGTATTTTGTAAATGACATTAGTTTGCATGTTGCCTGTATAGGATCTTTCAAGTTCATTAGCTGCTGTTTTAATGTGTTGGTGGGTTTGTGGACTACCATGATGCCTGAGGTCTGAGTAGTCTTGCACTCATTTCCAAGATGTCTTTGATGTAGGGGAGAGTGGGTAGGGTTTCGGACGTGATTTGTCTGCTTGCTGGGGTTTGTTGCTGAGAAATCGGCGGACTGTGTTCATTGGGTACTCGCACTTTTTGAATACACGGTATAGTGATTTTCCTCTGCTCTTTGTAGTTCCTCTGTGCTGCAGTGTGTGGTGGCGCATTGGAATAATGTTCTATTTCAGTTTAGAAACATGGACATCAACTAGCCACAGAAAAACATGACCCACTCTCACTCGTAACCTCACATACAGATGAAGAAGGAGTCCACTTCGACTGGGACAACACATCCATCTTAGGGCAAGCCAAGCAGAGACACACACATTAATCCCTGGAGGCATAACATTCCAACCAGAACTCTATCAACAGATCCCATTTGCCACCCCCTGAGAAAATGAACAGGAAATGACATCACCACAGGAAATGATGTCACCAAGGAAACCTACACACAGAAATAGAAAGTGGGCCATGCCACCAGTGCTTCATCCGGACATTCACTGATGGTGTTACCGAGTATGGTGACAAAACATCTGAAAACAAACCTCCCAACTTAGCCAGCAAACCTACCTCCAGAATTATTGAATTGACAATGCAGGCATGTGTGCATCCCTGTAAAGATAAAGTTCCATAATCTCACAAGGTCATAAGGCTGCTCTCACATTAGAAAGAGATAACTGGTGGTGGTTTAACCTGAGGAGCAGCACACCTCAGGAGGTGGTAGAGATTGAGAAGGAGAATCCTTCATGGTAATCTCGGTTAGCACAAGAATTGAACTTGTGATGTTTCTATCACTTGACATTGCAAACCTGTCATCCACCCAACTGAACTCAACCAACTATGTATATATACTTGGGATAGAGTCAGAGAAGAATCAGCATCATAGAATCCCTACACTGTGAAAGCAAGCCATTCAGTCCAATGACTCCACACCGACCCTCTGAAGAGCATCCCACCCAGACCCACCCCTGCAACTCTGCAGTTGCCATGGTCAATCCACCTAACCTGAACATCTTTGTGACTGTAGGAGGAAACCAGAGCATCCAGAGGAAACCCATGCAAACACAGGGAGAATGAATTTTAGCTCTGGAAAATGGAGTGTTGCAGTTAACATCCACATACATTTAAGAGACAAACCCATGATATCATCACTGTATCATAATGTGATCTGAAGATAAAACTGTCTGAGACAGTATCCTACTCTGGGATCACTTGAGCATTACTTGTTACTAGAAGCTTCCTGTTCAATTGTAATCAAATAGCTTAATGTTACCCTGGGTTTGTGAATACAATAGTTTTATGTAATAGTTGCTGTTATAGATGTCTGTTAGCTTCTCCAATGCTATGATATCCACAGGAGATAACATAATTATTTCTCAATCATATAAAATATCTGCTTGAGGCAAACTCAGGTCAAGACCAGTGGCAGAGAGAACAGAAAGCAGCATAAGACAGTAAGATAAAGCAACAGTTGTGAGATGATAAAACATCATAACAGGGTGAGACAGAGTAGCAACAGGGACATTTTTAATCAGACTGAGGTTGACAAAAGAGCTACAGCAGACAGCAGAGAAAACAATACAGGAGGAGGAGAGAGGGCAGCAGAAGAGAAAGAGCTAAACAATAAAATGGGAGGAGAGTGAGCAACAGTGGAGGTACCATAAAAATGAATGAGGGGAAGAGTGAGCTTTCAGGGAGACCAGAAAGCAATGTGGAGGGAGAATAAAGTATCATGGAAACAAGTAAATAGTGTGAGGGAGGAAAAAAAGAAGCAGTGGAGAGGCAATAAAATACAATGACAGCAAGAGAGAAAGCAGCAATGCAAAAACTATTAAAAAAATAGAAGGGGAGGAGTGAGTAGCAGCGGTCACATCATAAACGAGCAAGAGGAATGAGAGAGCAGAGGAGAAATAATAAAACAGAGAGTGGTGGAAAGACAATAAAAGTGTGCGAACATTGGTGAGGACATAAAACAGAATGAGGGGTGAGAGCAGCAATGATGGACAAACTATTAAACAGTCCAAGGGGAGGAGAGAGAACACTAATGGAGAACCAGTGAAACAGCAGAAGAGTAGTTGAGAGCAGTGTCAGAGGGGCCATGAAACAACATGAAGTGAGATGAGAGTGCAGCAGTGGAGAGACCTTAGCACAGTGAAAAGGGAGGTGAGGGTAATGGGGAAAGACCATTAAGCATTGCGATGTGCTGAGAGGGAGCAGCAGTATAGACAACAGCTAGGCTCTGTGGCTCCTGAGCAGATCTGAGGAAAATGAACATGTAATAACACAGGGCAATGGCTAAATCTCGGTCGGGGAACCTCCATGATACACAAGCAATTGTATGGTTTCACTGGTAGTGATATGGTTTACTAGCAGTAGTAAAGCTTATTAGAGGTCGTAGGCTTTATTAATCATAAGTTAATTATCCCAGAATAAAGTTTGCAGAGCAGATATCCTGTTGTGGCTGCAGAATGTTAATTCCGTTTAATGCCAGTGCAATTCACGGCAACTACATTTACACTAAATCTTTGCAGCTTGGGGAACATGAACTGAAAATAAATGAGCTGGAATCCAAGCTAAAATGAAATAAAAAGTACCGGTATACATTGTTCCAGAAGGTAGTTACATTGTGTTAGGGGACTCTCTAGTCCGAGGTACAGACGGACATTTATGTGGCCAGCAGCAAAAAAGCAGAATGGTGTGTTGTTTCCCTGGTGCCAGGATCAAGGATGTCTCAGAGAGTGTGCAGAATGTTCTCACGGGGGACAGGGGCCAGCAAGAGGTTATTGTCCACATTGGAACCAACGATATAGGAAGGGAAAACGTTGAGATTCTGAAGGGAGATTACAGAGAGTTAGGCAGAAATTTAAAAAGGAGTTTCTCGAGAGTAGTAATATCTGAATTACTCCCGATGCTACGAGCCAGGGAGGGCAGGAATAGGAGGATAGAGCAGATGAATGCATGGCTGAGGAGTTGGTGTATGGGAGAAGGATTCACATTTCTGGATCATTGGAATCTCTTTTAGTGTAGGAGTGACCTGTACAAGAAGGGTGGATTGCACCTAAATTAGAAGGAGACTAATACCCTGGCAGGGAGATTTGCGAGAGCTGCTCGGGAGGATTTAAACTAGTAAGGTGGTGCAGGGGTGAGGGGGTTGGGACCCAGGGAGATAGTGAGGAAAGAGATCGATCTGAGACTGGTACAGTTGAGAACAGATGCGAGTTAAACAGTCAGGGCAGGCAGGGACAAAGCAGAGAACAAGCGAGGACTGATAAACTAAACTGCATTTATTTCAATGCAAGAGGCCTAACAGGGAAGGCAGATGAACTCAGGGCATGGTTAGGAAAATGGGACTGGGATATCATAGCAATTACAGAAACATAGCTCAGGGATGGGCAGGACTGGCAGCTTAATGTTCCAGGATACAAATGCTACAGGAAGGACAGAAAGGGAGGCAAGAGAGGAGGAGGAGTGGCATTTTTGATAAGGAATAGCATTACAGCTGTGCTGAGGGAGGATATTCCCGGAAATACATCCAGGGAAGTTATTTGGATGGAAGTGAGAAATAAGAAAGGGATGATCACCTTATTGGGATTGTATTATAGACCCCCTAATAGTCAGAGGGAAATTGAGAAACAAATTTGTCAGGAAATCTCAGTTATCTGTAAGAATAATAGGGTGGTTATGGTAGGGGATTTTAACTTTTCCAAACTTAGATTGGGACTGCCATAATGTTAAGGATTTAGATGGAGAGGAATTTGTTAAGTGTGTACAAGAAACATTTTTTGATTCAGTACGTGGATGTACTGCTAGGGAGGGTGCAAAACTTGACCTAATCTTGGGAAATAAGGCAGGGCAGGTGACTGAGGTGTCAGTGAGGGAGCACTTTGGGGCCAGCGACCATAATTCTATTAGTTTTAAAATAGTGATGGAAGAGGACAGACCAAATCTAAAAGTTGGAGTTCTAAATCGGAGAAAGGCCAATTTTGATGGTATTAGGCAAGAACTTTCAAAATTCTGGATTAGTGGAGCTGGAAGAGCTCAGCAGTTCAGGCAGCATCTGAGGAGCAGTAAAACTTTCAAAAGCTGATTGGGGGCAGATGTTCGCAGATAAAGGGACGGCTGGAAAATGGGAAGCCTTCAGAAATGAGAAAGCATGAGTCCAGAGTCAGTATATTCCTGTTAGGATGAAAGGAAAGGCTGGTAGATGTAGGGAATGCTGGATGATGAAAGAAATTGAAGGTTTGGTTCAGAAAAAGGACGAAGCATGTCAGGTGTAGACAGGATAGATCGAGTGAATCATTAGAATATAAAGGAAGGAGGAGTATACTTAAGAGGGAAATCAGGAGGGCAAAAAGGGGACATGAGATAGCTTTGGCAAATAGAGGTAAGAAGAATCGAAGGATCTTTGCAAATACATTAAGGACAAAAGGGTGATGAGGGAGAGAATAGGGCTCCTCAAAGATTAGCAAGGTGGCCTTTCTGTGGAGAAGCAGGAGATGGAGGAGATACTGAACGAGTATTTTGCATCAGTATTTACTGTGGAAAAGGACATGGAAGATATAGAATGTAAGGAAATAGATAGTAATATCTTGAAAAATGTCCATATTACAAAGGAGGAAGTGCTGGATGTCTTGAAATGCAGAAAAATGTTTAAATACCCAGGACCTGATTAGAACTCTATGGGAAGCTAAGGAAATGATTGGTGGGCCTCTTGCTGAGATATTTGTATAATTAATAGTCACAGGTGAGGTGCCGGAAGACTGGAGGTTGCCAAACATGGTGCCATGTTTAAGAAAGGTGGTAAGGACAAGCCAGGAAACTATAGACCAGTGAACCTGATGTCGGTGGTGGGCAAGTTGTTGGAGGGAATCCTGAGGGACAGGATGTATATATCTTTGGATGAAGAAGTAACAAAGAGGATTAATGGGGCAGGGTGGTAGATGTGATCTATATGGACTTCAGTAAGGCATTCGACAAGGTTCCCCATGGCAGACTGGTTAGCAAGGTTAGATCTCATGGAATACAGGGAGAACTAGCCATTTTATACAAAACTGGCTCAAAAGTAGAAGAGAGAGGGTGGTGGTGGAGGGTTGTTTTTCAGACTGGAGGCCTGTGACCAGTGGAGTGGCACAAGGATCGATGCTGGGTCCACTCTTTTTCATAATTTATTTGGGTGATTTGGATGTGCGCATAAGAGGTCCAGTTAGTAAGTTTGCAGATGACACCAAAATTGGAGGTGTAGTGGACAGCGAAGAGGGTTACCTCAGATTACAACAGGATCTGGACCAGATGGGCCAATGGGCTGAGAAGTGGCAGGTGGAGTTTAATTCAGATAAATGCGAGGTGCTGCATTTTGGGAAAGCAAATCTTAGCAGGACATATATACTTAATGGTAAGGTCCTAGGGAGTGTTGCTGAACAAAGAGACCTTGGAGTGCAGGTTCATAGCTCCTTGAAAGTGGAGACGCAGGCAGATAGGATAGTGAAGAACGTGTTTGGTATGCTTTCCTTTATTGGTCAGAGTATTGTGTACAGGAGTTGGAAGGTCATGTTGCAACTGCACAGGGCATTGGTTAGGCCACTGTTGGAATATTGCGTGCAATTCTGGTCTCCTTCCTATCGGAAAGATGTTGTGAAAATTGAAAGGGTTCAGAAAAGGTTTATAAGGATGTGGCCAGGGGTGGAGGATTTGAGCTACAGGGAGAGGCTGAACAGGCTGGGGCTATTTTTCCTGGAGCGTCAGAGGCTGAGGGGTTACCTTATAGAGATTTATAAAATTATGAGGGGCATGGATAGGGTAAATAGGCAAAGTCTTTTCCCAGGGATGGGGGAGTCCAGAACTAGTGGGCATAGGTTTACGGTGAGAGGGGAAGTATATAAAAGAGACCTAAGGCACAACTTTTTCATGCAGAGGGTGGTAAGTGTATGGAATAAGCTGCCAGAGGATGTGGTGGAGGCTAGTACAGTTGCAACATTTAAAAGGCTTCTGGATGGGTATATGAATAGGAAGGTTTGGAGGGATATGGGCCAGGTGCTGGCAGGTGGGACTTGATTGGGTTGGGATATCAGGTCGGCATGACGGGTCGGACCAAAGGGTCTGTTTCCGTGCTGTACATCTCTATGACTATGACTCTATGACAATCTGTAGGATAAAATCTTCTGATTTGATTTGTGGTCAGGGGCACGAGGTGGTTCTGCAAGTGTAACAGGCAATGAGACCGAGAATACAGAATTCAATTGTCCTTCCAATTATCCAATAGGTAGGAGTGGTGGCTATAAGGTGGAAAGGCAAACTGACCATGGAATTGTGGTGTAGAGAGCACCCAGTGGGGGAACCAAAAAAAAATGTTACAATATTGGGGACAGTCAGGATATATGACACAGTTCCCTGAAGCAGAGAACTTGAATTCAGAAAGCTGTATTGATTACCTAGTGTCAGGGTTCTGGATATTTACTCTGAACTGGAGAGAATGTGCTGTGGGAGGGGGAAGATCATTGTCCACTTGGGTACCAACAACATAAGTAAGATGAGGAAAGATTTGCTGCTGAGGAATTGTGAGTGGCTAGAGGATAAACTAAAAATCAGAACTTCAAATGTAGTAATGGAAAGATGTTGTGAAACTTGAAAGGGTTCAGAAAAGATTTACAAGGATGTTGCCAAGGTTGGAAGATCTGAGCTATAAGGAGAGGCTGAACAGGCTGGGGCTGTTTTCACTGGAGCGTCAGAGGCTGAGGGGTGACCTTATAGGGATTTAAAAAATTAAGAGGGGCATGGATAGAGTAAATAGGCGAAGTCTTTTCCCTGGGGTCAGGGAGTCCAGAACTAGAGGGCACAGGTTTAGGGTGAGAGGGGAAAGATATAAAAGAGACCTAAGGGGCAACTTTTTCACATAGAGAGTACGGGTATGGAATGAGCTGCCAGAGGAAGTGGTAGAGGCTGGTACAATTGCAACATTTAAGAGGTATTTGGATGGGTAAATGAATAGGAAACGTTTGGAGGGATATGGGCCTGGTGCTGGCAGGTGGGACTAGATTGGGTTGGGATATCTGGTCAGCATGGACGGGTTGGACCGAAGTGTCTGTTTCCATGCTGTACATCTCTATGACTATGACTCTAATCTGTGGATTATTAGGTGATCCATAAGAACAGTAACAAAGGCTAAAGAAGATCAAGGAGGTAGATGCATGACTTAAAGACTGGTGTGGGAGAAATGTATTTTGAATTATGCACAGCTGGAATCAGTGTTACAGAAAGTAGGTGCTGTCCTACTGTGAATGGCCTTTACCTAAACCATGCTGCGGCAAGTGTTCTGGCAAGCATATGACTAAGATGGTAGAGAATACTTTAAACTAACTAACGTGAAGAAGTCTTCATCTGAGATGAGGTATGGTAAATAAATGGGAAACAATAGGTAAAGAGCAGAGTCATAATTTTGGTAATGATAACCAGAGTGTGGCAGAAAAGGAAAGTACAAACTTAATGGTGCACCTATAGGTAAAACCAGACTTTGTAAAAATGGCAAAAAGATGGAGTTAAAGGCTGTGTGTGTGAATACATGCATTATCATTGATTAAGAATCTTAAGTATGTGGCCAGTTGCTTGAGCCCTTCCACAACCAGTAGGAATGGCAGGAGATGGAAACAATTTTCAGTTTTCAACCGGGGAAATGAGTTTAATTTTATTTAAGTTTCTGTTGAACTTTTGGATTTGTTTACAGTGCCCCTTGGAGGAATAATTCTTGAGTTAATTAATTTATTTGTTTAATTAAGACCATCAGATATAGGAGCAGAATTAGGCTATTTGGCTTAGTCATGGCTCAGTGGTTCGCACTGCTGCCTCACAGCACTAGGAACTCAGGTTTGATTCCACCCTCAGGCAAATGTCTATTTAGAGTTTGCACATTTTCCATGTGTCTGCATGGGTTTTCTCTGGGTGCTCTGGTTACCGTCCAGTCCATAGATGTACAGATTAGATGGATTGACAATGCTAAATTGCCCATAGTGTCCAGAATGTACAGGATCAGTATGTTAGCCTGACGACCATCCCACCCTATAACTCTGCATTTCCATTTAACCATGGAAATGCAGAGTTATAGGGTGGGATGGTCTTCAGAGTGTCAGTATGGACTCAATGGACCAAATGTTCTGCTTCCACACTGTAGAGATTCTATGTTTCAACTGTTATTAATCTGATTCCTTAAAAATGTGTGATCAGAATCTGTCTAGCTCAGCTGTGAAATGCATATTGTAATACAGAACTATACCTTGCATGTTTGCAAATTATTATTTCAAACTATAACTTTTAAACTTTTAGAAATATGCGGAGGACTATACAGACATGAACCAGGAAAATTCACCTCTCCAAATTTCCCAAACTTATATCCGAACAATGCTCGTTGCACATGGATATTTAAAACATCTCATAATAGAAAACATGTAAGTAAGACCACATCAACATTATCAGGTTTGCTATCAAATATAATTAGGACTCTTGCAGCTATGACCAAGGGGGATATAACTAGAGTTCTTTGATGCCCGAAGTTTTTGTGACTTTTCTTCCCATCGTTAGGGTGGACATTCAGATCTAGAAAAAAACACTTTTATATTTTTCCAACTGTTTGTTACAAATCTGTGAATAATTTTACAATGAGCAGCATTGTGAACTGTTTTGCTGTCACCAGCCCCTTTCAGGCTAAGGATATACAAAGTCTCATGCCATACATAAAAGCTACTTGCTCGTACACTGAAAAGAAACTGTCTTTAAAAACTCTAGTTTTTTGCATGATAATGTTATGAGGAGATGTGATCCAAATCTTATGTTTTAAAAATTAGGTGGACCTACATAAATTTATCGTAAACTTTTAAACAAATTGGTCTTTGCTGAGGAAAAGGCACCAGGTACAACAGCAACATGTGACTTTATCAGAGCTCCCTGCAGGTGCATTCGGTCTGGAAAACCTTCAGAGAGAGGTCACGTATCACAGTTTTGAATTCTGTTCAAAGCAGAATTTGACCTGCCTGAAGAGCAACAGTCCATTGCTTCCTGTCTCTTCCTTTGGAATTCCTCTCCACAAAATGTTGAGCTGAAAACCCACCAAAAAGTCTTCTTCACAACTCATGGAGTATTCCTGAAAAGACAGTGTGTCTGTCTGTGTACATTTATTTGCGTAGTTCAAACTGTCAATAATCTTTGCATCTTTGTTTGGAAGTGAACAACTTTATTTATTTGGCTGATTTGTTCTTAGTACTGAACTTGGCATTGTCTGACTGCTGCGTAGTTGGCCACATCATCAAACTGTTTGAACACCTTTAGAAAGACATATTCATTATTTGTGTAGTTTAATGCCAGACTGATTTGGAGTTTCTTACAGACCAAAGGTTAAGCTTGAATACATTTCTTGGCTTTGCCTTCTCCTTGACCAAAGAAATACTATTTATTATACATTAATATTTAATAATGCTATGCATGGTAATCATTGGTATATAAGGCTCTAACTTGTAGTTACATTAAGTAAGGAGTAATTCATCCTTTCCTGTCTTCATGTCCATATTGGAGTCTGATCTGATGTGTTCCAGACTATCTAAAGTTTTACCTCTACCCACTCTGTTCTTTATGTTACATGATGTCCAGACCCATGTCTTCATTACAAAGGGTGCTCTGGGGGCTGATGCCCTTGCACGACAATTCGAAATGGGGCATTAAGTTTTCTTTAAAGAGAACAGCAGGTCAGATTTCTTGTGAATAGACTGTACTGAACAAAATGTTTAGTTTCGAAACCAGTGTATTCTGCAGCAGAATGGGCTACATTGTAAGACAAGTGTAAGATAAAAGCCAAAAGAACTGCAGATGCTGTAAATCAGAAACAAAAACAGAAGTTGCTGGAAAAGCTCAGCAGGTCTGGCAGCATCTGTGAAGAGAAGTCAGAGTTAACGTTTCGGGTCCAGTGACCCTTTCTCAGAACTGGAGCTGAAACATTAACTCTCATTTCTCTTCACAGATGCTGCCAGACCTGCTGAACTGAAGGCTGATGTCCAGTAAAAACTTACAGCTAAAAAACAGATAGTGGCTCAGACAGTAATTAGTCAATTAACTTAATAACCAGACCCAACTTCACTGCTAAGTCGGCTGGAGAGGTGTTAATCAAAGAAAGAGGGGTAGTCACACATGCTGCAAAGATCACTTCAAAAATCACCCCAACAAAGACTCTGTCCTCAAATCAAAGCCACAGCATGCAATCAGCATCACTTTAGCACAACTCCACTGGTTGCAAAATAGAAAAGGCCATTCAACAGATGCCTACAGAACAAAGGCATCAGAAACAGATGGAATCCCTACTGATGCACTTCAGTCTGAAGGGAAAGCACTTTATTAGCATGATAACATTATCATTTCCCTTATCTGAACAGAGGGGAGTAGTAAGCAAGGAGGTCTCTTAATCATCACCATCCTCAAGAAAGGTGACAGATATCACATATTCCAGCCTCTAAAAAACTTGCATGGTATATTTCCAATTCACTCAGTACATTTGTAGTCCATCCATAGCTGCACTGGCAATTGCCGTTGTATGGTATAAACACAGAAGTTGCTGGAGACCTCATTCTCACCAGTCTGCCAGCTACAAATGCCTCTGTCCGTAACACTATCAGTAAGAGTGACTACTGCATCGTCTTTATGGATGTGAAGTTCCACCTTCATATTGAGAAAAACGTTAATTGTAATATATGGCGCTACCACTGCATGAAATGGGACAAACTTTGAACAGATCTAGCAACTCAAGATTGGTCATCTGTGAGGTGCTGTGGGCCATCAACAACCTCAGAATTGTACTCCAGTACAATCTGTAACCTCATAGCCTGGCATATCCCTCTCTCAATTATTACCATCAAGCCAGGGGATCAACCCTGGCTCACTCGAGAGTTCAGGGGGACGAGCCAGGAGTAGCACCAGGCATACCTGAAAATGTGTGTCAACCTGGTGCTGCTACCAAACAGCACTATTTGCATACCAAGCAGCATAAGCAGCAAGTGATAGACAGAGCTAAGCGATCCCACAACTACCAATCGGATCTAAGGTCGGTAGTCCTGCCACATCCAGTCTTGAACAGTAGGCACAATTAAATGCCTCACTGAGGTGGAAGCTCCGCAAATATCCCCATCCTCAATGATGGAAGAGCCCCGCACAGCAGTGCAAAAGATAAGGCTGAAGCAATTGCAGCAGTCTTGAGCCAGAAGTGGTGAATGGTTGATCCATCTCGGCCTCCTCCAGTGGTCCCCAGCAATACAGATACCAGTCTTCAGCCAATTCCATTCACTCCAAGTGATATCAAGAAACAGTTGGAGATGTTGGATACTGCAAAGGTCATAAACCCTGACAACGTTCTGGCAATAGTACTGAAGACTAGGGCTCCACAACTAGCTGCTCCCCGAGCCAAGCTATTCCAGTACAATTACAACACTGGCACCTTCCCAATAATGTGGAAAATTGCCCAGATATATCCTGTACATGAAAAGGAGGACAAATCCAACCCTGCCAATTGCTTCCCCATCACTACACTCTCGATCATCAGTAAAGTGATGAAAGGTGTTATCGACAGTGCTATCAAACAGCATCTGCTCAACAATAACCTGCTCTGCAATGCCCAGTCTGGATTCTGCCAGGGCCACTCAGCCGCGACCTCATTCTCGCCTTGGTTCAAACATGGACAAAAGAGCTGAATTCCAGAGGTGAGGTGAAAGTGATAGCCCTTATCATCAAGGCCACATTTGACCAAGTGTGGCAATAAGGAGTCTTATCAAAACTATCCCAGTGGTGCCTCTCCATTGTTTTAGGGTGACACAGTTGCTCAGTGGCTAGCATTGCTGCCTCACAGCTCCAGGGACCTCGGTTCAATTCCCACCTCAGGTGACTATCTATGTGAAGTTTGCACATTCTCCCCATGTCAGTGTGGGTTTTCTCCGGGTGCTCCCATTTCCTTCCACTGTCCATAAATGTGCAGGTCAGGTGAATTGGCTGTGCTAAATTGCCCATCGTGTTAGGTGCGTTAGTCAGGGTATATATAGGGTAGGGGAATGGGTCTGGGTGGGTTACTCTTCAGAGGGTTGGTGTGGACTTGTTGGGCCAAATGGCCTGTTTCCATACTGTAGAGAATCTAAAACTAAATCTAAACAGTAGAATTACTGGGTATCGGGGGCAAACTCAGCATTAGTTGGAGTCATACCTGATCATGGTTGTTGAAGGTTAGTCATCTCAGCTCTAGGAACCTCTGCAGGAGTTCATCAGGGTATTGTCCTTGGCCCAACCATCTTCAGCTGCTTTCAATCAATGAGCTTCCATATTTATAAGGTCAGAAGTGGGGATGTTCACTGATGATTGCACAATGTTCATGACTCTTCAGACACTGAAATAGCCCATGTTCAAATGCAACAAGACAATATCCAGGCAAGTAAAATTCATGCCACACAAATACCAGGTAATGACCATCTCCAATAAGATAAAAACAACGACTGCAGATGCTGGAAACCAGAGTCTAAATTAGAGTGGTGCTGGAAAAGCACAGCAGGTCAGGCAGCATCGAGGAGCAGGAAAATCGACGTTTCGGGCAAAAGCCCTTCATCAGGAATAGAGGCAGGGTGCCTGCAGAGTGGAGAGATTAATGAGAGGGGGGTGGGGAGAAAGTAGCATAGAGTACAATAGGTGAATGGGGGTGGGGATGGAAACGATAGGTCAGAGAGGAGGGTGGGGGAAGGTAGCAGAGAGGAGGATGGAGTGGATAGGTGGAAAGGAAGGTAGGCAGGTAGGACAGGTCATGACAGTGGTGCTGAGCTGGAAGTTTGAAGCTGGGGTGAGGTGGGGGAAGGGGAAATGAGAAAATTGGTGAAATCCACATTGATGCCATGGGGTTGAAGTGTTCCAAGGCAGAAGATGAGGCGTTCTTCCTCTAGGCTCGTGTGGTGAGGGAGCGGCAGTGGAGGAGGCCCAGGACCTGCATGTGGAAGGGGGAGTTGAAATGTTGGCACACAGGGCGGTGGGGTTGATTGGTGCGGGTGTACTGGAGATGTTCCCTAAAGCGCTCTGCGAGGAGGTGTCCAGTCTCCCCAATGTAGAGGAGACCGCATCGGGAGCAACGGATACAATAAATGATATTAGTGGATGAGCAGGTAAAACTTTGATGGATGTGGAAGGCACCTGCAAGGTTTGTGAAGGTTTGTAGCTCAGGTTGAGGTTTAGGGTGTAGGTTTGCTCGCTGAGCTGTAGGTTTGATATCCAGACGTTTCATTACCTGGCTAGGTAACATCATCAGTGGCAACCTCCAAGTGAAGCGAAGCTGTTGTCTCCTGCTTTCTATTTATATGTTTGTCCTGGATGGTTCCTGGGGTTTGTGGTGATATCATTTCCTGTTCGTTTTCTGAGGGGTTGATAGATGGTATCTAGATCTATGTGTTTTTTTATAGCCTTGTGGTTGGAGTGCCAGGCCTCTAGGAAGCTTCAGCTAATGCTCTGGATATCTGGATTCAAATTCTGCCACAGCAGAATTAAGAATCTACTAATGACCATTAAACCATTGCTGATTGTCAGAAAACCCATCCGGTTCAATAATGCCCTTCAGGGAAGGAAATCCCACCTCACCTCGTCTGACCTACATATGTCTCTCGATCCACAGCAATGGCACAAACAGCCCTGCCAACTCTGTAAAGTCTTCCTTCTAAGTTTTTTTTTGTTTTTATTCACTCGTAGTATGTGGGCATTGCTGGCTGGTGAACATTTATTGCCCATCCCTAGTTGTCCTTGTGATGGTGATGGTAAGCTGCCTTCTTTAAGTGCTATAGTCCTCATGCTGGATGTTGACCCACAATGCCCTTAGGGAGGGAATTACAGGACTTTGATCCAGCGACAGAGAAGGAACCACGATCTATTTCCAAATCAGGATGGTGAGTGGCTTGGAGGGGAACTTGCAGGTGGTGGTGTTTCCACATATCTACCATCATTGCCCTTCTAGATTGGGGCCTTGGATGGAGGTGAGGGAGGAGGTGTGGATGCAGGTTTTGCAATTCCTGCGGTGGCAGGGCAGGGTGCCAAAAAGGGAGGATGGGTTTTTGGGGGGGGCGTGGACCTGACCAGGTAGTCACAGAGGGAACAGTCTTTGCGGAAAGCGGAAAGGGGTGGGGAGGGAAATATATGCCTGGTGGTGGGGTCCGTTTGGAGGTGGTGGAAATGTCGTCGGATGATGGGGTTAATGCAAAGATTGGTAGGGTGGAAGGTGAGCACCAGGGGGGGTTCTGTTCCTGTTACGGTTGGAGGGGTCTCACCTTAAGGGGCAACCTCATCAATGCCTCTTGATATTCAATGGTGTTACCATCATTGAATTCTCCCATTATCAACATCCTTGTGGTTACCATTGATCAGAAACTCAACTGGACTTGTCACATAAACACAATGCCCACAAGAGCAGGTCGGAGGCTTGGAATATATGGCGAGTAACTCACCTCCTGACTCCCCAGAACCTTTCCACATCTACAAGGCATAAGTCAGGAGAATGTCAGAATACTCCCCGTTTGCTTGGATGGGCAAAGTTCCAATAACATTCAAAAAATGCTTGGTTGGCACCACATCCACAAGCATCCAATCCTTCTACCTGCACAGTAGCATAGTGTGTACTATCCACAAGATGCACTGTAGAAATTCACCAAAGATCCTAAGATAGCACCTTCTAAACCCACTATCAATTCCATCTAGAAGGGCAATCGTAGTAGATGCGTGGAAACATCACCACCTGCAAGTTCCCCTCCAAGCCACTCACCATCCTGATTTGGAAATAGATCATGGTTCCTTCTCTGTCGCTGGATCAAAATCCTGTAATTCCCTCCCTAAGGGCATTGTGGGTCAACATCCAGCATGAGGACTATAGCACTTTAAGAAGGCAGCTTACCATCACCATCACAAGGACAACTAGGGATGGGCAATAAATGTTCACGTGCCAGCAATGCCCACATACTACGAGTGAATAAAAACAAAAAAAAAACTTGGAAGACTTTACAGAGTTGGCAGGGCTGTTTGTGCCATTGCTGTGGATCGAGAGACATATGTAGGTGAGACGAGGTGAGGTGAGATTTCCTTCCCTGAAGGGCATTATTGAACCGGATGGGTTTTCTGACAATCAACAATGGTTTAATGGTCATTAGTAGATTCTTAATTCTGCTGTGGTGGAATTTGAATCCAGATATCCAGAGCATTACTGAAGCTTCTGGATTAATAGCTTAGCAATAATACCACTCGGCCTTCACCTCCCCATTAAATATAATTGCACAGAAATAGCCGCTGCTCACTGGTGAGATTCTGAACTTGCCATTTAAACCTTAAGGTGAAAATCAGAAATTTTTATCACTACGTTGAGATTCTGACTTTTTTTCTCATTTTCATGTTTTTTTTGCCATCTTCCACGTTGCTCACCAGTACTGGAAATTTCACCACATCATTACAAATGGGAAACTTCTGTTCATAGATGAGATTCTGATTAAGGCTTGCTGGGAAAATTGTACAGGGCTTTTTCTTGACATTGAGAATCTGACTTTCTCATTGTGATCTTGTTTTGTCACCTTGCTCGCCATTGCTCTCATCACACCAGGGAGTGGAAAATTCCACCTTATATTTCATTTTGCATGTTCATGCCATATAGCTTGCCCAAGTTGACTTGAAGCCTCCTTGCATCCTCCTCACAACCTATGTTCCTACTTAGTTGTTTTGTAATTACCAAATTTGGAAATTATTGAATTGTTTGCCACATCCAGATAGTTTATACAGATTTGGCCCTCGCATTATTTCTTGTGATACCCCACTAGTAGCAGCCTTTCATTTATTCCTAATATTTCCTTTCTGTCTGTTAACAATTTGTAAACTATGCTAGTATATTACCCAAACTCATTCAGTCTAATTTTATTTACTCCCCTGGTCTGTGGGACTTTATTAAATACTTTCTGAAAATCCAAATACACCTCATACACGGATTAACTCTTTATCTATACTCCAGATAGCATCCTCACAAAAACTCCAAAACGTTTTGTCAAATTTCTCATAAATTCAGATTAGATGTGCTTAATTTCACCATTATTTTCTAAATGTCTAGTCATCACATCATTAATAGTAGATTTTTATATTTTTTCTCTCAGTCATATCAAACTAACAGGTCTATAATTCTCCATTTTCACTGTTCTTCCTGTTTGTTAATAGTGGGGCTTCATTTGCTAATTTCCAGTCTTAAAGAACCTATCCAAAATCTATGGAATTTTGAAAGATAATAACATCCATTTGTTTTATAACCATCTTCTTCAAATCTCTGGGATGTGGCTCATCTGGTCTAGGGATTTATTTGTCTTTTACAAATACTGATTCCTTCTAATCATTCAGTATCACAAGTCTCTTAATTAAATATTTCTGGAGGATTTGATGTATCTTTCTCTGTAAAGACAATTAGAAAATAGAATTGGATTTTCTCTTAACATATGTTTAACCATTGTTTTAGATTTCTATTTTGTAACTCTCATCATTCTTTGTCATTAACATCCTACCATACTTTGTTCCAACGTCCTTCAGCTCTGTTCTGTTTAGCCTGCTTATATTTCTTGTAGATTCCTTCCTGTTCACTAGTTAATAGCTTTTGCCACCTTCCCATTTAGCATTTTCAACAGGAATCAGCACTATCCCAATTCAGGTGGAGCACATTTCACCAGACTGCTCAGTCCTGTCCCAGAATTGGTGCCCATGACCCTCGAAAAGGAATCCATAACCCACACTAGTGTGTTTGTCTTCCCTTAAATGTTCATTTCTGCTCAGTAGCTCAGTGGTTAGCATTGCTGTCGCACAGTGCCAGGGACCCGGGGTTTGATTCCAGCCTCCGGCAACTGTGTGTGTGGAGTTTGCACATTGTCCCCGTGTCTGCATGGGTTTTCTCTAGGTGCTCCGGTTTCCTCCCACAATCCAAAGATGCGCGGGTCAGGTGAATTGGCCAAGCTAAATTGCCCATAGTGTTCAGGGATGTGTAGGGTAGGTCCAATAATTAAGGTTAAATGTAGAGTAATGGATTTGGGTGGGATACTCTTCGGAGGGTTGGTATGGACCTGTTGGGCTGAAGGGCCTATTTCCACACTGTAAGGATTCTCAAGTTCTTGCTTTTTAATTTAGAGCTTAACTGCGGATACTCTTCTATCTTGATCTCCTTCCCTCCTCCTTGTTGTTCCTACCCATTTGCTTTGTCAAAACATGTTCCATGACAAATGGATTAACCCAATTTGTTTTCCACTTTCGTTTTTTGCCACAGAGAGATGGCCTTTGCCCAGCAGGAGGTAGGCAACACCAACTTGGATTCTTTTTTATTGACTGCAGAGGGATGCTGTATATCTTTGATTAAGTAAAGTCTCTTGTTGCAACTATATTTCCATTCTGCTCTTCCTCTTCACTATCAGGCTTCATGGACACAGTATCTTGGTGTGCATTGCAATCCTTTTTCTTGTTCTCACAAATAGCAAGAACATCATACCTATTCGAAAGGATCAATGATTACAAGACTTACTTTCAGTTTCTCCTTAATCCCTGGTACCCTGTATCCCTGCTAAACAGTTCCTTGTCAGTAACACAAGCCTTTTGTAACCAGCATTTTATTCAGAGTTATGATTGTATTCTGGATTTGACTATCCAAAAAAAGTTGCCCTCCCTTATGGCCTGGAGTCTTAACTACTCGATGAATTTGAGCCGATGAGAGTTGAGATGGAGACGTTTTGTACAGATGTGTTTGCTCTGGGCAGCTCACCATTCACAAACCCGCTAATCCTGCACTCCAGAAATGCAATCAGCTCTGCCATATCCTCAACTAGCCTTATTATTTTTATCAGTTAAGGTCTTTATTCAAAGATTATTTGTAATTATATAAAGCACGTATGTAATTATGGTATAAATTTAAGGTATGACATCTTCTAGTTTTAGAGCATTAACTGTAGCCTACATATTCTCTTTCACTGGCCGTGGCCCTTTAACATTGATTTTCAGGCCAATCTCTACTGACATAAAAGCACACTTAACTCTTTTTCAACCTCATGATGTGATCATGGAGCCCTGTTTGGAATTCATCCAACACATAAAAACTGTATTCTTCTATTATGGTTGCAGTCAACACATTGATAAAGTGGAACCCCTTGCAAAATCTTAGCCCTTGCAGATTGGAAGATTTTTGGAAACTAATTTACACAATGGCACTGCTATTTGTAAAAGCATAATGTCATGCATATTTATCATGAGATACCGTTGACTCTCTCCATCTATACCGAGCTACGCATAAGAATCAGACAAATCCAACATCATTATTCTCTTGAATGCAACAAACTCTATATACAAATCCTAAAATGTTTGTGAATGCAACTGTGTGGTTGATTTATCATTACATTGCAACTTTGGTAAATCTTTGGACTGTGCATGAGAAGACAGATTTGGGTATGGTTTGGTGGATGAAAGAATCCAGTAAAACTTTCTGACCTATAAAATCTTATGCTTGAGCTTGCATATAATATTGCTTTCATGAAGAAGTGTTTGGAAAATACTTAAGTAGTTGGTGGCTACACATTTTTTCTGCTTATTCCAAATTTAAACCTTTCAGTTTTCACTAGTAACCTAAGATTAAAACATTGCTTCAATTTATTTTGAATAGCACACCTTTTCAAAAAAAATGCTTTCTTCTGTTCAAAACTCGCCTAATTCTGAATCTGAATCTCATTGTTTTCACCTTTTCATGCATAATTAGCTCGAAGGAACATGTCCATTCTTTCAATGTAAGAACTGAATTGTTCTCAAAAGATCAACTGAATTGTTCTACCAAAGATTCCTAGACTTACAACATATCCTTGAGAACAGCCATTTTATCCCATTTTCAAATGTACCATTGACCCAGTTACTGTAACTCTGTCACACTTGCAGAAGCCGAGTCAGTCAAATTAGAACAAATTCACCAAAGCCAGTGAAATCAGTTGAAGAACCAAATGTACACTAGGAACTACACTAGCCTAATCAACTGTATATAGCTACGTGTTTTCAGAAACAATGAGAATCTGCACAATCTAGCTGAAAGTCTTCACCATCTAAGCTGATAGCTTTCCACGAGTTGACTCATTTTGCTCATTATGGTCTCTATCACCATGGACTATAAATAGTTTTACACTTTGATCATATCACCAGCCAAAATCTGTTATAAGTTTGGAGAAACTTGTCAAAAGGGAAAGACTCCAAGATTACCATATTGTTTAATGACATCACGTACTGGACACTCTCATAACTTATTATGGCGCGTAACAAAGAAATGATTGTGTTACCATATACCTGCTAGAAATGAAAGCTTTTCCTTTGGTAGACACTGTTAAAAAAGCTCAAAGCACTGCAATCCTATCAACCTTGCATATTGTAATATTGAAGATACACATTTCAAATATAGGGTAGATCAAACCAACTGCTGCATCATGGGTGGTGTTGAATTTCATGAATATTGTTGAAGCTCCACTCACCTAAACAAATGAAGAGAACTGCACCAGTGCAAAAGCTAAAACTGCTGAACAAATTCAATTTCAAATCAGATTCTACCCTCAACCAATGAAATCTTAAAATTGTCTTCCAATCAGTTATCTTTTAGAAAAGCTCACTTCTTTTTCACATTGCAAATTGTTTTGTCATTTATCATAGTAAATAACTGACTTACACCATTCTGGATAATCTGCCTGATTTGATCGTTATCTTCTTTACAGGTTTTCATACAGTTTACAAAATTTCAAGTAGAAGAGTTTATAAACTGCTACAGTGACCGAGTAATAATTCATGACGGTGACGATGCACTTGCTCCAGTCCTGGAAGGGCCAACTTGTGGTGGAGAGAATCCAGCAGTGATATCAACTAGAAAATCATTATTTGTTCAATTTTACAGTGCCCAGTCATGGCAAGCATATGGCTTCAGTGCAAAATATGAATTTGGTAATATTGTCTTCAAATTATAAATTACATATTTAGTTGAATAGCTATTTAATATTAAACAGTATACTTAGCGGTAAATCTCTTCCTTTTGTTTTATAGTTAGGTGTGGTTATACATTGAAAGGTGCAAAAGGAGCTATTGATTTTAGAACTTGGGACACCACTTTTCCTTGGGCAAAATGTTTTTGGGTCGTTCTAGTACGAAGATCATTTAAGGTATATAAAACAATTTTACTTTCTTTTAAATTTAGAGTAGAAACTTCTGATTAGTCATTCATAAAAACTCAAACGTAAAATTAAATATTGTAACGGAAAGGTTATTTCATGTGAACTCAAAATCCTATGAGAAATTATATAACATCATTTTCCCAACTGTCAGAGGTAGACAGAGGAGCAGATATGTAGGCATATCGTAGAAAGGTGTGAAAAAAATCAGGGTTATACTTGTAGGGGACTTCAATTTTGATAACATTAACTGGGATCATCTTAGTATGAGAGGATTAGATGGGGTGGAAATTTTAAAGTGCATCCAAGAGAGCCTTTTGTTCCAGTATGTAGATCATCCAACTAGAGATGGGGCCTAATTGTAAGGAAATGAATCTGGTAAAGTGGTTGAAGTGTAAGTGGGTGAGGATTTTGGGGATTGTGATCATAAGTCTATAAATAGAAAGCAGGAGACAACAGCTTCGCTTCACTTGGAGGTTGCCACTGATGATGTTACCTAGCCAGGTAATGAAACGTCTGGATATCAAACCTACAGCTCAGCGAGCAAACCTACACCCCATAAGTCTATATGTTCCAGAGAAGTTAAGTGTCTAAATTGGGAGTTGGCCAATTTCAATACCATTAGACAGGATCCGTCAGACATGGACTGGGAGCAAGTATTTGCGGGCAAAAATCAGAAGTTGCTGGAAAAACTCAGCAGGGTTGGCAGCATCTGTGGAGAGAAAGCAGAGTTAAGTTTTCAGGTCCAGTGACCCTTATTAACAATTGATAGTAGCTAGGAAAAGCATATACAATATATATTCTAGAGAAGGTTGGGGTGAAGGGGATAGAGTAAACAATAGGTGGAAATGGAGCCCAGATAGTGAGAATAACCATAAGACACAAAAGGAATAGGTAAAGGTTAGGCTGGGAGAATGATACTGCTGACGAGAATCATTTGTGGCTTACGTGGGTAGTTTGTGGTAGAAGCTCATGACAAGGCTGGTGCAGGGTGAGGGTATCGGAGAAGACCCGAAAATTATTGAACTTGATATTGCTCCAGAAGGTTGTAGAGTTTCCAGATAGAAAATTAGGTATTCTACTTTCAACTGGGGTGAGCTTTCCTGGAGCACTGCAGCAAGCCCTAGAAAGAGATATTGGCCAGGGTACACAGTGGTGTCCTTGGCAACCAGGAGCTCAGGGTCTTTTTTGCAGACAGAAGTTTTCTGCAAAGTGGTCATCCAGTCTGTGCTTCATCTTCCCAATGTATCGAGGACCACAATGTGAGCAGTGAATCCAGTAGACTAGATTGAGTGAGTGCAAGTAAATCATTGCTTCACCTGGAAGATGTGTTTGGGCCTTGTATATTGAGGAGGAAGTAAATGGTGTTACACCTTCTGCAGTTGCAGGGGAAGGTGCCATGGAGCTCTAAGGACATGTTGGGAATAGAGGAAGAATGGACTAGGGTGTGCTGGAGGAAGGCTGATGAGGGAGAGATGGTAGCATCGAACTGGAGGTGGTGGAAATGGCAGCTAATGATCCTTTGGATGTAGAAGGTGTCAGGATTGTAAGTGAGCACAAGGGGGATCTTATGATTGTTGTGGAAGGGAAGAGAAGGGTGAGAGCAGAAGAATGGAAGATGAGTCGGACATAGCTGAAGACCCTTTCAACCATGATGGTGCAGAATCCTTGGTTGAGGAAGAAAGTGGACATATTGGAGGCCTCCTTGTCAAAGTTGGCATCATTGGAACAGATGCGACAGAAAATCTGGGAGAATAGAATAGAGTCATTACGGGAAGCAGGGTATTAGAATGTATAGTCGAGGTAACTGTGAGAGTCAGTGGGTTTGTGGTGGATATAGGTGGATAGCCTGTCTCCAAAAATGAAATTCCTTCTCTTGTGCAGAATTGGAAAAATTAATCAATTTAGTGGCAATTTGGATGACAATTTCATGGTTCCCCTGACCAAGACTATTGCAACTTAATGCCTGGCTGTGGCCCAAACCCTTGACAGGTATGAAAGGCTGCCCTTGACTTAGTGCATCAGAGACCCTAATCAAGGGCTGCTTTGGTGGACTTCATTGATAACTACACCTCTTTGAATTGGATACTGCCTGCTTGCTGCAAGTGCAACGTGTTTGCAATGTAGGCTATGGGCAGGTGGGCCAGGTACAAAATTGATGTGGCACACTGCCATGCAGCAAGATATGCACCTCCTAGACTGAGGACTGCTAAACAACAAGACATGCAATCTGTTTCTGTTACCACGTTAATTAGCACACCAAAGTAAGGGGTGGATGCTGTGAGCATACAGGTAGACGGTAAGTTAATGAATGGCTATAGAGCAAGTGAACAGCTCCGGGATAAAGCTTGGTCCAATCTGTGAGCTGGGTGCCTGTCTCTGTGCATAAAGTGTCCTGCTGCAACCTTTCAATGCAATTGCGGCCTGAAGTTTGTACTTATCAAACACGCTGCCAGTGCATAGCAGAAGTGCCAGATCTGTTCCAGTGGTAATTGAAAGTTCTTCTCTTGTGAAAGGGTAAATGTGGAGAAGAGGTTTGCAACTTGCAGCCTTCCCAGCCCTTCTGAATTGCCCAGCTTCCCCTCGATTCAGAATGTCTTTTTCCCTTGAGCAACTTGCAATACCTACAGAGACATAATTTGGAAATGCCGGTGTTGCTCAGGGATGTACAAAGTTAAAAATCACACAACACCAGGTTATAGTCCAACAGGTTTAATTGGAAGCACTAGTTTTCGGAGCGTGGCTCCTTCATCAGGTGGTAGTGGAGGATACAATTGTATGGCACAGAATTTATAGCAAGAATTTACAGTGTGATGTAACTGAGATTATACACTGAAAAATACCTTGATTGTTTGTTGAGTCTTTCACCTGTTCGAATACCAGGATAATTTCACTTCTTGTCAGGTTAACTGTAACAATTGGTGTTAGCCAGACAATCTCTACCCTGCAGGCACTCTGCCTCCATTCCTGATGAAGGGCATTTGCCCGAAACATCGATTTTCCTGCTCCTCAGATGCTGACTGACCTGATGTGCTTTTCCAGTACCACTCTAATCTAGACTTCGGTTTCCAGCATCTGCAGTCCTCACTTTTGCCTAATACGTTGAAGGTGTTAGCCCCCTGTGTTCTCTGTCTGTGCCATAATGTTTAGACTGATTCTAATCTAAAAAGTGAGATAACAAAGTTTCAGATTAATTCATATAGTTTTTGAGCAAAGTACAATGTAACTCTGCAAGTACAAATTCACCCCACAAACGTATATGTATGTATGTGGATGTGTGTGTATGTGTGCGTGTGTGTGTGTATCTGTCTGTCTGGGGTGGGGGTTGTGAGTGTGAGAGAGAGTATATATGTGTGTGTATGTGAGTATAGAGTATCTAAGTCTGCATGTCCCCTCACATACATACACATATACACTCTCTCTCATTTTCAAAGTTTGTGCGAAGATTTGTAGCTCAGGTGCTCGTTGTTGTGGTTCTGTTCACCGAGCTGGGAATTTGTGTTGCAGACATTTCGTCCCCAGAAGCGCTTCACAGGAGCCTCCCAAGCACTGAGGATGTCACCTAGACAGGGAACGAAACGTCTGCAACACAAATTCCCAGCTTGGCGAACAGAACCACAACAACTCTTTCTCATACTCACAACCCCCCACCCCAGACACACACACAAAGACCCACATGCTCACATATACATATACGTTTGTGGGGTGAATTTGAAATTGCAGAGTTTGTACTTTGCTCAAAAACTGCATTAAATCATGTAAAACTGAGAATCAGTCTAAATATTATGGCACAGACAAAGAACACAGGGGGCTAACGCCTTCAACATATTGTCTGGCTAACACCAATTGTTACAGTTAACCTGAGAATTTAACTTTTAAAAAATAGTTTTGTGATTTACACATGAAAGAAGTGAAACTATCATGGTATTCGAACAGATGAAATTGTGTCCTCCACAACCACCTGATGGAAGAGCAGCGCTCCGAAAGCTAGTGCTTCCAATTAAACCTGTTGGACTATAACCTGGTGTTGTGTGATTTTTAACTTTGCAGAGACATAAGTTATAGTGTTGCTGGCCAGTCAGATTGACCTTCCACTGAGTGATAGAAGTTTCACTCTTAGCTTGATAAGACCACACACTGTATGCTATTAATGAAGGATGGCTTAATTTAAAGTCTATGTAATGGAGAGGATGTGGTCAAGCAATATAAACCCCTGGAAAGTTTACCCATTAAGAAGGCTGGGAATGGAGTTGCTTACAGCATGAGCACTAACATGCATTTTCTGGGCTAAATGACCTGTTTTTATGCTGTAAAGCTATGTGATGCTATGGAGTACTCTTAGTGAAGTCCAGTTAAAGAACACCACAACAAATATGTCTCCTGAACTCATTGGCTGACCTTTTCTGCTATTTCTTTCAAATGTCCACCAACACAGCTCTGCATCCATAATACATGAAATTCACAAAATCGATCTACATTTACACAAGGCATTCAGAAAGAATTTAAGAATTAAAGCTTCACCTATACATTGAACTTGCAATATTTTGTGGAAAAGGAGAATGATTTTATGCAAGTATCAATGTTTGTCAGCTCAGTAATAATTACCTTTGCAGCACAAGGAGACATTAACTTGCTAAAGTTTTCTAGGTCCTTAACTTCTCGTCTGTTGATGTTTTTCCACTTAACATGTTTCAGGTAAGCTATCATTGAAAAACTTGAAACCTAGTATTTGTTTTGCAATCTGACTTTGTTTTAATAATTGTTCATTCTAAATTCGAAGTTTTCATTGAATATAATAATTAGCATATTTCTATGTGTTTATTATTGAACAGGTTGTTTTAGAAATTTCTAAGTTGTACATAAATATAAGTGAAAGTTGTGCAAAATCTTACTTGGCCATCCACGATGCTGCTCCAAGTCCTCCAGTTCTCCAGGCAAAATTCTGTGGAAGAGTAAGACTGCCAGTTACTTTAACATCCACTGGCCGGACTGTCATTATAGAGTTTGCTCATTCATTGTTAACCAGTGGATGGGGATTTTCAGCTGACTACAGATCTATTGTGAGTAAGTAGTAAAGAGACATGCACATTACACAGATCTTTATTCTCACAGCAACCTTAAGAAACCTCAAACAAAACTTTTGAGAACAAAACTTTGAATTGAACCGAATTGAATTGAATTGAATTTATTGTCATGTGTTTTGCGAGCAATACAGGCAGATTACATAGTTAAGTAACATAGATAAGTAAATAATAGGTAAACAGTGGCAAAAACAAAAGCACAGGTACAGGCGAATGTTAAGAGTTTGTAAGTCCATTCAGTATTCTAACAACAGCAGGTAGAAACTGTTGCAAAACCAGCTGGTGCGTGTGTTCTGGCTTCTGTACTTTCTCCCTGATGGTAGAGGTTGTAGAAAAACATTGCCAGGGTGGGATGGATCTTTAAGAATGCTGGTGGCCTTTCCTTGACAGCGGGCCTGGTAGATAGAGTCTATAGATGGGAGGTTGGCCTTTATGATTGTCCGGGCCGAGTTCACTACTCTCTGTAACCATCTCTGATCTTGACTGGTACAGTTGCCATACCAGGTAGTAATACATCAGACAGAATACTCTCGATGGTGCACCGATAAAAGTTGGCAAGGGTATTTGCCGTCATGCCAAATTTCCTCAGCTGTCTGAGGAAGAAAAGACGTTGTTGGGCCTTTGTAACCAGTGAGTCCACATGAAGAGTCCAAGAAAGCTTGTTGTGGATGACCACTCCCAGGAGCTTGATACTCTCCACTCGTTCCACCTCTGTGCTGTTAATGTGTAGGGGGGGCATGAGTAACATCCCACCAAAAGTCAATAATGAGTTCCTTGGTTTTGCTGGCATTAAGAGCTAGGTTGTTCTCAGTGCACCATTTTTCCAGGTCTTCCACCTCCTCTCTATAGTCTGTTTGTCACCAGCTGAGATTCGACTGACTTTGGTGGTGTCATCAGTAAACGTGACATTAATAAATTGCATTAGTCTGGTATTTGGCGACGCAGTCATGGGTATACATTGAGTACAGTAGTGGACTGAGTACGCACCCTGGGGGGGGCTCCAGTGTCGAGTGTTAGTGACGATGAAATATTGACCCCAATCTTCACTGATTATGACCTGTGGGTAAGGAAACTGAGGATTCAGTTGCAGAGAGTGGGGTTTAATCCAAGATCACTAAGCTTAGTAATCAGTCTCGAGAGGATAATAGTGTCAAAGACTGAACTGTAGTCAATGAGCAGGATTCTTATGTAGCTGTTCTTTGTGTCAAGATGTTCTAGGGAGAAGTGAAGGGCAAGTGATATGGCAGCTAATGTGGACCTTTTGGTCCGATAGGCAAATTGGAGTGGGTTAAGAGTAGTGAGGAGGCTGGAGTTGATTAATGCCATGATCAGCCTTTCAAAGCACTTCATGACCACTGAAGTTAGGGCCACTGGGCAGTAGTCATTGGGACAGGCTGCATGAGCCTTCTTAGGCACAGGGATGATGTGGGCCTCTTGAAACAGGCAGGGACAGTGGCCTGCTGCAGGGAGAGGTCGAAGATGTCCGAGAAGACCTCTGCCAGTTGATCTGCACATGCCCTGAGTGCGCGGCCTGGTACTCCGTCTGGTCCCATTGCTTTCCTTGGATTCACACAAAGGAAAACTGGTCTGACCTCTGATGCAGTGACTGTTGGAATAGGTTCATAAGGACTTGTCAGAATAGGTGTTACCTCTCTGCCGAAATTCTGCTCAAAGCCAACATAGAAGGCATTGAGACGATCTGGGAGGGATATGTCATCGCCTGCTATCTTGCACTGTCTCTTTTAAGAATCTGTTAAGTCACTCAGTCCTTGCCATAGTCACCGGCGCCTGTCTGGGTCTCTAGTTTGGATCTGTATTAGTCCTTGGCTGTCTTAATGGCTCTGCGAGGAGTCTCTGAGTGGGACTCCTGATCTGAAGGCCTCACGCCTGGTATTTAGCAGGTTCTGTGTGTCCTGATTCATCCAGGGTTTCCTGTTGGAGAACACCCAGATTGACTTCCTCGGTATGCAGTCCTTCACACATCTGCTAATAAAGCCTGTGACGGTGGTGGCGTACTTGTCCAAGGTATCTGCAGATTGTTTGAACATGGCCTAATCAGCCGATTCCAGACAGCACCAGAGTTGGTCCTCTGCCTCTGGTGGAGTACAGCACATCCAGAGCTTCCTCAACCTTTGTTTGGAGCAGTATGTACACAGCAGTTAGTATAGCAGCAGTTAAATTCCCGTGGTAGATAGAAGAGGTGGCATTTGATGGTGAGGAATTCAAGGTTTGGGGAGCAATGGCTGCCCAGGGTTGCAATGTCCATGCACCACAAGTGGCTAATACACCAGTGGCTAACTTTCATTGTTTTTACTTAATTGTGTATGTGCAAGGGCGTGATAGCAAGAAGGCGAGGGGGAGAGAGAAGGTGAGGGCGAGAGAGCACAGAAGAGAGGGTAAGGGGAAGAGAATGATGGTGAGAGAGGGAGAGGGCAGGCAAGACAGCAGGAGACAAAAGTTGAGAGAAAGAAAGTGAGAGAAAGAAAAGGTGAGAGGGCAAGAAAGAGATGTGAGAGAGTGAGGCCAAGAGAGAAAGAGGATGCAAGTGAAAGAGAGAAGGCGAGAGACAGAAGGTGAAAGAGGGAAGGTGAACACAAGAGAGCAGGAGAAAGAGAGAACACAAGAGAGCAGGAGAAAGAGAGAATAAAGAAAAAGGGTGAGCAGGCAGTGTAGAGAGAGAGTGTGTAATAGAGAGAGAGTGGGAGTAACTGAGAAAGTGGGAGAAGGCAAGAGAGAAAGAGAGCAAACAGATGTGACAGAGACAGCAAAGATGCAAAAAAGGGAGAGAGAGAGAGCAAGCAGGAGGAATAG